>NW_017731455.1:3654365-3685421 GCF_001890085.2 Hipposideros armiger | reverse complement strand
ACTACCCTGCACAATGAAGACACTGGAAGAACCACCATTTCTGTCTCCACCACATCACACACTTAGAGCCCGTAGATCCAAGAGCTCTAAACTGTTTTGATCTTTGGTAATAAAAGTGACCTCAGAAAAGTTATTATGTAAGTGCTTACTATGTAGTTCATTTAAAATCTTTAAAACACATTTCCAGTTGGATTTTAAAAAAAAATAACTCATTGCTCACTGAAAACAAAATACAGAAAAGTAGAATTAAAATTAAAATATTCATAATTCCACCATTTGGGAGAATTATTGTTGACAGTCCCTCTGCCTGTATTTTTATGCAATTGTGAATGATAGAATTTCGTTTGATGATTGTTCTTAAACATGATGCTATATACAGTGGACAGGTTGAAGTCTGTTTAATTGGCAGATATAAACTATAGTAAATTTTGTGCACTACCTTTCCCAATTTTCCAACTATGGAAAACAAGCCGAGATTAACTTATCTCAGTGGTATTAGCTCAAAAATACATTGGCCCTCAGAGAAACTTATGTGAGAAATTCTTGAGTTGATCCTTCTGTGTATGTATATAATCACATACATATATACATGTACCTATATACTCATTCATACACATGAAACCTTTTTTTTTAGCTGTGTTAAGATTTATAGCTTTCTACAGGTCTGATAATACTATAACTAAATATATTTTTAGAACAGTTAAGGAGAAAATTGTTTTTTAGTCACTGAACTTTGCCAAAGTTACACTTACGGGTGATTAAACTGTAAAGATTTTTCCTTGTGAATAGTTGTTAAATATTTGCTTGAGACAGCATATTCAAGATAAGCAAAATTCTTTTCAGGGATCATATCAATCTTGAGTATAAATACAGAAAGGAAATTCTACTATTTGTAAAATGATATCACAAAGAGTGGTGGAAGAAAATAGAAACCAGCAGAATAATTTAGGACAAAGATTCCAGGTATTATATCAAAGTGTGTGTAATGCCATAGGCACTTAGATGAAGGTGACTTACACTAAAGCCTTACTCTTTTTAAAAGTTAAAAAATACAGACGTTCTTATAGAAAACAAGGCAGATGAGGATAAAGAAATTTTTAAAAATATACTTCCTAGTACTTCCTCTTATGTAAGAGGCTTATGTTAGTCATAAATTCTAGGAACCTATTTATATTGCTTTAGTATAATTTACAAAAAAGTCATACTAATCATATATTATTCTGAATGTAAAAAATACAGACTGGTGGCTGAGTAAGAATAAGAATGTTCATTAAAACAGTACTATGAAAGTAAAGTATAAGCTTGATACTAACCTAAAACTGTCTAGACAAAGGGAACAATAGCGTCTAAAAAACATTTTTAAATGTGTAATGTACATAAAAATGCATACTGTATGTGTGTTTGTGTACAATATTGAAAAATTATCAGGTACACCTGAATTAGCAAGTTAAAATTGCATAAACTTCTTTTAGAGAGTGAAACTGTTTATATCCTTAAATAGGAAAAGATTAAGCCAAAACATTCTTATCCTATCCAACTGGAAATGAGAAGTATGATAACGATTATTAAAAAATTACTATAGCCTATCCTTCATAAAAGAGAATATTAACATTATACATTCTTTTATTACAGAATAACATTTTTTGTGTGTGGAGAGAAAAGGTTTATGAGGTAATTACATATAATTTTAAACAAGATTCCTTTAACTTCACACTTATATTTCTCTTTAAAATAGCTTTAGCAGGTTACAAATTAAGTCTTGATGTATGTATGCATTTTCCTACTTCAGAAATTTAGGTAACCTGTATGAAAGAAGCGAATAGTATGTTCAAAACTGTATTTCAAAAAATATATAAAGAACTGGGCAGATGATGGTGCTTAAAAGATTGCACTTCAAATTTAGCATTGTTTTTGACGGGGAAAAGGTATATTATGCTATGTTCTCTATAAATATTTATTGAATAAATATGGCTCACCTGATTTAAAAAAAAAAAAATCTTGTAAGCTTAGTAAATCACAAACAGTTGAATCCGTTTTAGTAAAAACCAGAATAGGCTTTTCAAGAGTTAGGAAGAGAAATTATGATTATAAAAAAACTTCCAATATCTTCTAGTGACTATATCTTTTGGGGTTAAAAAGAAAACCCAAAACAGTGTCATTAAATAACTATATGTTCAGCCTTAATATTTTAAAGAGGAATATATTAGCATATACTATATATATTAATAGCATGAAAGTGCGTCATATTGAAATTTTCACTTTGAAGGCTTAAAAGTGATTTTAAAAACATCACCATAAATGATCATAATTTAAATTATGAATATGTGAACCCAAAAAACCCCAACAAATCTGCATTTAATGCTTACAAGTGAAATGCAAATTTCTAAGACAACATACATACCCATTCACATCAGATTCAGCTGTCACAATTATCATTAAATATTATAGTATCGCAGACAGTAATGTGTCCTTATGTCCCTTTCTCCTTGAAAGTTGTATTTCTGAGGACGCGTTTATTATTTACTAAGACTGTTCACTCAGAAAACAGTTGAAGGAGTGAGTCTGTATGTCCTTAGAGGCTGTCTTTACCTTTTCCTGTACAGAGTTATAAGGCATTAGTAACGGTATATTAAAATAGCAAATAATTTATAATAAAAATAGATAATTCTCTTTTAAATATATCTTGACTGAGAAAATTGCAGAAGAGAACAAAGAACATATTTACCACCCAGGTAGTTTACGTTTCTACTGTGATGAAAACTTTTTTTTTTTTTGGGGGGGGGCGGGGACTTTCTTTACGGTTATTGTGAAATTTACACATTCAAATGTGCTGCTTATTAATAAAGGTAGGAAAAGTTAGTTAAAATATTTGGTATCGTTATCAGTGATCATTGCAAATTATCTCATGATAATATTCTATACTATAATAGTGTGGACTTAAGTCTTCTGCCAAATGGCAGCATAGATTACAATCGTGGTGCAAATAATGGTCAGTGACTTGGCTGGTATGCAGCCAGAATGAAGGCATCTGTTAATAATAAATAATTAAATAAGGAGCAGAGCTTTACTTTAATATCAGTTGCTAGAACTGAGCAGTGGGTTTCTTGGTAACGCAGAGGCAGAAGTTAAGTTTCTTTCCATAAGTTGCAGTGATGGTGAGGATGGAAATAGGCGGCTGTAGAGACCAGTGTGCTAGCTAGCTTGCCTGCTAAAACACATACTTGAGCTCCACTGGAGCTGAGCAACCTGGCTGTGCACTGGTTATCTGTAAAGGCTGGCTGAACAAAATTCCCTTCATCATGCAGGCACTGCTGTCTGCGCTACAGTAATAGAGAAACACGCTGACAGATACAACAGCTTCGGGGGATGAGCAATCTCTAGGAACCTGCAGTGAGATGGTCGGCTGATTGGAAATGCTCTCTATTTCTCCAGAAGGTGCCTGTCCTTGAAGAAGCCATTCATTGCCTGAAAAATAAAAAGGTGAATTATTAAGACTGTGTAAGAAAAAGCATTCAGGGATAGAATACGAAACTACAAAACAATCTAGGGAGAGCGAATGTATGTACAACTCTGCAGTGACTTGCAAGTTAAAGTGATGATGAATTATTGACTATGAAAAGGTAATCAAAAAATAACACTGATTTCTTTAGAAACAAGTAACACTGAGTATATTATTCTAATGGGCTCAGAGATTTTGTCAACCTCTTTTTAGTACATAAAACTCTTCCAAGACTTAAATACATAGATCATTTATATAACAAAAGTCTACTAAACCACTAAAAATCTTTAATCTTCTAGTTGTAAAAAATTTAAAATGTCTTTATTTGTGCAGTGCCTTCTGGCAGAAGGAGCACACGTGTCATATGGAGGCAGCACATACTTAAAGGCATTTAGCTTTACCGGGGGTTAGATAGCAAGAGGCCGTGTTTTGAAACGCAGGACATGCTCTGCTGCCATCTTAAACAGAATACACTGAGAACTAAGGACTTATCAGTGACATGGGGCCATTTGCATAAAAACTGAACCGTATACTGAGGAGTGATGAAATTCTATGCTGACTTTTTAGCTTGTGTCGCTTGACCTCAGGATGGGTCAACACCCACAGCACCTGCCTCTACTGGTCCTCTCCATCGCTTTTTTAGTTTATTGCTTCTAATATTCTGTTGATTGAAAAACCCAATTTGAGAAAAATATGTCAGGTTAAGAGTCAGGAGAAGGTCAAAGGTAAGAATCTAAAGAGTTAAGTCCAGAGCTTTTCTGGAAGAGCTTTTAAACAATTCTTTTAAAGTTCTCTTTAAAATTCTTTGGCCTTTGCTTATTTCTGGACTGAGGAGTGTGTTTTATTTTAACTCAGTGTTTGATTTTGCTAGATAGCAGATTGAAGGGGAACTTTTATATCAAACAGGCAAGTAAATTGGGCTATTTTAATGTCCAATTCTAGACATAAAATACAGAAAATGTTTCTTTAGATATTTTTCAGATATATCACACGTGGGATTTGTGAAGTTATAATATGCTAGTGGTGCTTTTATGCTGCTTTTTTTTTTTTTTGGCTTAAAACCTTCACATATGTTGAAAACCTCTTAAGATTATACAGACCAAAATTTAGCTAAAGTGTTTCTGTCTCTACAAAACTGGTCAAGAAGAAAAAGTCCTTTAACCATAATTGGATAAATGTACCCTATAAAATACTTTTCAAAAACTTGAATTAGGATTCTCGCCTAAAACCTTATTTGTCCCTATGCAATAAAAATGCAGCCAATATCTTGGACAAGTGGTAAAACAGCTAAGAATCTGCTCTATATACTACTTGCCTTTCCTTTAATACTATCCATATTTATATTCCAATGACTCGATATCAATTAATTTGTGTGTTTGACAAAGTGGAGTTATAAACACATTAATGTGTCAATATCCTATTTTAAAAGTCAATACACTGTTCTTTAATTTCATACAGAGAAGTTAAATGAATAGTGATCTCCAACTGATGCAATGCCTCAGACTAATGGACATAGGCAGAACAGGTGAACTGGCAGTCGCCGAGAACTTCCTCTGAACCTGCAGAGGACTGAGCAATGTCAGGGTTTGAGTGCTGTTCCCTCCACAAAGCTAGCTCCAAACATCCTCCTGTACTGCACGGTGCAGCCCTCTCCCTTGTGGGGAGTAGGAGGGGGTGTTTCCCCTCAGGCTCAGTCACCCCAGAGCCAGCCTCCAAACTCTAACCCAGCAGTTCCTCCTGGCTTTTGGTGTGGAAGCCGCCCTGAGAATGCGCCAAGGTGAGAAGGCGTAAAGCCTGGATCTGGGGAACATACAAAGGAAAAGAGTGTGAGAGGGCACGAAGGAGGAGGAGTCGGGGAGGAAATGGAAGATTGCATGAGAACATGTGAAAGAGCGTGGGAGACTAGGACAGAGGAAGATCACGAGAGATAAGAAGTCAGAATTGACTTCTGGACTACGAATACTTGACTTTAAAATTGTTGTCCATTCTGTTAAAGGTGTAGGAAAGCACTGCTATGAGGCAGGCAGTATACTGATTCCTTATTATAAATGAATAGGTCCACAGTGTGACTCAAACACACATTCAGATCTTTACCTAATTTGCAGTAACTGAACACTTTAGAATAGACTCAAACAGGAAGTGTTCTTAGATTAAGTGATCACAAATTAGTGAGGACAAGGCTCTGGCTGGACTCTGATCATATTGATTCGTTTGCAGTTAATTACATATCCTCCAACGATGTTTTATTTTTCTACTTGAATGACGTGCTTTTAAGATATGGCTTTGGAATCCATGTTCTTGTACTGAGCAAGTAATGGAGCTCGAATTCTACCTCTGGCATCTCTAAAGAAGAAAATGCAGCTTCGGGCTTAAGAACTGGTAAGTCCTAATGATATTACCACATTGAAATAGCAACTGAAAGCTCTCAAGCATTTGATAGATGCTATCTGGAAAAGTAAAGAATAATAATAAAACAATTGAACTGAATTGGAAAGAGCTTATGCCAAGTTACTTCAGTTAAAAGAAAGCATATGTTTCTAAAAAATGTCATACTCCAGGGGAAAATCCATTTAATTCTTTAGAATAGAATCTTTGAGATGTCTATCGCTGTATTACTGAAAGGTAGTGTGGTAAACACAATTAATACTGGATCAGGGTTCCAGATACCTATGTTAATCACCTGCCATTGTAGCACGCCTGCTGCTTAACATTATTCAGTAAATACTCTACCTACACTGCCTGCACCCTGCAGCTCAACTTGGCTGGAGAAAAACAGCCTCCAGGTGGATGAGCCTGGCTTGCCATTCATGATGGCGAGCTCGAGCTGTTCAACAATCACACTGTATTAATTTCTATGGGGTAGTCACCCTCCCACCCTCCTGGATGACCCTCTTTTCAAACCTCCAAAAGCTTCTCCCCTCTCTCTCTTTCCCTCTCAGTTGGTGGCCTTACTTCCCAAAGTACTAAGAAAACAGATGCATTTAGAAAAAGGCTTCCACAAGTACCTACCTCCCCAGCTAACCCATCTAGACCTCTGGGTCACCTGCTGGGCCTTCTCTCCTTCTTGTGCAAATGTCCGCGTTCCCGGCAAAGGCCAGCCTTCTACTTGTGCTTGTGATCCCGTCCCCTCTCATGCCGTAAAGGATACCCATCCATATCATCAATTCTTTTCTCTATTGGATCTTTGCCATCAATATAACGTGCTGTTCTCTCAACTCCATTTTTCTCTTATCCCGAAGGAGTTATCTGTATTTGCTTCCTCCAGTTCCTCTCCTACTCTTTTTTGAATCTCTTCTAATCAGGCATCTCCTCATCTATCGCTTTGAAACGGCTCTGGTTGAGGACATAAATTAACTCAACATGAAATCAATGATCAATTCTTAGTCCTTATCAATAGCACTTGACACAGCTGGTCACTCGCCTTAAACCAGCCGGCTCCAGGAAACCACACTCCGGGTTCTGCTCCCACTTCTTCGCTGTTCAGTCTTCTTCCCTGGCTGCCCCTTCTCTCCCTGATCTCTTTATGTTGGAGTGTTCTAGAACAGTGCCACTCCAAGTGTAGTCTGTGGACTGGGGCTCACCCACAAACCATGATGAATTAAGTACAGAAATTGAGAGCAAGGTTTATAAACTTTTATAACATCCAAATGTATAACTGGTGGCATTGAATTTTATGTCTTTTTAAAAAGTTTCATTTTTAGGGCTAGGGCTAGTTTGAGATAGAATAGCACAATGGACAAGACACTAAATAAGAACAAGCCAAACTGGGTTCAAATTCCATTTTTTTACCTAATTCAACATATGCTCTTGAGCATGTATCATAATAAACATTTATTATAATCACTTTATCTCTTTGAGCCATTAGTATACTCATTTATAGGAGGGTTAGAATAGATGGTGTTTTTTGGCACCTTTCACAGCTCTAATATTCAAGGACAGAAGTCTGCCTCAACTGATGGACTTGTCTAGTAGCAAATGGGGGCAATTATGATTGAGTAATTTTGGGTGAGTTACACTGTTCTTTACTAAGAGGAAAGAACCTCAAAGACTAAAGAAAACTGCTAACATGGGGTTAGATCTGGATCTATTTTGTCACAAGACCTCCCTCAAATCCTGCCCAACTACAGAGTAAAAGTCATATAACAAATGAGAAAGATTACTAGATGAAACATCAAGAAGTTATGGAATATTTGCATTTCCAAGATTATTCTCATACCTTCAGCTGTTAGAAACCAGCAACTGGCTACTCCTTCAGTTAGCTTTGTTCCTGATGGGAGGTCTAGTCTTAGCTTGAACTCAAGAGTCTGTCCTGGAGACGCGACCACTGGGGGAAGGCTAATGGCTGGAGCAGATTTAGGGAGTTTGGGTACCGTCTTCCGTTCTTCTTCTAGGAGTGGGCCATCCACCACAGCATTTTCAGAACTCAAGACTGGCAGCTAGGAAATGAGAAAATCTGTTTACTAAAACACAAGTGCTTTACAGTAACTGTAGACTGAGTTTTTAGACTTCAGCCTAAAATGAGATTTTATATCATCAAGCCTCATTTTTCTGAGGTTTCTATGTCAATGAAACTTCATTGCCATTCTAGTCTAAATTAAAATGTATTTATTTAGATGTCCTCATGATTATTTTGTAGGTTCAGAAAAATATTTCATCCGGGACAAAAGATTACCAACACTTATGAGTAAAACAGAATTCAATTAATTGTCCAATATGTTTATAGATGGTAGGAAATTAAAACTTTATCAATTTAAATGTAGTGGATATAATATACATCTTATAATTTTCACTGCCAACTATAAGACGTCATTCATCTTACATGAAACATCTATGTCAAAAGAATGACACTTATGATGATAATCTGTTCTTATTTTAAAACATATCTTGGAAATTCCTGGAATTTTAGAAAAAATAACTTGCATTTTTTTTCAGGCAAATGTGATACATCAAAGGAGAACTTAAAAATTTTATTAGAGACCATGTCCCTATCTTTAAAAATTGATTAGAACTTATTTTCCTTCCAACCTTATTTTCAATGTCTTGAGAAATGTGGCTTCTAGAACTTCCTTTGGAAGATTGTTTGGTAACAGATTTACCATAGAAAACCAAGATTATATGTTAATCTAAGAATCATTAAAAATAAGATAACCAGACTAAACAACCCAGCCACGTTTTATGTGTGGGTAGATGTGTCAGTATGGCTTCACATTTAAAAACAGATCGGAATCCTTTTTTCCTTATCTCCAAGTTCTTTCCATCAAATTCTTTCCATCTTCCAGTATCTTTCTCAAACAGTCTCAGCACAAATGGAATTTTTACTTTAAAAATAATAGGATATCCTTGAAGCAGACATTCCCTTACGACTCTACCTGCATATTTCACTGTCGTCACTAGAGATGGACTAATCACAAGTGCCTCTGTCGGTGCCGTGAGGATCTCAGTATCATTCTTAAAATCTCCCTTAACTTAATACTTTGAGATTACTTACCACAGAAACCGTTTTTGTTTCTAAATCCATCACTTTAATTTGATGATTATTGGTGTCTGCTACATATAATAACTGACCACTCTCTCCAATACACAAGCCTCCTGGTTCATTAAAAGTTGACTCAGTAAAACTGGAACTGATATTGCTTGCATCTCCAGTTCCTGCTAATGTTGTACAGCTTTTTGTTTTTGGATCCACAACTTTAATCTAAAAAGAGAGGAAAAAACAATTTGTGTATCTGAAGCCCAATCTCATGTTAGTAGTATGGAAAAGTACAGTATACAGCAAGCCAGAGAATTTCTGCTTGTCATTAGTATTCTTAAAAAAATCTCAAAAAAAGAACAGGCATTTCCATACTTTCTTGAAAAAGCCGAATATTCAAATTGAAGTCTAAGGGGAAGATACTCCATTCTGACAGCTAAAAACTACGTAAAATCCCCAGTTACATTTTGTCCTCCAGAAGCAATCTTTGATGAAATTATTAACATTTTTTTTAATGTTTTTCTCACAATGAGATAGTTGAACTTTCTTCTCATGAGCATCTAACATTGCTGAGGATTTGCTACTTATTTATGATTCTCCATGTGTCTCAATTGTATTAAATGTATAGTCTCTCATCATAAAATATTAATATTTTCCACTGATTTTTGTGAAAAATAAAATAGAAATAGTTAATGCAATAGAGACAGAAATTGAAATGCTGCTCAAAATGGAATTATTTGCTAGCAGGCATTGCAACTGTTCAACAGCTCAACATGTTCATTTGTTAGTTGACATTAATTTCTCTGCTACTTGCCTTCTCCTTCTTTACTGAATTTGTTACTAAGCAGATTTGATGGGTTGCACATCACAATTCTGGCTATTGCCATTGGGAATTTGTTTATCAGTCCTTTCCCCAGCTCAGAGTATCATCATATCCTCTTTGCAAAGGACCAAAAAAAGAACAAAAAAGACCTACTTGTATATAGTTGTCAAAGACTGTGATTCCTCTCTACATCTTAGAGAGGCAGTTGTAGGAGGCTCACAGATCTTGCAGCATTTTAAATACCACAAATGAAAAGCAGGGTATTATGTAATTCTGTCAAGACTTACCTTGTGATTGTAGGAGTCTGCTACGTAAAGTAAATTCCTTTTCTTGTCCCATGTCACTCCAAGGGGGTGCTGAAGCTTTGCGTTGATTCCTACTCCATCAACATCACCAAAAGCAAATAAATTCTTTTTTTTTTTTTTAAGAAAAAACAAAACAAAACCATGTATTAACATTTTTACAGTGCTTTGTCAGGGTATCAAGTGAAAATGAAGATGGCTGTACATGCTACTTATATACTTAAGGGGAAAAGATCTGATTTCGTATAAACAGGGCTGGGCCTTTGATTCAGACTTTTCTCCATAATCAATACTGGATCCTTCCTTTTTCCCTGAAGCCTTGACATTTATATATAATCAAGCAGAGTCAGTTTACTTTTCTTAGATGGTTTTGTTACTTGTTTCTTTATGTTCCTATTTCCTTTGGTCTGACTTCCACTTTTTGTTTTGTTTTGTTTTTAGCTGAGCCATCCTGCTACCTGTTGGCAGCTCAGCGGCTGCTCAGCTTGGGCTGGACTTGAACCGCTGTTGCTCAGAGCTCAAACTCTTGAGTGAGCTCTTAACCAACTGAGCCACTCAGCCGGCCCTTTGACTTCCACTTTTTTTAAGTGTCTGGGCACACGGGGCGACAGTGGCTTTCATTACCGTGGGGTCTCTTTCTCCTCCTACGAGGTGCTTCACGGCTCCATCTTTTAGTGAGACAGTTCGCACGGTACTGCTCTCACTATCAGCTACAAACAGGCAGTTCCATGGCTCTTCTGAGGCCACAGAGAGGCCTGAAGGTTGGGCAAAACCTGCCTTGTGAGGATACGCATTATTCCGATTCTCTTCATTCCCACTACCAGCAAACCGAAGGCAGGTTCCTTTCTTTAACTCACTGAAGAAGACAAGTTCACAGGTGAAGTCGACATTGTTAGATTGTGTGCGATTTACATATTAAACAAATCAGTGTAAATGATGAAATCAGTGGTGATAAGCATTGTAAGAAAAAACAAAACAGTGATCTTGGCCTAGCTAAATTGTGCAAGTCAGCTTTCACTGTACTTGTTCTAATCATTAACTTATTTATTCACTATGTAGGGACCTTCCTTCTTTTTTTAACATACAAAACTGAAACTATTCTCAATGGCCAGATAGGAAATCACTGACAAGGTTAGAAATATAAGAAAAATGACCATATCATTGATGGGACAAATTTTTTTTTTCTCCAAATAGAGATAGTACAAGCTGAATCCCACCTTAACTTTTTGACCTCTTCTGAGCTCATGCATATTAGGTTCTGAAAGGAATTAAAAAGATTATCTAGCTCTTGATAGTTTAAAGCTTAAATTTTCATTGGAAATGTTTTGTTTTCTTGTACATAGTAGAGACTAGCAAAAGGAATTTAAAAAAAATTCTTTTGAAAGATAGCCAGGTCAAGCATTACCCATTTTATGCAACTGATATAGGATGATTATGCTGCTTTAACTAATAAATTGTACAAATCAATTTCTTATATACACTAGGGAAAGTTCTATTTAAAGGAGTATTGAAATGATTCCTTTTGTGATGCAAAGTAAGTGTTATACCTTAGTTTCTAAGTGTATGCCGGATGGATTGTAAGGAAGGCATGGTGGTGTCTTGTGTTGAGGGAAGGGAAGAAGCTGACTTATTGTAGAAAGCAAAATAATGAGACTGGACGCACAGCAGATCCAAATATGGCACAACATGTAAAAGTCTAAAATGACCATCCATCACTAATGGTGGATATGTTCCCAATGCTAAATTAGTAGGGAGTAGGGGATGGAGGCAAAACGATACAGAATGTATAAAATATGGCCACTTATTCAAGGAACTTAAAAATAATCTAGTCAGAGAAATATATGTAATAACTAACATGTCAAACAAATCAATTAAAAGGTAATTACTACAAAGAGTCTTAAGTTAAAAAGGAGTTCCCTTAATTGAATAAAAGATAGGGAGAAACAGTAACTTCTAAAATGTTAGGAGTGGACTAAATTTCCAAATATGTCAACTAGTCACTCTCATTCTTAATAGGAAAATGTCCACCCAGATCACACTGACCTGTATCATAATTGTCAGGATGCTTTATCTTTATTTATTACTGACCTTCAAGTGGTAATGACTCCTAACAGTGAGTGGGGCAAGGATGGAGACTTGGGGAAAGAGAATTCTGTGAGCTCCAAGTCATGCAGTTTACCCAAAGAGAGGCTGCCACTTACTTTTTCTTTGGTAGGCTGCCACAGTCCAGGAGGAGTGCCCATATCTGATGAGTCCCTGCCATGGCGATCCACAGAATGTCATCTCTTTGGACCTCTAAACCTTTATAAAAACGAATAGTAAATATTATATACATATCTGGTAATACAACATGCCAATGGTTTGAAAAATTTAAATTAAGGGAAGAGAACAATATATTTACAAATCATCTGATAGAAGAAAATAAAAAAAATTGCAATGTTTTAAGTTGTTTTTGAAAATTTTGTTTCCCTTATGAAAGATATACTTGTTTAGACTTATCGATTTACCTGTAAATTCAAAGAAATCCAAAGTATTCTTAATAGCAGTATGTCCCTCTGCACCTCTGGACACAAAGCTTTTAAACATTTGATCTCTTATTTTATATGATAAAAGAAATGGGTTAAGACATATTTTCCAAAGAAACTGGCAGTCAAATACCTAGCACTAACCACCTAAATTATATACTTCAGTAACAGTTTCTTCTGAATACTTTCTCATGAAAAAAAAACCTATCTTTTCATGGTTTAAGAAATGTATACTTCTGCCATAGAATTAGCTTTTAGACTTAGATATACATCACAACTGCTATTTAAAAATGAACTAATTGGTTATGAAGCTTTTTCCAAAAGATATAGTTGACATACAAAAAAGCTGAGTATAGTATATTACAATATAGCTGTTTATGAAAAGTAATAAATGTTTACTAAAACTAAATAATAGAAATAGTTGTAAAAATTAATGTACAACTTATTCCAATGTGACAAGGCTCTATTTCTCAAATTAATTCTACTGATACAATATTTAAATATTTTAATTTTAGATGTATTCTGAGGCTACTTTCACATGTAATCGAGACATTTTAACTAAAATAATTTGGTCAGACATATCTTATACTGTAAGAAATATCTTGGTAAGGCCATTTTACTTGTGTTTTCTTTAACTTGAAGCAGTTTGTATCCAGGAGGAACTTTTCTTCCTTAACTTGTATTACTTTCAAGTCTTTCAATTTAACAACAAAAATAATGATGATGGTTCCCAATAAACTGTAGTTTCTATGTGCCTAGCACTTTACAGAGATGATCACTTAAGTTTTCTCAAAGCCCCAGAACACAGGTAGTGTTATTAGGCCCTTTTTACAGCTGAAGAAACAGGCTTACAGAGGTTAGCTAACTTGCCAGGATCACCGAGCCAGCAAATGCAGAAAATGTGATACGAACTTAGGCAGGCCAACAGAAAAAACTATTTCACATGTTGCCTCTTTCTCTGTATTCTTAATTGCTATCCTATGAAATATAGAGTTTATTTCAATTTAATTTATCACAGTCAAATATTTTTATAAACATAAATTTATTAAAAGTGATAATGGCGTCCACATATTCTGGGGACTCAGTCTGTTTAATCACTCTACAACTAGATGGAAAGCTTTTCACACTTCTTTTGTTTTGCCCCTTCCACGTGAGGAAGCACGAAGGTGGCCATCTAGAAGCCAGGAGAGCTCTCACCAGAGACCTGTCATGCTGGCACCTTGACCTTGGACGTCTACCCTTCAGAACTGTGAGAACCTAATTTTCTGTTGCTGAAGCCACCCAGTCTGTGGTATTTTTTGGCAGTCTGAGCTGACTAAGACATTCCCCTGAGAACAGAAATGAGACGGGATATCGGCGATCAACATTTAGCATCATGGAAAGGTTCTAATTTGTATAGCAGGGATGGAAAAGAAGCAAAAAGAATGAACATGAGAAATAAAGCTGTGATTATGAAGAGATGACGTGTTTTTAAAGCCTCTCCTTGCCAAAGGAGAGCTGTGTTGGTATCTATGCGAGTGAGAGACCAAGTCAGGTCTCCGTTACCTAGTTATCCAAACAGGCCAGTTTGTGGAACTAGGGTCTACTGTACAAAGGCAAAGCTTCACTGTGATCAAGTGTGAGCCTCTGCTTGGTCTTGGCCTCTGTGCACTTATGTCCTTAGAAGCCTAATGAGAAAAAGTATAGAAGCACAGGCTGTGTCAGGTCAGGATACAGGTGTTTGGGACTCTGCATACCACATGATGATGATGACGATGGTGACGGTGAAAATGACCACCATCCAGAATACCTCCTACGGTGAAGGCACTGAGCTAATGAGCACTTTACACGGATTATTTCCTTTAACAACCGCAGAAGTCTTATTATCATTTCTATTTTTTACGGAGGGGGAAAGTCAAAGGGATTAAATAATTTGTTGAAATGCATCCAGCTAAACCTGGAATAATAGTCCGTTAGTGAGTCTGATTCCAGATTATTAGTGTTCTGATCAGAATGAAGGAACTGAGAAGGGAGCCTGCTCGCTCTGCTGCCAATCCGCTGCTCGGCTTGTCCTCGTCTCCCTCCCTTCTGCCTCTGCCCACGGATTCAGTGCACGTGGGTCCTCGAAGCCAGAGCTGCCCTGTGTGATCAGAAACAGGGACCTGGTCTAATGTAACCATGGCTTCCTACTCTAGGATGTGGGGCTAGGTCCGCGCCTTCTGCCCTTCTCTCCCAATAGCCTCTGGAATAGCCTACGGCTGAAGAATCTCTTACAAGTATTTTTTCCAGTCCCTTGCCTTTCCATTTTTGGTTTCGTTCAGCTTAGCAACATCTCTTTGTGACTTGTACAATGAGATTCTATCTTATAACAAACAATGATAATAACAAACATTGATTACAGTACTTTCTGTGCCAGGCACTGTTCTAAGTGCTTTCCATATATTCATTTTCATTAATTCTCATAATAAGCTTTTGAGGTAGGTACTATTGGTATCTTCAATTTAGATGAGGAAATTAAAGCAAAGTCTAGGTAATAACTAAGATATGAAATTAATTAGAACTCAAGTGGTCTGGCTCCAGAGTCCGTGCTTGTAACTACCTTGCTATCTGCCCTCTCAAGAAGTTTTTACCCTGCCTGGTCATTTCACTGAGAGCTGAAGAGTTTGTTCTTACAAATAAAACAAAATTTTTAAAAGTAAAGAAGGTAGTCTGGCATTTATTATGTCTATCAAACTAACAAGAGTCAGATTATTAATTTATGCTGTTCATCCTGCATTTTGAAATCTAAAGCACATAGTTGTGTCATTGAGTATAGATATTAGTTTTTTTCCTTCTAAGAAGAATGTGGCAATCATGATTATTTCAATTTTAAATTAAAAGTACACTTAATATCGCTGACTTTCAAAAAAGTCACAAATTAAAAATGGGGAAAAAAAAGGGCAGTGCCAAAAGCTAAAAAGGCTTCGGAAATATTTTAAAAGGCAAAACCCCTCATAATTATCAATAAGAATTAGTGAAAAACTTTCAGAAAACAGGAATAGAATCCGCAAATGAAATATGAAAACGAAAAAATTACCTGCAATCTAGCTTTTAAAAAATCTGTGTTTCTTTAAGCAACTATGATCAAAATAGATACCGCTTGACTAGAACCCTCTTAATAGCATCTGTGAAATTGTCCATTAGTGTAAATAGTTTTTTCTACACAGTCTCTAAATCTCCTATGAAGCAAAGCCTTAAACCTCTAGGAAAAAGCAGCAAAGCCTGTCACCCCTAGGACACAGAAAAAGTAGAAGAAAAAACCTCTACTTCTTGGGAAGGACAGTGGATTGTCTAGGCCAGCGGTTCTCAACCTGTGGGTCGCGACCCCTTTAGGGGTCGAACGACCCTTTCACAGGGGTCGCCTAAGATCATCGGAAAACAAAAAGATATTTACATTATGATTCATTACAGTTATAGAGTAGCAACGAAAATAATTTTATGGTTGGGGGGTCACCACGACATGAGGAACTGTATGAAGGGGTCGCGGCATTAGGAAGGCTGAGAACCGCTGATCTAGGCGAAGACCTCATACTGACAGCAAGCAGACTTCCCCACTGCTGGGGAGAAGCAGGAAACTCTTCAAAACCACTCACAGATATAAAGCAGAGTTCGGCTGCCAGAGGAAGAAGGAACAGAACAATGAAAAAGCTCCCACCTCCTTTCATAGATGTCTAGGCACACAGGTCCTCCTAAGATTGAAGCCGATTAGAACAGAGAACACTCCCTCAGCCCCAACACAACCTAGTACAGAATGACACACAGCAGTTTATCCCCCAGGGAGCTGAAAGTGTGAACAGATAACAACTCTGACTCAGCTGTGCAGGTGACCGAAAGAAAGCGGAGGGTGGAGTACGAACACAGAAAACCCCTCCAGCATCTGGGCCCCCACGCTGAGGCAACTCCAGTCCACTGCTAGAAGAATTCAAACGCTATGGTGAACCGACAGCAACAATAAAACTCAGACCCAGCCCAGCTTCCGACTACTCTGACTCAACCTCCCATAACAATTGCATGAATACTACTGATCTCAGTTTATATAGCTCCATATAAGATGACTGGAATTTAATAAAAAATGAGATGACACAGATAAAATAAGCAAAAACAACAAAAAAAAAAACCCCAAAACAACCAAACAAAAAACCCCATCAAAAACAAACAAAAAACCATTTTCAAGAGACAAAGCAATTAACAAAAACAGAGTGAGCGATGACCTGAAATTTGGAACTATATGACATGGACTTTTAAATTATTATGCTTACTATGTTAAAGAATCTACAGAAAAAGGTGACTAACATACCTAAACAGGTGAGGAATTTCAGCAGATAGAATCTGTAAGAAACAGTGAAATGGAAATGCTATAAAAGATGTCAGATGAAATATTCCTTCAATATGCTCAGTCAACTAGACGCAGCTGAGGAAACAATAACCCTAAAGATAAATCAATAGAAATTATCCACACTGGAAAATAAGGGAAAAAATGTGAAACAAAAAGAATACAATAGATAAGAATTATTGGATATAATTTCACAGTCTAACATATGAGTAAGTGAAATCCCAGAAAGAGGAGAAAGAAGCAGAAAAAATATCTGAAGAGGTTAGGGGTGAGAATTTTTCACAGATCACAAAGGACATCAAACCATACATAGGCTTAAGAATCCTAAGCAGGATAACTCCTAGACTTGTCAAACTGCTGCAAGTCAAAGAGAAAATCTTGAAGGCAGCCAGACAAAAAACACACTTTATACACAAAGCACTAAGAAATAAATCAGACCTCTTATTTAAACCTGTGTGAGGTATAAGAAAATGGAATGACTTTTTTAAAGTATCAAAGAAAAAAAGTTAATCCAGATATACATGAAACAAAAATATCTTTCAAAAACAAAGGCTAAATACGTTTCCAAACTCTCTTCATCCATGCCTACTTGCTCCTCCCCCCAAAAACAGACCAAGAGAAATCATTGTCAGGAGACATGTGCTATAAGAAATGTTAAAGGAAGTTCTTTAGGCAGAAGCAATATTATTCCAGAAAGACACTTGGGACTCTTAAGAAAACAGTCACTTTGGAAAGCAGTTTGGCAGTTTCTTATAAAATTACACATACACTTATTATATGACCCAGCAATTTCATTCCTAAGCATTTATCCAAGAGAAATACATATATCCACCTATGTTTAGACACTTTAATCATAATTACCATAAACTAGGCGCCCGAAATGTCTATCAATTGATGAATTAATAAATTGTGATGCAGTCATATAATGAAATACTACTCAACAATAAAAAAGAACAAACTACTGATATATGCAACAGGAATGAATCTCAAAAGCATTATGCTAAACAAAATAGGTCAGACATAAAAGACTATACCAAGGAATAAGAAATATGTACATTGTTGCCAGTGGCTGGAGTGATGGGAGGGAGACTCAACAAAAGATCATGAGGGAACTTTTTGGAGTGATGAAAATATTTTATATCTTGATTATAGTAATCGTTATAAGACTGGATGTTTGTCAAAATTCATAAACTTATGCCTAATAAGAATGTTACTTTCAATAAGTAATACCTCATTAACCTGACTTAAAAAAAAATCTTATAAACACCAAGTCAATGTGGTAAGATAGTATAATCATCTCTCAAATTATAGACATAAAAATACAACTGGTTTTGACAAAATAAAAACACACTAGTCATGTTGTATAAAATTTATTCCTCAAAAAATTCCATATCATATGATTATTTTTAGAGGATAAATTTTTTTAAGTATTATAACTATTTTATCTATTTATTTGAAGCACAGTAAAAAAATGGTACACTTTGGAAATTCAGTGGCGGAGGATAAATTTTTTATGGCATTTTATAGCATATTAATGGAACTCTGAGAAGCATATTATCTAAGCACCTAAATACCAACACTGTAGATTATAAGACTAGCATACTAAATAGTTGGATTTCAGTCATTAAAGGTTGTATTAAGAACAGCTAAACTTCCATCTAGAGAAAATACTGATTAAAGGGCCAAGGAAGGTTAGTGGGATTTGGGTACATTATCCTTTCTATAAATGATTCTAAATCAGGTAAAGTCTACTTAGAGACTAGCAGGAGTTTTGAACTTTATGATAAAAAAATCGCTCAGGTTATTGTATGGCATGAGTTAAGTCATGAATTTTAGAAACATGACAGTTTCTGCTGAAAAAATGATTAGAGTAATTATTTTTAGTGCATTATGTAGTTCTGACCATAGAGTAATAATAAAAAATGAACCAAGATGAAACAATCACTTTTGTAAAAATCACTTTCTATTAATTATTTTTATGCTTTTATCACTGTAATGGCATAATCTGGTTAAATATTGAGACACTATTTAAAATACATATACACACATATTTACATGTTACATGTATGTTTAAAAGAATCAGAGGTATTTCAGGTTTCTTACCTTTCCTTAATCCTTTCTTGAAATAAGTTACTAACTGGGTTTCTTGGTAGGGTATATATTTAACTGTGTATTTGTCCTTATTTTTAATTCTCTTTACCTAATCTATTTTGCTTTTTTTAAGGTTGAATTTTTAATTAAATATGCATATGAATGGACACATTATAAAGTTTAAATAACTAAACATCCACATACACACCACCTCCCTAAAGAAAGAAAACATCTGAATACCTCCTGCATCCCTCTATGACCATTCCTCCTCTTTCCAGAAGGAACCACCAGTGTAAAAATTTTTTACTTCTCTTATTTTTTCATGTTACTATGTCTGGATGGATCTCTCAATATATAGTCACTTGCTACTGAACTTTCTATACGGGAAATCATATTGTAGGTCTTATGTATCTTGTTTTTTTTCTCACATAACAGACTCCTTCTGATTCTTGTCTGTGCTGCTAGATGTACCTATGCTTCATTATATGCACTCTAGAACAGCCTAATATATGAAGATATCAAAATACCTAATCTATTGTTCACGTTTTCCTCCTGGTAAGTCCATCCACTCTCAAATTCTTAAATAGGGTAGAATTTCATAGACATTCTATAAAATTCCTAAAGTATTAAAAACTTAACTGTTTACATGAACAAATTTTCTCAGCCACAACCCCCTTCAAGTTTTGTTTAAACCCACATCTGTTTAAACCAGTTGTACAATTATGTAATTTGAATATATCTGAACCAATTCAATATGAATGCAAAAAGGAAGTTGTTTCCATGAAAACCAAGTTGAATATTTTGGAAAGATTCAATGCAGGCAAGCAGCTAAGTCAAATTGCTGAATTAGGTGTGGTCCTAGATCAAAATACTGGCTAAAAATTGTACATTTATAGTTCTTAAAATAAAGCTTTTTAGTTTTATGATTGGCAGACTTAATAGATTTTATTTTTAATAGATTATCATAGCCAATTACTTCAGTAAAGGATTCTATTACATTTATTTACTTCTACTTTTATTACATAAAGGATTCAGGTAGTTTACAAAGAAATAAAGCCTAATAAAATAAATACATTTAAAATAAGTAAGAAAATTGAAGCAATAGGTAAATAGGGAAGAAAAGAGATGCATCCATACTAGTATTAAAAACTGAATGCCACGCTTCCATTCTCCTTTGCTAAAGGTAAATTTGTCTCTCTGTTTCCTAACAATCAATACAACAATGCAAACACAATCAGTTATGATATTCACATTTTCCAGGAACTTAAAAACAAGCTTGATACTTAGGAGAAAGTATAACTACCTATAATACCGAGAGGTTATTTAAAAGGTAACAATTGAAACTACCAGCAAATCCTATAGTAAAAACAGGAACAAGTCTCACAGGGCTGTGTTTTGATGAAATACAGAATATGAAACATGTACACAGACATAAATATAAGTGAATGTGAAGCTCATGTGTTGATATTTTTAATGAATGACATGTTGCCAAAATATAGTTTGGTAAAAACAATTGTCAGGACAGCAAATATTCTATGATCCAATTTCCCCACACTCAGACAATGTCCATTAATCCAGGATTAGATTTTAGAGTAATTTAAAGCCAGTGGCTCTTAAAAATGTACTGGGGTAACATACCACTTTGCAACTCTGATGAGAATCTGACCAATCTCCCCAAATTTTAAATGGCATTTCTGGGAAGTTTAAGTACCTCGTAAAGACTAACCATGAATGCCTTGGGTGTACACCCCAAGGTTAAAACCTCTTGGGCTAGAGCAGTCATTGTTATTACAGGTCCTTCATCCAGTGCTTGAAAGCCACCTTCTCTTAGCCAGCATCTTGAAAGGTGTTGCACTTAAGTGCATTCAAGATTACTCCTCTTGCCAAGTACCTGAAGTGAAGCTATTTTAAGCTGTTTAAATGCAAAGTCACATGCTTATAATGATCTGTTGAGCTAAGTAAGGTAGGACTCACTTCCTTTACTCAAAACTGAGCTTAACAATGACACAAGCCTCAGACAGCATATCACTTCAGTTGGAAGCTGAAGGGGTACTTGTCAATAGAGCCAAGAATTTCTTGGAAAGCAATCTGGATGCATTATCAATAAGAGACAGACAAGTAGAAATTCCATGCCATAAAGTATGATTGAAAAACTTGCAGCCTAGAAAAATATTTAAGCACTCCTTGGCCATTAAATAAACCCAACTTAGTAAAGCAACCTGTAAAGTACACTCTGTTTATAAGCAATGTAAGTTCTGATGTATGTGACAGATTGAGCTACTGGTCTCAGCTCTTCATTCCTCTGTAGTAATAGCACACACTCACACCCCTGCCACGACCTCGCTGTAAGGCAGTGCCTACCCGTCCCACACCTTTGAGCTTAGTCATGTGACTTGCTTCAATGATAGAAGGTAAGCAGACATGACCTGAGCAAAGGCTGAAAATATGTGTAGCTGGGTTTACTCTCTGTGCTCCTGCCTTTTTCCAAAACATATGTCTCAGATGGTGCTGGTTCAAGGAGGGTGAGAAACAAATGAAGCAGGTCTGCAGCCAATAAACACCTTGGAACCAGGTGAGTCCAGGCTCAGCCTTGATCAGCAGAACCTCAACCCCATATATGAGTGAGAAATAAAGGTTTAGGTTTATATGAGTTTTGGGATGACTTCTTATGAGGTATTATTGTTGCAATTACAGGATGTAAGTTGCAAAGTGTGAAAATCAATAACTGAATTCTATATGGGCTGTTCGCTATAACTCACTAGAGACTCACATACTAAGGGCAGACATTCTTTTTTTTCCCCTAGAGGGAGGGGCACAGCATACCAAAGTAACAATTCTCTTCCACTTACACTATTTTACTGATAGATGTTTTGGACTACTTTTCCATCTATAAGATTTATGTTGAAATGGCTCAGTGGTATACCAAAGGCAGGGAGGCAGGAGTGGTAAGCCCTAGTGGGATGAGTATTTTTAACCCTGTAATTATTTAGAACTGCTGGTGCATGGTGATAAAAAGAAGACTTAGTTGGAGTTGGTTTTACTACTGTTTTTAAGTCCTCTACATATACTCCCCTACTGATTGCACCTGGGACATACTATTGCTCCCCCCACCTTCCCAACTCCTTCCCCAGGATGAGCTACTAAAACCAGTCATGATAATTAAGATACAGAATTCCAAAAATGAAAATCTCAAAAATAACTGACCCAAAATACCTAAGTTATATATATTAAGTACAGATAGTACCAGAAGTTCATTCAGTTATTTTATGAATATTAAAAATTTTATAAAAAGTTAATCACAATGAAAAAAAATTAAGGCCTTTGAATTGTAAGTAAATTAGCATCATCATAGAAAATTATCTGAGGTAAAGCCATTCAACTAAACTAGTGCTTATTCACTATAAATACTGGGGGTGCCAAAAAAAAAAAATGGATACAAGTGGACACTTTGGTCAATGTTGCTCAAGCAGTAGTTCGCCGTAATCAGAAGTGTCTGGTCGCTGATGGCAACCACTTTGAGCACCTCTTGTAACTGTAGGAGTCAAACATGACTTGTATTTATCTTTTGTTATCAGTATATATTGAGTATTACAATTTTAATACAGTTTTCCTTTCTTAAATTTTGTATACATTTTTTGGGCACTTTTTTGGCACCTTCTGTATATTAAGACCATACAAACCATTTAGTCTCAAAATCCATTTTCAACATATTCTACTAACTTCATTCATAACTCTGGTTTTAGATATGTAGATAACCATCTTGGCATCACTGAGGGCCAATAAAAAATAAGAATATTCATGCTCCTGGATTATCTTATAATTAATTAATACAGGTAATAAAGATGGTAAAGATAATGTAAATCTTATTATCAATATCTACATAATTCAGTAAAGATTTTTTTAATTGCTCAAAAGAAGCGATGTTTCCATACAAATTTTAATCATTTACAAAAAGCAGCTGTCATTTTTAATGTCTTTTTCAAATGAGAATGAAATGGACATTGTTAAATGGTATACTTCATCAATAATCTTTTGATAAGTTCTGAAACTATAATCCTTCCAATGTAAGAATACTCAGAACTATATTAATTGAAAGCTGCAGTTCAGATGAAATTCCTTAACATTAATTTACAGTTATACAGACCCTATTATATGTATAAAATATGTGTAATGTTGTATTTATATAATAATATATACTCTATCTTGTACATATTGCTGCTGGTTTTGCTTGTACACACTTAACAAATCCTAGCCATAGGTATAAAAGTATAACATAACTAGCAATAATTAATCCAAATGAATGTCCCCAGAATATCTCTTAAAGCTTACATTTATTAAGCAAAGTTTACTCATACTTAGTATTAAAAGTTTACAAACCTGATGTTCCAAAAACTACATCCCAAGGGGAACTGATGGGCTGCTGTTCTCCTTTAGCTCCACCTTCTTTATCTGTTCCTTGAATTCCAATGCCAGCTACGGTGCTCACCAGCTCAGCTTCTAGGTCAATCTACAGACATTAATACATGTTTTAGGCAACGCACGTTCTTTTTTTTTCTTTTGGCACATGAAGATTTTACATACAACACATAGAAAGTATTTGCAACACAAATACTCTTTGAAAAAAAAAAATAAAGCTTAAAAAAAATGAACCAAGTATAGGGTGACCTTGTTATTCAAAAACATAAAACTCAGTCCTTTTCATTTCCTCATCTGTCCATTTCCCCAATTTCCTCTTACCCCCTCCCTCATCATGCCTCTGCCAGATATTTAAAAAGAAAGTGAAATTTGAAAATTTAAAGCAAAATCTAGAAAAATGCATGTTTAAAATTAAATGTATTTATTTCAATTATGCTTGGCTAGTAATTGACCCACATAGAGCTTAATGTGTGCTAGGCACTGATCCAGGGGGTCATCCATCCATCCATCCTTATAATAACCCTATGATTGTGTTTTTCATTATTTTAGAGGCACAGATAATTATGTAACATTCCCAAGTGCCCACAGCTAATAAGTCCAGCACACAGGATTTGAACCAGGCAGTTCTAGCTCTACTACACAATACTGCCTCTACTGCATAAACTGAAAAACTAATGCATTCACGGAAAAAAGATGCTCTGGCTTCATCTCCTGAGACCGTTCCCCCAACACTTTACCAATAAAATTTTCAAACATACAGAAAAGTTCAAAGAATTTTGCAGCAAATATCATTATACCCACCACCTACCACCAACATTTCACTTACTTGATCACATATTTTCTCCAGCTATCAATCCCTCAATCCATTTATATTTTTGATGCATTTCAAAGTAAATCATAAACCTTAGTACACTGTTCTTAAATATCTCAGCATGCTTATCGCCCAGTGTTCTACATTTTCTTAGAGTTCCTTTTTCCTTTATTAACTTACAATGAAATGTACAAATCTTAAGTGTATCATTTGATGAATTCTCATAAATGCATCAACCTCTGCATATCTTTATAGCTTACATAAAGACATAGAATGTTATCTCCACTCCAGAAAGTTCCCTCATGCCTCTTTCCAGTCATTCCTGCCCCCAGAAGCAAGCAGTATTAATTTTTTCCAATCATAGATTAGTTGTATCTCTTCTAGGGCTTCAGATAAATGGAATCATACAGTATGGACTCTTTTTTTTTTTTTTTTAGCTGAGCCATCCTGCCACCTGTTGGCAGCTCAGTGGCAGCTCAGCTCGGGCTGGGATTCAAACCAGCGACCCTGTTGCTCAGAGCTCGCACTCTTGAGTGAGTTCTTAACCAACTGAGCCACTCGGCCGGCCCTAAGTATGGCCTCTTTTGTGTGAGGCGTCTTTCATTTAACTTTGAGATTTATTCATGTATCAGCAGCTTGTTCCTTTTGACTGCTGTGCAGTATTGTAGCACAGGAATATACCACGGTTCATATATATATATTTTCCTACTGAGGGACACCTGGGCGGGCTGTTTCCAGTTTGAGGCCTTTAAGTAAGAGTTGCTATCAATATTCTTGTACAAGCTTTTTGTAAATATATGTTTTCACTCCTCTTGGGTACATATAGTACGTAAGACTCTAATTGCTGTGTTAAAGCGTAGGTATATGATTAGTTTGATAAAAAAAAAAAAAAGCGCCAGTAGGTTTTCTCCGGCTGTCTGCCATTTTACATTCCCACCAACCATTGTTCCGATTGCTCCACATCCTTGGCAACCTATGATGTTGTCAGTCACCACATAAATTTTAAGCATTATATTAATAGTAGATGTATAGTGGTATTTCATGTAACTTACACTTCCTTTTAAACTCAGGATGTCTATCACATTTTTATGTACTTGTGGTCATTCTTACGTCTTCTTTGAAAAATGTCTGTTCAAGTCTTTGACCCATTTTTTTTTTGGTTGTCTTCTCATTTTTTAGTTTTAGAAAACTTTCTATTTCATAGACACTAATCCCTTCAGAGACGTTTTATGAATTTTTGTGACTATTTTCTGACAGCTTGTGGCATTTCATTTCTTTAGTAGTAAATTTTAATGAGAAGTTTTAAATTTTGATAAATTGGAATTTATCATTTTTCCTATTATGTTTCTGTGTCCTGTCTTTAGAAACCTTTGCCCACTTGCAAAGTCACAAAGGTGTTTTCATCTATACAGGCTTTTTGGTTTTAGTGTTTGCGTTTAGGTTTGTGATGCATCTTGTATTGATGTATGCCATGTGTGAGGTAGGGGTCATGTTCCTTTTTTTTTCCCTATAGGAGTATCTAATAGTTGTTCAAGCACAATTTGCTGAAATGACTTTCCTTTCCCCCTTGACTGCTTTGATGCATTTTGGAAAATCAAATAACTGTATAGGTATGAGGTTACTCCAAGGCACTCCATTTTTTCTTATTGATCTATATGCTAGCCTTATGAAAGTATCATGTTGTCTTGATTACTGTAACATTATAGTAAATCTTCAAATCAGGTGCTGTAAGTCTTTTAACTTTGTTCTTTTTCAAGATTATTTTAGATATAATAAATCCCTTGTTTTGCATTTCCATGTAAATTCTAGAACCCACTTGTCAATATCTACAAAAAGCCCTGATAATGTTTTGACTGGGATTGCACTGATCTATTGATCTAGAGAATTGACAGCTGAGCATTCCAATTCAATACTGGATTAGTTTTTCTCAGCAATGTTTTATAGTTTAAAGCATACAGGTCTTGTATATATTTTGTTAAATTATTTCTAAGTATTTTATGTTTTTGGTTGCTACTATAAATAGAATTTTAAAATTTCAGTTTCCAATTGACTGTGACTAGTATATAAAAATGTAGTTGGTCTTTTTATACTGGCTTTGTATTCTGCAACCTTCCTAAATTCTATTATTAGTTCAAGTAGCTTTTTCATAGACTTCTTAGAGTTTTCTATGCACATGACATATCATTGGCAAATAAAGATACTACTTCCTTTTCAGCCTGTATGCCTTTCATTTCTCTTTGTTGCCTTATTACAATGGCTAGTACTTCCAGTACAGGCATGGTGAGAATGGGGATCCTTTCCTTGTTCCTAGTCCTGGAGAAAAGGCATTCAACATTTTGCATTTAGTGTAGCTATACGCATTTTGTAGACGCCTTTTATCATATTCACAATGTTCATTTCTTTTTCGAGTTTATACTAATTTTATCATGAATAGGTATTAAATGTTTTCAAATGTTTTTCTGAATATAGTGAAACAATCATATGGTTATTATGTTTTATTCTATTGGGTTGTCAGAAAAGTCATGACGTATTTTTTCTGTTTTTCATTGCAAAAACGCGTCACGACTTTTCTGACAACCCAATATTACTACGGTGAATTACATTGATTTATTTTAATGACATCCTCTTGCATTATTTTTAGGCTGCTCTATAATCTCTTGAAATTGTAAAGAATATTATCAATGTAACCTTATTATATTTTTACTGAACTCAATCTACAAAAATGCAATAGGCAGGTAGAAACAGGCCCTTGAAATAATCTTGATTTAATAAATGTATCACGGAAACTGATATGATAATCAAAGAATTCCTCTTGTAAAAAGCCCAGGTCCAGGTAATGTTACAGGGGCATTTTAATAAATGTTCAAAAACCATTAATTTCTATGTTAGATAAATTATTCCAAAAGTGAGAAATGAAAACAAACTAGCTCATTTGATGAAGTTAGTGTGACCTTGATTCCAAAATCAGAGAGAACAGTACAAGAAAATATAGAGCCATTTAATTTATGAACATGAATTTTTAAATATTAAATATAATTTTGGATAATCAAATCCAACTTGACTTTTAAAAAGTTCATCATTAGTTAAGGTTTATCCCAAGAATAAAAAGATGGTTTGACATTAAAAAAAACAACAAAAAAAACAACTATTAATTCATCACATCAACTTACTGAGGGCAAAAAATTTACACAATTATTTCAATAAATGTAGAAAATGTACTTCATAAAAGTATATGATAAAATGATTATTAGTACCTAGAAATATAAAGTTTCTTAACTTTCATAACTATTTTCTCCCCAAAGCTACGGGAAATATTAAACTTTTGGAAGGAAATTTACATGCATTCCCTTTAAGACTATGAGCATGACATGATACCCACTATCACTGTTAATGCTTAAAAGAAACTAAGGTTCTGTCTAGCAATAAAATAAAACAAGAAATGTATAAATAAGGGAAAATATAAAACTATCATTTGTTTTTTTGCAGCCAAGGTAATTGTACAAGAAACAAACCGAAGTTTTTGCAGGAATGAAGAAGCTGATCCTAAAATTCATAGGAAATCGTCATGGACCCAGAACAGCCACAATAAAGTTAAAGAAGAAGAAAGTGAGAAGATTCATACTTACTGATTTCAAAATTTATTAAAAGTTACAGTAATCAGAACAGTGTGGTACAGATCAATGGAACAGACTTTAAAGTCCAAAAATAAAACCATACAGTCATGAGTAAGATTTTCTACAAGGCTGCCAAGATTATTCCATGGAGAAAGACTAGTCTCTTCAATAAATGGCTCTGGGAAAACTGGATAGTCGATAGTCGTATGCAAAAGAGTGAAGTTGGATCCCTACCTCATCCCGTACACAAAAATCAACTGAAAAAGAATCAAAGACCTAACTGTAATAGCCATAACTGTAAAAATCTTAGAAAAAAAATAGGAGTAAATTTTTGTGACCTTGTATTTGGCAATGGATTCTTATATGACACCAAAAGCATAAGCAATGAAAGAAAAAACAATAAATTAGGAATCATCAAAATTTAAAACTTCTGTGCATCGGAGACATGATTAAGATACTGAAAAGACAACCCATAGAATGTGAGAAAGTATCTGACAATCGTATATCTGATAAAGGATTTGTATGTAGAATACGTAAAGAACTCGTACAACTGAATAATAAAAAGCACAAATAACCCAATTTAAAAACTGACAAAGAATCTGAATAAACAAGTCACTTTTGTAAATAGCAGTTATGAAAATACCTCAAAATGAGGAGCTTTGGGTGATTTAGTCACATGACTTTGAAACACAGGTCAGAAAAAAAAGGACTTGATTGATGGGTTTGTCTTCCTTGGATGACACACAGAAAAACAAGATACCTAAGAATAAAACCAAACCAAGTGCCTCTGAAGACAGCCAAATAAGGATGATTCGAAGTATTTAAGCATTACCCTCTTACTTTAAATATATAGCAAGTATCAATTTTTCTGATTAGTATTAAAACTATTTAAAATGAAAAATTACCTTTCTTATAAGGTGGTTTTCAGTATCTGCCACATATATGATATTATTCATTATGGCTACACCCTGTGGTGAATTAAAAGCTGACTCTGAAAATAGTCCATCTTTTCTTCCAGGGTTGGGTCCTAAAAGACAAGATAGACATAAGACAAAATTTTTCCACTTGAAAAGTTATCTGAAAATAAACGCCCCCCCCCGAATAAAATTTGTGTTTAAAGCTGGGATTTTAATATAAATTAATATGATGTTTCTACTAGAACACCAAAATGCTTCCTAAGATACCTATTTTTCTCAAGAGTAACAAGTTTTACTAATGACAGGGCTTACTGGCTATTGTGCACTTAAGTTACTAAAGTAACATTTTCAGAAGAAAATACTTTTAAAAGCATGTTAATTACCTAGACTGCAAAGAATTATCAATAAATATAATTTTAACCTTTTAGCACCTAGATGAATGATATTTAATAATTTTGGAAGATATGCTCATTTGATAATACCATTAACCTTTGAACAACACAGGTTTGAACTGTGTGGGTCCTCTTATATGCATTTTTCAATCAATACTGTAAATGTAAATGTATTTTCCTTATGCTTTTCTTAACGGTATTTTCTCTGCTTACTTTAAGAATACAGTATATAACACATAAAAATATGTGCTAATCGACTGTTTATGTTATCAGTTAGGCTATTGGTCAACAGTAGGCTATTAGTAGTTAAGTTTTGGGGAGTCAAAACTTTTATATGGGTTTTCGACTGCATGGCGTGAGGGGGAATTGGCACCCCTAAATCCTGCATCGTTCAAGGGTCAACTGTACAATAAAAATTATGAACCCTTTCCTTATAGAAAAATACATATGCCCATAAAATGTCACAAGCTATTTCAATGGGTTCCTATATCCCGAAGGTCATTCAAGCATTTCTTAATAGTCCATGAACCCTAGGTTAAGAATCCTTCATATTTACTATTTCACTTTGGCACAAAGTTCTATAATATTTCATAAACCCTTTAAGAGAGACAGAATGATTCTGGTCTAATGGCCAACTTCTGAGCTTTTGTAGTATCTGTTGAGAATCAAGAGTGGAGAGTTTAGAGTATAATGAAATATAATTGTTATTTCTGTGACCAGAGGCCAAGTCTCTCTTAAGTCAATATTTCTAAACTATGCTTTGTAGAACTCCATTGTCGGCAAGATGTTAGTAAGTGAGGTAGTATAATATAACTCAGGAGCCGAACAGACTTGGTTTAAATCCCAGCTCTACAGCTTCCTAGCTGATGTGGGCAGGTTCTTTGTGTCTCAGTTTGTCTTCTGTATAATGGGAACTAATAATACACCTAACTCATAGCATTGTGAGGACTAAATTAATATAGGTAAAGTGCTTAGAATAATGCCAGGCGTATATGTATTACTATTACTAATAATAGTATTATAAATAATAGCAATAACAGTAATACTATCATTGTTGGTGGTGAGTTCTTTTGTGGGGAGAAGGGGAGAGTACTGTGGCCACTTTGGGTTTGAAGATGCTGTGTACTATAACCCCCTCTTGTATATTCATGAGGTGCATTAGCAGAATAAAAGATATGAGAAGTACAGTGAAACCACCACCAACAAAAATCTGTTAAACACATCTAACCAGTACTTCTTGAGTATATCTGAGCACAGAATTCCTTTTAAAAAATTGCAGAATACTATTATGACAAGATAGTATTCCTAAAAACTAGGTTTGGGAAAGTTGACTTGCTGCTAGTTTCTCTGTTTAACGAAAAAGAATACTCACCTACACTATCTTAAAACATAGAATCTATTAAAAACTCTTTTAGCCATTTAAATTCAACCTGCTACAACAGGTACTTTTTGAGTAACAATTTTCATAACTGCATGACATAAACCCAAACACGAAGTTGCTGAAACAAAATAAACAACATAAAACACATGCTAACAGGGCCGGCCCAGTGGCGCATTGGTTAAGAACTGGCTTGGGATGCCAGAGGGCCCCGGTTTGGATCCCACATATGAGGGCCAGTGACACTGCCCTCTGCAGCTAAGATGGTGAACGGCAGCTCGACCCCTGCTGCAGTGGGTTGCCATGGGCTACCGTGTGTAGCCAGCAGCCAACGTGAGCAGCCGTCCAGAGGCCGGCAGCTGATCTGCCTAACCGGGGAAGAGTGCAATGATGGTGCCAGCTTGGGCCAGTGAAGCAACGTCCTCCACAACTAGACTGAAGAACAAAAAGACAGCAACTTGTCTGTT
>NW_017731455.1:3629713-3654353 GCF_001890085.2 Hipposideros armiger | reverse complement strand
AGGGGCCGGCCGAGTGGCGGGTTGGTTAAGAACTGGCTTGGGATGCCAGAGGGCCCCGGTTTGGATCCCACATATGAGGGCCAGTGACACTGCCCTCTGCAGCTAAGATGGTGAACAACAGCTCAACCTGGGGCTGGGCTGCCATGGGTCGCAGGCGACGGTGTAGGCTGCAGCTCCCTGCTGCAGTCGGCTGCCATAAGCTACTGTGTGTAGCCAGCAGCCAGCGTGAGCGGCCGTCCAGAGGCCGGCGACTGATCTGTCTCACCTGGGAAGAGTGCAATGATGGTGCCAACTTGGGCCAGTGAAGCAACGTCCTCCACAACTAGACTCAAGAACAAAACAACAGGAACTTATCTGTTCCCCTTTCCCCGATTCCCCAGTGCTGTTCCCCTCCCCCAATTCCCCAATAAAATCTTTAAAAAACAAAAAAACCACTAACAAAAACAGCAAACAAGAAACAAAAAATTCAAGAGCTAAGGGAATAATAATATCTTGGCACACTAAGAATAGCACCAGGGCTTAGGAATATGATTAGTTTATTTGCATTATGAATGGAGGTATCTCTACTTTATGTACTAACGCTGCATGCATTACTACAGCAGGATTGCAAAGAGATGAATTATTTTTCTCTCTGACTGATACACTAATTATTTAAAAATAAGATTTTATTAATTAGGTAGATGGAAATAAGAGCCCTTTTAAGATCTAAGACCAGGGATATATGGAACAAAGTGATCTATTTTTGAATGATACTTATATTTTGCTATACCCAAAAGGAAACGATCCCGAAGTATGCTTAAGTTCTTATGGAAGGAAAGAAAAGTAAAATTATGTACAAATCCTAGGTTATTTATTTTATAATCTAAGTCTCAAGTTCCTAGGGTATTGTTCTGGTCTTTAAAAAGATATGGCTATAACTTGATAGAAAGTGAAATACAATACTTCCATTTAAAATGCCCCAAATCCAAAATGTATATAGAATAGGTTCTCAAATAACTATTTCATTCAGTGGTGTTTTGTTATACGTTCATGACATGCCACCGGAACTTTATGTGAACTAGCTAGCCCACAGTAAAATTTTGTTTTGTTATATACGTCATTTCACTTGAAGTCACAGAACCTATGATGATGTCAAGTGAGGACTTACTGTAATACTTTCCTAAGATACAATAATTGTGGCAGATTTTTGAAAAAAACGACACAAATATGCTTAAAAATTATAACTTAAAAGATTTCCTCCTTTTGATTTGAATGGGGCTTTGTGGGTATTTTTGTTTTTTGAGGGAGTTAGAAAAGATTAATTGAAACACCGTATATTAATATCATTTCATGATGAAGTTAAAGGTCAATGTACAATGCCCTTATATAATTAGTTCTTATTTACATATTTCAATTTTAATACATTTCCTTGAACTTGATTATAAAACACATCACATATCATAATTAGAAACAAACTTTACCTCCAATGCTGTACTGAATTTGTCCATTCTTCCAGACGACCAAAATTCTGTGATGTCCAGTGTCTGCTATTACCAATCTCTTAGAAATATGGTCTACTGTTACTTTGCCAGGAAACAGCAATGGTGAAGGTGGCAAAGAGTCTTTATAGAGTTTTATTCCAATTTTATTATCTCTGATCTGTCCTCTATCTTTGTAATACTTTAAAGCTATTGAAATATACAAAAACAATTTATCTTTGTGGCCCTCTCCAATCAAAGAAAACAACATGTTTCCACGGGGTCCAAGTATGACCAGAGTTGGCCAGCAGGAAACTTCTAGTTCTTGCCAGAGGCTGGCATCCGCATCATTAACCACAGGGTGGGTGATGTTGTAGCGAAGAACAGCACTTTTAATGTTATCCAGGACTTTTTCATTTGGAAATTTAGCCGAGTGAACACCAACAATCAGAAGACCATCTAAGTGAAAAACAATTGTACGTTAAGTATTATAAAATATTAAAGTTTGAATATCACCATCCACACATTAGATGTTGGGTTATTAATAAATAAAAACTCTAGCGGTTTAAAAAAAAAAAAGAAAAAAAAAGGCAGAAGTAAATTAGTGTCTTCAACTGCATTTAAACACATAAATAAAAAATTTAACATTTAAATCTCATGACAATCTTGATAACTACATAAAAGCACATATGGCCAAAATCATGTGGCTATTTCAGGGTTAAAACGTTTTGTGTCCTTTATTTAGACAAAGCATTAAAAAATACATTCTATTTTTATATGAGATGTTGATATTTTATTAACTTTTTTCCCACCTTTGTAAGCTCCTTTGAAATTCACAGTGACTAGGACTGTTTTTTGTTGGTATTTATTGTCACATTACCCTCTTACATTTTTCAGACCTAATTACATTACACATTAACAGAGCGATATAAGATGTTTCCATAATATGAGGTCTTTATTTAATGTTCCTATTATGTAATTTATATAATATATATAATTATATACATATTATATGTATACACATAACATGTGTGTATATATGTATATGTATGTGTATATATGTAGAGATATCTGTGTGTATGTGGATTTATATGTATGTGTGTATATTTGTATATGTATGTGTATATATGTAGAGATATCTGTATGTGTGTGTATGTATGTGGATTTATATGTATGTGTGTGTATATATGTATATGTATGTGTATATATGTAGAGATATCTGTATGTGTGTGTGTGTGTATGTGGATTTGTGTGTGTGTGTGTGTATCAACTTTCCATCCCAAAGCAACAAAATACACATTCTTCTCAGGTTCACATGGAGCTCCTCAAGGATAAACCATAAACTGGGACACAAAACAATTCTCAATAAATTTAAGAACATTAAAATCATATCAAGTATCTTTTCTGACCACAACAGTATGAAATTGGAAGTGAACTATAAGAAGAATCTGGAAAAACCACAAATATGTGAAGATTAAACATGCTACTGAACAACTATTCTGTTAACAACAACAAAAATAGAAGGAGAAATAAAAGAATACATACAAATGAAAATGAAAATATGAGCTATCAAAACCTGGGATGCAGAAAAAGCAGTACTAAGAGGGGAGCTGATAGCAATACAGACCTAACTCAAGAAACAAGAGATAGTAATCTAAACTTACATCTAAAGAAACAAGAAAAAGAACAGCAAACAAAGCCCAAAGTCAGAAGACGGAAATAATAAAAATCAGACCAGAAATAAATTAAATAGAGACTAATACAATAATACAGTGAGATTATAAAATTATGCACGTATTTCAATTTCATAGAAGAAATTTATGTAAGTCTAGATACATAAAGCAACCTTTTAAAAATACTTGATCATGAAAAAAGTAAATTATATTCTTACTCTTAAAGAAAAACCATATACTAAATGCTAGTGTTTTTGAAAGGCAAACCAGTATCACTAAGCTTAACTCTTCATGAAAAGGTATATGGAGTCCTTAATTCACAAGTTAGAAATTACTTTTAGAATTACTGAAGCCTTATCAAATGTTCGGTTTCCTATAAGCAAACGAGTCAGCTACTCTTGCAGTGCCTTTGCCAGGACAGTCTGTTAAAAACCAATGAAAGGGCAGATACCTTTATCAGAGTAGGTGTGTTCTAAGGCATGGAGATCAGGCAATAGGTGAATACAATTTATGCAGCAATAGGTGAAGAAATCAAAGATGACCACTTTCCCACACAGGTCGTTGTAGACAGAAAGAGGCTTTTCAGTGTTCAGCCATTCTAATCCTGAAATTTACACAAAAGAAATTATCATGATTAAAGGAAAAGCCAATTTATCTAAAACTTGCCACTAGAATGCGAACCACTGTTATTTCTAAGGAGAGGATGGGGGCAGGTAGGAGGTGTGGGGAACAACATCGGAAAGAGGCTATCGCGAGGTAGTCTGCAAATATAGCTACCAAATTTCTTTCAGAAATAATATAATGGTGTGTGAAAGAGGTAAGATCAACACATTTAGGTAAAAACAAGAGGAAATATCAAATATTAAGAGGGTCTAAGTGTACAATTAGGTACAAATGGGCTATTGAGAAAGAAGGTCAACCTTAAGAATACCAAGACAACTACATAACAAAAAGGAGAACAGTGTTAAAAGGATAAACATACAAAATGCATAAGCCAATTTCATAAGACAAAGAGCAAAAATGTTTTGGATATGAATGAAACTTTAAACACGAATTATTTTAAATGCAAAGTCAAGCAAAATACACTATTATAGAGTTCATGGAAGCAACATCAATATTGATGAAGAGTGTTTTTCCTTCCCTACAAAGAAAATCTCATTAATCTGTACTTTTGCAAATCAGAATTTATAATAACTTGACCATGATTTACAATTTTAACTACGCACTATGAAGAAAGATTTTGTTAAACTAATATTAAAGGTACAGCATCTTTTTTCAACCAATTCAAGAAAAGAATGATACTGAGTTTGGTGCTTATAAGTAAATAAAAGAAACTACTAAAACAATTATACCTGTTTTAAAATTATAATTGACATTGACATACTATATTTAATTATACATTGAAACAGGTTTCTGGAAATATTTTATAGAAACTGAAAGCCTGAAGTTGGGTGGAACAAGTGCATAATAACAGCTAATGACTAATAACAGTAACTGGAGTTACTCAATTATAGCAAACTTCTAAAAAAAAAAAAGTCTGCAAATGAAACTAGTATTTCTGCCAATTAATCCAACCTAGTAAGGTTTTAGGATACAGTGAGCTCTTAGTTATCCATTTTAATAAAGTGTTAATTGTATACCAGGTCAAGTGATCATATAAAACTTCAAATTAATGCATATTTTACATCCTAATTGCAAAATACTTACGAATCTCTCTTCTAAATTTATTTTCTGTAAATAGTCAACAGTGACTTAAATGGGGGGTAGGGAAAGTATCATTATATATCAGTTATTCATAAGCATCACCTAATGCTTATCAGGCTTAATAAGAAGTTTTAAAATAATAATTATAATTACAGTGACTATAATTTTAAAAGCTGCTAAAATTTACAGAGTTCTCCTATGAACTAAGAACTTTAGGTATATTACCTCCAATCCACGTAATACACCTGAAAGGTAAATACTCAGTCCTTTTTTATAAGCGAGCAAAGTAGGCTTGGAGTAGTAACTTGCTCAAAATCATGCAGCTAACAAATGGAACCATTGGAATTTAATCTCAGGTCTCTCTGACTCCATCCATTATACCACGCTTGTTCTCATAAACATGTGTTTAAGAAATGAACAAAGCATACTATTTTTGAGCTAGAGTTATGTTTATGACTTCTTGATTACCGTTTACTGATAAAGAAACCAAGAAAAAACTCATCTGTAGTATTCTGTCCTCAATAATTAGGTGCAGCAGAAAATTTGCCTACGTCAAATACAAAGCCTGAATATTTTGTAACATTTACCAGTCACAGAGGTCAAATCTCATGGTAATAAAATACACTCGCTGTAAACACAAACAAGACTAGAAAATAAAAACACCGGCCTAAATCCTAGTTGATAGCATGCTCTTTTATAACAGTGTACTATATATATAAATAACTTCTCACCAAGTTTTTTTAAAATATGCATATGTGTATACAATCTTTTAAGGTTTCTTTGATGAGATCAGCACTCATGCACCCAATTCTTTAGTAAGAAATTCCCCCAAATTTCAAATCCAGTATAGGATCAGTAACAGGAAAAATAAGCACTTTTCAAGGTGGAAGCAAAAGGCATGGAAAGACATACAAGACTGTTGTGAGAGGTAAGGTTCCGATACACCTCCCGTTAGATACTGAACCCGGCCACATTCAACCAATTAACTATACATGTGGTTTCAGTGTCATGCCAGGAGGCATGCCAACAGCACCAGGCAAAACAATGACAGTCCCCACCAAAGAAGGTAAAGCAGGGTTTCATTTATCACAGCAAGATGTGCTGCACAAAATAGCACTGCTGGGCATATCAGTTCCCTCACGCTCCAAAAACTCAGGGCCAGGGCTCAACCCTTGGAGATGATGGGCCACCATGAATTCCTAGTTTTAAAACTACAACGTTCACGACTTGGAACGGAGAAGTGTGGCCCAATGAAGAAACCGGCCAGTCTGGGGTCTCTATCATCCAACGCTGGCCTCGGGGGGCCAATTACTTCACCTCCCGGAGCCTCAGTTTCCTCAACTGTAAAACAGGGCTAATACGAGTACCTGAAGGGGTTGTAGGGAGGATTAAATAAGATCAATGCCCCTTCACAGAAGCAGTGATCAGTCAATGCCAGTGAGGATGATGAAGACAGATGACGACGATGCTGGGCAACCAGCCAGGGTGGCATGGACATGTCAACCATTGCCCCCCGGGGCCACTAAACACCCATGGAAGGTCTGCTTCGTTAACCTAAGGCCCGGGCGGGGCTCAGGAGACAGGGACGAAGATGCAGGTCCCCGCCCTCCAGAATCCCACCACCTGCGCCGCGTCGGGACCCCTGGGAATCGCAGAGCCCGCGGGCCGCGGCTGAGGTTGGGCAGAGCGCCAGCCCCGGCGCCGCGGCACAACCCCGCCTCGCCCCCCGCTTCAGGGGAGGGCGCAGTCCCTGAGGAAGGGGAGGTTCCGGGAGGGGTCCCCACCCCGAAGCCAGCCCCTCACCTTCCGGAAACTCGGGCACCAACAAGTCCTGCTCCCAGCCGTCCACCTTCTGCAGATACTGGTAGACCAGGTTCTTCTTCTCCTCCTGGGTGACGGCGTCGAGCAGGGCGTACTCCAGCGAGGTCTGCGCCGGGAGCAGGCCCGAGAGGCTGCAGCTCCGCGGGCCGGGGGCCGCCATGTTCTCTCGGGACCGTAGAGAGGCGGCCGCCGGGCCCGCGGGACAAGCTCGTTTGGGAAGAGAAGAAGCGTTTACTGTCCTTTGGTTTCAAAACGTCACTTTCACCTTCCTCTCCACCAGCCCCGCTCCACACTAGCGACACTTTTTTCTTTCGTAAGCATGCATTCTAGTGCGAAAAGTACTACCAATCGCCGCATTTGCCGGGCACGGAATTAAACTACCGCCCCCCCCAACCACCCCGCCCCTCCTAAATCCTCCCGCCGCCGCTGAGCCTGGACATCCAGAACGCCAGATTCGACACGAAAAGCCTTCTGGGCTAGCGTTCTAGAAGCTCTAAGAGAACTGTCCCCCCCCTCTTTCACGTTGAAAATTAGTGGGTTTTAGAACAAAAAATAAAATAAATCCGTAAGACTTAAAAGGGCACGATTTTTTTTTTCTTGTCGGTCTTTATAAAGGCTGGCTCTTAGGGACCAGCCGATTCGACACAGCACTGGCAGCGGGAAGCGGTTCCCGCCAAGTCAAGAAAGGTAAAGGAGTAGGGATATCCTTAAGGGACAGGCTTTTTAAAGTTGGGGGGACTGGCCGGTGGCTTTGGCTTATACACAAATGCAGTATTTCGTCGCGCTGCAGTGCTGAAAGTGCGGGCGAGAATAGACGGTTAGCCGAGCGTGGGTGGGGGGGGTCGCTGAGGGGAGCGGACGCAGCTGGAGCTGCTCCCTGGGGGTGCTACTGGCAGGTGGGCGGCGGCGAGGACCTCTGAGGGCTAGGCTTCTGCCTTCAGAAGGGAAGGCTGTGATTGCTTTTGTAGAGCGGGCTGTGCTAGCAGCTCATTTGCTCCCTCTGCCCTGGAGCGGGTAAGGCCCCACTCTGCCCTCACAGCCTCCTGCGTCCAGAGAAGGTAGAGTCCTTGCGAGGCGTCGGGCAGGTGAACCTTGGCTTTGAGGCTGGTGGAGAAAGGGCTGGCCACCTCCAGGCAGACCACCTCTGTAGTCTGGAGCTAGGAGTGTGGCCTCAGTGCAAGCACCACTTCACATGTTTCAATTTTGTTTGTTGTGCAGTGTTTGTTCATTGCTGCTGGAGGAAGATGGTGGACTGACCCAGGAAACTGAAGTTGTTGACTATCGATGAGTCACGGAGAAGGGCAGTTAACGTTTATTGAGAATCACACACTTTGATCATGGAGTGACTAGTGTTGATTAGCAAAATGAGGTAGCCATTAGGTGTTTGGAACACCTGCCTAGCCAGTTGCCCAGGGGCTGTGCATGGACTTGTGAATTATTTGGACAATTGTCCCGTTGAAAAAGAACTAATAGGAGCTTTAAAACAATTTTACAAAGCTTGTTCTAAGATTGTCATTAGTGCTTAATTTTCAGACTATTACTGATTCTTTTTTTTTTTAATCAAGTCCTGGAAAAGGCCAAGGTATCTGAATGAAATAGTAGCCACAATAGAAAACTTCTGAGATGCTACCCCTGGGGTACGTTTTCTTCATTTTATTGTGGTATAAATGAAACAGCAGTGAAACAGCAAGTGTTCTCAGGTATAAGATTTGTAGTTTGCCAATATATTCATTACCAGAGTTTTAGATTCCCATGAAGTTAGTGGGAATTTTGTTAGTTTTTTTCTCAGCAAAATAATTCCATTTAAAAATTTTGTAACAAGAAATAGACTCTCAGTTTATTTAAAATTAGTGCTTCTTGAATGATAGAAATCATTTTTGCCATGTTAGAAGATACTCTTTTGGAAGAAGACATTTGGGAATACAAATCCAAAAGAAAACTAAAACCAGTACATCCACATAATTGCTCTGAGAATATTCCAAAATCTGTTGAAAAAGCAACAAATGGAAAAAAACAGTCAAAACGAAACAGAAATAAAAAAATTGTGGAAGCTAAAGAGAAGGCGAAGGACCCTGAAATGTGCCTGGGAGCAACAGATAGTCAGACTTCTGTAGCATCTAGTCAGAGTAGTTGTGGAGATGGTACCCAGCAGTCCCAAGGCAAGGAGACGACTCCAAGAAAGCACAGTAGGACTCACAAAAACAAACAAGTGTCTCCAAAGATACGTCCAGTTTATGATGGATACTGTCCAAACTGCCAGATGCCTTTTTCCTCGCTGCTAGGTCAAACACCTCGTTGGCATGTTTTTGAGTGTTTGGATTCTCCACCAGTCTCTGAAACAGGTAAGATTACAAGAAAGATAGTGGTCTTTAAATAGACCTGCATTAGACCAGACATATCAGTCCAGTGAAACAAGGCAACCAATAAACCAAGAGAGACTAGACACTAGGTATAAATGACCCTAGAGGCAAACAAGGTAATGAATTTACTCTTTAAGAAGGATAAAAAGAGAACAGTTGATGGTATAATTGTAAAGAATGTTGCAAACTTGAAAACACTTTAAATGCATTTTGTTTCATGAAAGTCCCTAAACATCTCAATTAGTTTTCATAAAGGTTAATTGAGCACATACTATCCTAGATACTTTCACTCTATTTACTTACTTGACTGTCACAACAACAGCACAAGGTAGGTGGTATTGACATTTTATAGATGTGGGTTCTTAAAAGTTAAACAACTTGCCCATTTTGTTATCTTTTATGAAACAGACTTTTAGAGAATTATGAACATAGTCCAGTCTTCTAAATATAGTTATGTTGGTTTCATCATACTAATGTACAAGAAGAGGAACTGGGAAGGAGTCTTAGGTTATTAAGATTCTAATAATAAAAATGTGCCAATTGGTAACTGAAGTAATGCTGTGTTTTTGTCTTTTAAAATATATCGTGAATGTCATGTTTCAAATGTAGAAAATCCAACTTGAAGTATATGGAGAATGGTTTATGATGATTTGTATATTTTAAAGTTTTCTATCCCATACATAGATTTTTAATTCTCTTAAGAATTAAAATTCAATAAAATAAAAATAATAGTCAGTATAATATGGCTTTCATGTTAAATATGACACAGAAGACATTTCATTATTAACCTCTAGTTATCATTTTAAAGTTCTTTATGAAGATGCGAAAATAACTTTTTAAAATTTGGCATTAGCCTTTCTTATAAAAGTATAGCAAGTGATAGCCTCATCAAATGCTAGTAATTTGGTTTTAACTGGCTTGAAAATCAGAAGTGGAAGTTGAAGTCCCATATGGTGACCGCCTCAGGGTCAAATATCTTATAGATAAAGCTACCTCAAAGAGATTTTTCTTTTCCTTACTAAACTCCTTTGAATAGAATCGCAGATGAATTCATTTTGAATTCAACTCTGTTCTATAACAAATACTTTTAGGAGGTGGTTTTAAGTTAAGTTTTAAGCAATGAAGCCTTCTAATTTAATGTAACACCATTTTTTTCCCCTTATAAACCTGGAAATGAACATACAAGGGGATATGCCAAAATGGTTTCCAGAATATTTCTCCATCATAATGATATGATGGGGAATGGCTTTCAGATTATTAAAGCCTTATTATTAACCAGTTTATCAAATTAAATTTCACATCTTAGAACAGAATCTACATTATCCAGGGTATGGGCAACTATAATTAAGATTGTTATTGTTATCATTATGGTATACAGTGTGAATGTTAAGTAGTGGAATCTAATTTGGTGCTACAATTGTCATAAATCTGTTGCTTGATAAGATAAACATTGGGATAGAACTTTAGTTCTGTGAGAGATGTACCAGTCTGAGCAAAAGTGAACTAGTGAAACTGATAGTATCAGTTTGTAGCACGTATTTAAGAAATATGTAACGTGAGCATACATGGATTTTGAAGCTCATATGTGTGAGAGTTGCTTAGGGGGAAAAAGGTGTCAGTCTTAAACAATTTTTTGAGAAAAGATTATTTGAAAAGAAATTTAAGAGAATTTGATTTAAAAATAATGAGCACCTTGCAAAACTATACTGTACTGCTGTTATTTTATGCTGAGCTTTTGATTTGTGTAAAGATAGCTATTGTCCTAAGGCCTCAAGTAGGGCTGATGATTTTCCACTTATGTGTTAGTTTATAGGGCTAATGCTGTCAAGCGCTTAGTCTGTGTTTTGATCCTATAATACTTTTTTTTTATTAAAATTTCCAGAGTGTCCTGATGGTCGTCTGTGTAACTCCACAATTCCTTCTCATTACAAGAGATATACTCACCACCTGCTGGCTCAAAGCAGGGCTAGTAATAGTCCTGTTAGCAGTCTAACACATGGGTTAGCTGGTAGTGTCACTGAGACTAATTCAGGCTTTCCTTGTAGCCTTGAGGAAGGATGGTCTCCAAATCAGAAACAAACTGAGAATTTAAAAAATGTTTCAACTGATCACTTGCTGGTGACACAGTGTCTAAGAAAATCTCAGTCTCCAGCTGAAACCAATAAAAAGATTTCCTCTTCCACAAATATACAAACGTCCCAACAGGCTCCACAATTTGCTCGATGTGTTAATAATGACAAACTGGTAGTTGGTTTGCCTCTTGCTGAAGAGTTAGACAGCCAAAACAACTCAGAACACGTAAATTTACCATTGCCAAAAAATGACTCTAGTGACTGTGAAATCTCCTATTCTCCACTTCAAAGTGATGAAGAAACTTACAATATAGATGAGAAGCTGGATGATTCACAACAGGAACTATTTTTTACAGAGAGCTCTCGAGATGGCAGCCTAGAAGATGACAACAGCTGTACTTTGTTTACAAAATGCCATGGTCCCTTACAGACACACCAGGAGAGCTGCCCCAAAATGAATAGCTGCTTAACTCAAGATAAATACAATGAAGAATTGTATAAATTCAAAACTCTAAATGTTTCATCTCAACTTCTTTTCCAAAATGAGAATGTTATTTTGTGTCATGATCCAGCATATACTGATGATGATTTTTTGCTGTTTCCTCCTGCGTTAGTCGGGGGACTTGCTTCTTCTAGTTATCGGGCTCCTAAAGGAAAACCTGATGAGCCAGAATTTTACTCATCTCAATCAAACAAACAGAAGCAAGTAATTGAGGAATCAGCTGTTCACAATCAAATTTCTCTTCCGTTACTTAAGAGTGCAATGTCAAAACCTTTTGAAAACCAGGGAGGTGGGTGTCTTCCTTTCCATCCAACCCAAAGTAAAATTAGAGAATTTTCAAGTAAAAACTTCAGTGCTAAGAACCATACTAACTCAGCATGTTTCTGCAGAAAGGCGTCAGATGATATGGTAGACAGTAAAGTTACAAATTTAAATACAGGGAAATTTTCTAGTACACCTACTGCTGCTAAGTCTTTGAAAATATTACCATCTGCTCCCAAGTGTAATGCAATACACCCTTCTACCAAGGTAATGAAGCAAATGGATATAGGTGTGTATTTTGGTCTACCACCCAAAATAAAAGAAGAGAAATTAATAGGAGAAAGTGCATTAGAAGGGATGAACTTAAGTGCAGTTGCAAGTCCTAATGAAAAGAGGTCTCAGCGGTGCAAGAGGAAAGCAGAAAAATCTTTAAGTGATTTAGAATTTGATGCAAAGAATGTAAATGAGAATTCTCAGTCTGTGGAACTTTCTAGCAAGAGGTCACAGCATCAAAGAAAGAGACTTAAAAAGGCTGATTCACTACATGAAGGATCACAGAAGAGGTCAAATCACCTTATTAACAAGACAGAAGCTGGAACAGTCAATGTAAGTAAAGAGAAAGTCTTCACAAAATCAGCTTGTGGCCGATGGCAGAGAGGCACCACAAAAATCCCAGAGTCGTCTAATGCAGGAGAAGTAAGAAAAAGGACATGTCCGTTCTATAAGAAAATACCTGGTAAGCTGAAATAGCAATGTTTAATATATCTACAAACAACTTTTTTGAATTTCATGTTTGTTGCCCACGTTGGGTGTATTTGTATGAGACAATTTTTTTGTGTTTCCTTTGTTTTTTATACTTCATTGACTTGTAATGTAGATTGTGTATTTAATTTTTTTTTTGCCCCTTGTAGTAGAGTTTTATTAAAGATATTCTATATACAAGATATTGTACTAGTTAGGTAGGAATTACAGATTGGACAAACACTAGCAAAAATCAGCTTAATATAGAAGGAGAAAAGGCTTTATGTAAGTAACTATTAAAAGGTCTCTCTAAGCACTTAAGAAATGCAAAGTACTAAATAGCATCAAAGAAGGAAAACATTACAGGTTGTCCAGGTCATCATAAATGCCAAACATTTTAAAACCATATCATAAATTAGTTTCTCAGCGTTTTCATATTCCTATAATTTTTCATGCATTTATAGATGTTATTTAAAAAAGTAGTGAAATTAATTTTATTATGAAAGAAACCAAAAACTCTTCTTCTGAAAAGAAAATAAAGCTACCAAAATACACTTGGTTTCAGAAAGATGTTTTGAAATGCTTTATTGATGTTCTAGAGCTATAATTTGTTCAAAATATTTATACAGTGAATAGCATTTAAGTACATCACAGCACTAGTTTTAATAATTATTTTGATTGATTTTCTGTATTTTAAATGAGCCTAAAACTAGTATGCCATGTGTTACTAAGTCTCAATAGAATTGTGAAGGTTTGCTTATTCACTTGCATATCACAGTCAGAACACTTGGGTAGTTCTTTCATGAACACATTTTAGAACACTTCAACCTTTTTCTTTTTTAATTAACGCTCCTGTAGGGAGACTTTTTTAGCCTTTTTTTTTCTGGTTTCCCTCCCTCTTCCCTTTACCCTGCAATGAAATTCAAATACTACTGATATACTGTTTATCTGTTATCGTACTGTGGCCCTTTGGAGGGCCACAAACCATGAAAATATCACAGGGGCCTTCAATCATCTTTGCCCCCTTAGAAGCATATCACTATCACCCTGTTGTGAATTATTTTAGAAGAAAGTTAACATTTTTGCTGTTTTGCAGAAGTAAAGAAATTTAGGTTCCCAGTAAGTACCTTGAAAATATTCAAAGAAACAATATTCAAAATAAAACAAATAAGTGATTGCTTTTTAGCTTAGTACTTTGATTTTATATATATATATATATATATATATATATATATATATATATATATATATATATATATATATATTTATATATATATATATTTATATATATATTTATATATAGTTATTCATTTAAAAAGCCCATACTGGGATATTTAGTGGAAATTTATAAGACTCATTTTCATCTCTAGTATCACCTTTTGCTGAATTAATGTGGTGTAAGTTTTAAATTAAGTTATAAAGTTAAAAGTGAGATGTAAAGTTGTTAGAGGGTTTGGCAATTTATAATCAAATGGGATGTTTTCTTCCTTTGTTGGCTATTGCTCAAGCAGCTGTGTTGGTATTTTCATGGCAGGAACTGGCTTTACAGTCGATGCCTTTCAGTATGGATCGGTTGAAGGTTGTACGGCCTATTTCCTCACACATTTTCATTCTGATCATTATGCTGGGTTGTCTAAAAACTTCACATTTCCAGTTTATTGTAGTGAGGTAAGTTTTAGTATCCTAAATTCTGAATTTATAGAATGCAGCACATTTGTAAGCAATTTGAAGTAAAAAAGAATAATTAAAATTGTAAGAGCTACTTATAATTCTAGACGAGACCCGAGAAAATAGATTCCACATTGAGATTCTAAAATTGAATGAGTTATTGTCAACAGTTAAAATAGTTTTGTTTATGCTTTATTATATAGAAACAATCATAGATAAACTACTTCACGATGTACTAAAAAACCTGTTTCATGTAATAAACATTTATTGAGTGCCTAAAAAATATTTAAGGCAAAATAACTTCAAGGAGCTTACAGTTTTCGGGGGACCCGTTCACAAATAATACCAGGAAGGGATCAGTATTGTAATAGTTAAGTAAACAGAGTGCATAGAAGTAGGGAGAAAGGAGTGCTTTCCTCTGTCCCAGGCTAACGTTAGAAAAAGATTCATGATGAAAGAAACAGCTTGAACTAATTATTAAAAGGTGAGCATTTGAATGCCCACTACTAGGGGCTTTGGCTAGAATTTGATTTAATCGTCACAGCATTTTTGAATTCTCCTTTTTTTAAATTTTTTTTATTAATGAAACAACTGAGGCTTGGAGAGGTTACGTGACATGTCCCAAGTCACAGAGCGAGTAATGGCAGAGTCAGAATTTGAACACAGGTCTGTCTGATTCCAGAACCAGGCAGAGGAAAGAGGAGAGGGCCTTCCAGGTAGAGACTAGAGTGAGTTTGAAGAGCACAGACACATGAGGAATAGACCCATTCCAGTTACTTCATGTATTTCAGAATGGCTAAACATGAGATAGTAAATAGCAGGAGATAAACCTACAGAAATGGGCAGGGGCCAGATCATGAAACATTTATGTGTCATGCTAAGGATGGACTTTTCACAGGTGAGGGAGAGTCAGTGACAAAGCAGAGTCGTGACACAGTCATTTTGAGAAGTTCTTCCTGGCATTCTAGAGAGTTTACATTGAATATAATTGGGAGAACAGGAAGATTATTAAGATGCTTGGGTTCTAAACCAGGTATGAAATAAAATACTTATGTAGTGTTGTACTGGATCAGCAGTAAGCACATCCTGTTTTGCAGATAACTGGCAATTTGTTGAAGAGGAAACTTCATGTGCAAGAACAGTATATCCATCCATTGCCAGTAGACACTGAATGTGTGGTGAATGGTGTCAAAGTTGTTTTGCTCGATGCCAATCAGTAAGTATTCAAGTTACCTTAATAATAGCCTTTTAAAAAAATAGTCAAAAGAAAAAGCCATTGGCATGGTTAAATAAGAACTCTTTTATTGGAACAAATATGCTTGATATTTCTTAAAACTAGTAAAACATAAATCAGATATTAAATGTAGAGTGATCCTTTAAATGTTGTCTAGTCCACTTTTTTATCCAGGTTAAATACTTGACATATGAGACTCCTGCTTATTTTATTTTTATTTTTTCAGCTGAGCCATCCTGCCACCTGTTGGCAGCTCAGTGGCAGCTCAGCTCGGGCCGGGAATCGAACCGGCAACCCTGTTGCTCAGAGCTCACACTCTTGAGTGAGCTCTTAACCAACTGAGCCACTCGGCTGGCCCTCCAACTTATTTTTTAAAAAACATTTTAGCATGTTGCTGCCATTCTTTAAGAGAGAACCTTTTGTCATTTTCTATGCTGTCACTTATATCAATGAACAGCTGTATTCCATTCAGATTCTAGAGGGTTTTCTTTTTCCCTTTAAGAAATCCTTCAGGCTTTTGATACTAAAGACTTGGAAGTTTCTCCTGTTTTTTTGTTTTTTTTCTTGGAAATGGTTTCCCTTTTTCCCTTATTTTTAAAAAATATAAAGTGCTATCAGAATTCACGTTGCCAAAATGCAACTATCAGCTATGCTTCTTTCTACTTTTCACAGAGTGTTAGCCTCCTGTATCTTAGAGATCATAAATGCTTATAGAATTAAAATTAAGACTAAATCTAGGTCTCATAACATCCAGGCCTGTGCTCTTCCTTTACATTTTTCCTTACTTTACTGCTGTTTCTTTTTAAATCACCAATTACAACTCAGATTCTGATTTTTTTTTTAGTCACCTTTATTGAGGTATAATTTACATAAATAAAATAGACCCATTTTTAGGTGTTTGCTGAATTTTGACAAAAGTGCATACCTGTGTAATTCCTACCACAATAGAAACATAGAAAATTTTCCCCGCACCAAACTGTGCCTTGTGCTTTTTCCAGACAACCCCCAACCCCCACCTCTGGCCCAGGAGACCATTGATCTGTTTCCTATCACTATGGATTAGATTTGTCTTTCCTAGGGATTCATCTATTAATAAATGAAATCATACAGGATCTACTTTACGTCCGGTTTCTGTCACTCATCATGGTTTTGTGATTTGTTGATGTAATTGTGTGTATCAGTTTGTTCCTTTTTATTACTGAGTAGGGTCTTTTGTATGGACACAGTACAATTTATTTATCCATTCACCTCTTGATGAACAACCGAATTTTGTTTATTGACTTTGTATCCAGAGATCTGGATAAACTTACTCAATAGTTGTGGTAGGTTTTTGGTAGATTCTTGAAAATTTTCTACCTATGTGATCATGTCATCTGTGAATAAACACAATTTTACTTCCTTCACTGTTTTATTTCATACTTTCCATGTAGAGTGCTTTTTTCTTTTGTTTATTGTGCTGGCTCAGACCCTCAGTATAATGTTGACTAGGAGTGGTAAGAGGAGACAAGCTGCCATGTTCGTGAGCTTATGGGGGGAAAAGCTTTCAGTCTTTCTCCATTAAGCACGATGTTAGCAGTAGGTTTTTCACAGATGCCTTTTAATGGATTGAGAAAGTTCCCCCCTATTCCCAGTCTGCTGAGAGATCATAATCATGAGTGGGTGTTGAATTTGGTCACATGCTTATTTGGAATCTATTGAGAAGATGATCATCTAATTTTTCTCCTTTATAATGTTAAGGTGGTAAATTACAATAACATGGCTTTTTGAATGTTAAGGCAGCCTCCATTGTTGGGATAAACCACTTGGTCTTCATGTATTACCTCTTTTAAAAAATATGTTGCTGGATTTGATATGCTAATATTTTGTGAAAGAATTTTATGTCTGTTTTCATGATGGATATTGGTCTGTAGTTTTTTCATAATGCTTTTGCCTGGTTTTGATATCAGGGTAATGCTGGCTTCATTACATATTCCCCCCTCCTCTCTATTCTAGAAGATGGTTGTGTAGTATTTAGTATTATTTTTGCCCTGAAGTGTTTGACAGCATTCCCTGTTAAAATCATTGGGGTCTGAAGTTTTGGGGCAGCGAGGTAAGGGGAAGGTTTTAATTACACATGTAATTATTGCCTGTGTTTTAGAATTCAAAATGAAAGTTCCTTGCGTTTTGGCAGTAATTTTCACACCCCTTTGTGTCAGGGATCCCCGAGACCACCTTCAGGCTGAGTGATTCATGAGAAGGACTCACAGGACCCAGCAAAGCTGTTAAACTTCTGGTTACAGCTTGTCCCAGGGAAGAAATACAGATTAAAATCAGCAAAGGGAAAAGGCCAATGGGGTGACCCCAGGAGAAACCAGGAGCAAGTTTCCAGGTGTCCTCGTCTAGGGGAGTAGCACAGGTGTGCTTTATTCTCCCAGCGACAATGTGTATGGGAACAGCACGTGTGAAGTGTTGCCAACCAGGGGAGTGCATGGGAGCCTCGTGGTCCTGGGTTTTTATTGAGGGTCAGTCATGTCGGTATGCAACATTCAGCTACTCAGACTCCAGTCCCCTAGAGCAAAACCAGGCATTCACCACACATCACATTGTTAGCCTAAACTGATCACACGTGTAACACAGGGCCCAGTGCAGTGCCTCAGGCATACAAAATGCACTTTTCTCAGCAGAGTATTTCAGGGGCTCAGAACTCATCACCCAAGGGCTAGTCCTAAAGACAGACCTTTCTTGGGAATATGTGGCTTTTGAGCACCCTAGGCCTGCTAAAGTAATCCTTTCCGGCACACCAATTTTTTTTTTTTAATGATGTAAATTTCCCTGATGCAAGTGCTACATTTTCTCTTTAGTACAATGCTTTGTCATTGCAATCATCTAATACAGCGTGTTAACTTGATATTGAAATAAGCAGTCTTCCCTTAGTTGCTTTGCCTATGTTAAGACTATTTCTTTGGAAATGTTTTTGCGCAGCTGTCCAGGTGCCGTCATGATCCTTTTTTATCTTCGTGATGGTAATGTCGTGTTACACACCGGAGACTTCCGAGCAGATCCCAGCATGGAACGTTCTCTTCTTGCTGGCCAGAGAATCCACACACTTTACCTCGATACCACGTAAGACAGGCTTTGTTGGCCTGTGTCCTTTCCCCACAGAGAGTATGCACTGTATATTATGAATCATTTGAACATTCGCTTAGGTAATCAAAATGATGCCTTTTTTGTCAATGATCATTTTAAGTCTATTTATCAAAGGGATGCTGTTTGAAAAAAACACATTTGCTGAAGGACCAATTTGGGATTACATGTCTTAACGGACTACAGCTCAATGTTTTTGAAGTTTCCTTTAGAAACTATGGTTTATGTGAGAATCCTATTACTGAAACATGGAAGAAAAATTGGGGGCAAATTTTAGGAAAACACCCTTTTAGATTATCCTTTCAGAGTATCTGTAACTATTAAGTATAATTGTGAAAAGTGAGGTCAAAATACAGTTCTGTTTCTGAGTATTCAGAATTTGTTCTTTTTTCAAAAAGATAATTCATAAGTGACAACTTTGGATTCCTCAGTGCTACAAACATAATGGCATAAGCCATTATCTTTTTATTATATATTAAAATACCTCAGCAATTTGTTAGAAATTAATTATGTTACCTATTTCAACCTGTTTTAAGGAGAAGTGAGTTTGTATGGCATATTTTGGTAAAAGATGGTCTTTCCACATCCAATTTTCTAACACTAATTTTTCCATTCCTTTATGTATATGTTAAATACTAAAAAAATTAAGAAAAGAAAAAGAAAAACCTTTCCTTGTTACTTAGTACTAGTCTACGTGTAATCCTGAATTTCTTTGTGGGTTTTTATTGGAGAAAGAACTAAGTTTTGTTTTTATGTTTTTGTTTTTGTTTTTTCTCTATTCTGATTGCTGTCCAGCAGAAACAATTGTGAAAATTGGGAAAAATGTTTATTTGGTGTTTGTGCTTTGACTTTCTTAGTGAAAAAGCACTTAGTTTTTATCTCAATATATATATAGATAGTAGTCTTAGGGTTAGTTTTTTGTTGGATGTTATTGTTTTGAAGGTAGGCTCAATGGATTTGTTATATTCCTATAATGCTCTATATATTTCTGTATCTCCTAAGAACAACCATTAAGTATTAAGTGTTTGATTTGAAACTACTTCATTAAATTCATATTTCATTTCATTATTTTAATAATTATTTTTTTACTACATTAGAATTCTTTAGTCCAAAGATAATCCTTAACAGCAGTATTTTCTTTGATAGTGATAGGCGTTTTAAAAATGAGATCTTGAGCTTTATAATTCAGATCTTTAAATAGCAGGCTGGCTAGAAATATTCTTGAAGAAAAAAAAGGCAATTTTGTTATTCGAAGATGATAAAACACAATGAAAAAAGTATACTGAAAATGCATAGCTCCATCATAAATTATCATTACTTGGTAACAAATATTTTAACCACAGGCAGTGAAAAAACTTGCAGTGGTGTTAATATATTATACTGTTGTCAAATGTAAATTTGCTAAAATAGCATCCGATTTCATGCAATGGCTTTCTCGTTGCTCTTTTACTAAGTACCATATTTCCATATCATAGATACTGCAGCCCAGAGTACTCCTTTCCGTCTCAGCAAGAGGTTATCCAGTTTGCCATCAACACTGCCTTTGAGGCTGTAACTCTAAACCCACGGACTCTTGTTGTCTGTGGCACTTATTCTATTGGAAAAGAGAAAGTCTTCCTAGGTGGGTGTTAGCTGTATCTAATTTACATTAATATATTATAAAGATCAGCTTCTTTTTGCATAAAGCCCTTTCAGTCTCTATTCTTGTGCTTGATATTTATTTCCTGAAATGGTTCAGTATTACCTTTGAAGTTGAAGGAAAATTTGATCGAGCCTGATGCATTTAAACTCTGAAAGGCTAAACTTAATGGAAACATTTGATAAGTGTGTTTATGGTAGCCTTTATATCTATAAAATGTTTATAGAGCAAATACCCATGCCTCATTAGTATTTCAGTAAACTTTGAAAGATGACTAGTGTGTAGTTGTGTAACTGCATTATTTGATGATAACCATCATTTATCTTAGAGAATAGTTTTCATTTTTGTTCCTAAATGATTTCTGGATATGTAACTGTAGTTTATCTAGATTGTATTGTGCTATTCTGCACAGTACTTTCTATGTCTTCTCAACTATGGTCACATAATGTCAAACACTAAGATATGAAGTGACGAAGTCAGGGAGTTTTTGTTTGTTTGTTTGTTTGTTTGTTATTAGCTGAGCCATCCTGCCACCTGTTGGCAGCTCAGCAGCAGCTCAACTCTGGCCAGGCATCGAACCGCTGTTGTTCAGAGCTCATACTCTTGAGTGAGCTCTTAACCAACTGAGCCACTCGGCCAGCCCTCGATGAAGTCAGGGTTTTAACTCCAAATTTTGTTTCTTCCCATCTTCTACCCCTTTCTATACGTCTTTTGCAGTTTGTAAATACTAGGTTTTTAGAAATAAATTCTTTGGTTTTCTCACAATTTATTCCATGCAGTTAACCAACAAAATTATTCAGCCTCTTAAAGATACTATGATAAATTGTGAATGTTTTGAATTTCTTCTCATTTAGTAAATTCTTATTTTAAAATGTGATTAAGTTGTAATTTTATTATTTTTTTCATAAGCTGTAATTTTACTATTTTAAACTTTTTCCTTTGCCTGTAGCCATTGCTGATGTTTTAGGTTCAAAAGTGGGCATGTCTCCAGAAAAATATAAAACATTACAGTGCCTCAATATACCAGAGATGAATTCTCTCATCACTACAGACATGTGCGATTCACTGGTTCACCTTCTTTCAATGATGCAAATTAATTTTAAGGTAAGCATTCAAGAGATATGTCTTCTTAGGATGAGCTAGAAAAGGTAATCTGATGATTGTACTAGAATCCAGTTTACCTGCATTTAACTAGAGGAATTCAATTATAATGAAGTCACCTGTAGTAGTAAAACTTGCCCTAGAAAAACGAACATCTTTGGTGACCAGCACAAGAGATGTTTCAGTGACGTGATGTTGGAGGAAGCCAGATGGCAGAGGGCTGAAGGAGAAGGTATACAAATCACCAAATGAATGAGAACATACACAAAAAGGACTGGCAGTTATCTGCTTTGAAGACAAAAATGAATGACTGAGTGAATGAATGAGTGAATGAATGGTGAGGAAAGGGAGACAAGAAGCATGGAGCTTGGCTGTGAAGAGGAGCCAGATGTGTTGATTGATGGCCAGAGGGAGGTGCACAAAACGGAGTTTGTTAGCTATAAGAGATGAGGGCTTTCATACTGTGAGGGATATGAGAAATGAAAGATGTGTGAGAGAAGGGAATAATGAATGAAGTAAGGTTTCTGAGAAGAATCTAGAAACACAGGTAGAGGGATTCATTAGCCTCAAACTGGAAGAGGGCCATCTCTTCCTGTCTGACAATTCCTTTGCAGCACACAGCTTTTACGAACTGTACATTGCCTTCTTTTAGAGATCATGCATTTACAAATCCAAACTTACATAACAATTAAAACTTCAAACAGATACAAACTCAAGTACATTGTAGTGTTTTACGTAGGACTTCAGATTTGTTTTAATGTCTCAGAAATGTTCATTTTGAACCCATTTTTTTTGTTTTGTTTTGCTTTGCTTTGTTTTTGAGGCCAGTGTTTTTGAAAACAGAATGATCTGAAATCATTGTCTATTTTTTCTGTATTTGTTATCTGTTGTTGGTATTGCCTTCAGGGGACCTTCCCTTTCCTCCAATAAAGTAACCAGATGTTAATGACATTTTTGATGATTTCTTATCTTCAAAACACAGATGGAGCAGAAGCCGATGGTTACCGTGAAGCTATATTTTATTAGTACTTAAAGCTATTTTCTTTTTACCAGCCAAAAATAGTTTTGTTGCATCAGAGCTAATAACTTTTTGTGAAAATAGAACCTGATACAATTTCCAGGGTTTCCAAGACATGCTTGAAAGCCTTAAAAACCCTATAAATAATACCATTCACACTATCTATCTAGTTCAACAACCCAAGTTTATGTATGTGATATAGAGTTGACTACCACCCCTGATTTAAACCTGATTTACTGAATGTGGTAAAACATAACAACGGTAATCTTAGAGATGATTATTTGCATTCTGAAAAAAATAGTTCTAGTGGCACATACCGAAAGCATTTTTATCACAGACTGATTACCAGTAAACAGAGAGACAAGTCATACGTCAGGGACTTTATGTTGATGGAATCATTCTTCTTCTTTTTTTATGTGTAATTTTTTTTCCTTTTTCAAATTAATTTGTTTTTTATTAGTTTCAGGTGAACATATCAACATAGTGATCAGACATTTATATACCTCACAAATTAATAACCCCAATAACTCTATTACACATCTGACACTGTACATAGTTATTATAATATTATTAATGTTCCTTATGCTATACTGTATATCCCCATGACTTTTTTTAATTGTAGTTGACATTCAATATTATTTTATATTAGTGTCAGATGTACAGTATAGTGGTTAGACATTTATATAATTTATGAAGTGATCTCTTCAGTAAATCTAATACCTCCATTTGACACTATACATAGTTTTTACAATATTATTGACTGTATTCCCCATACTGTACTTTTCATCCCTAAGACACTTTTGTAACTACCAATTTGTACTTCTTAATCCCTACACCTTTCTCACCCTACCCCCAGCTCCCTCCCATCTAGTAACCATCAGTTTGTTCCCTGTATCTATGGGTCTATTTCTGTTTTGTTCATTTATTTTGTAGTTTAGATTCCACATAACTGTGAGATCATGTGGTATTTGACTTTCTCATTGTCTAAATCATCTTTAATAAAATTCCTCATGATAGTAGTTCTCCAGTTGTGGTTAGTGAATGACTGGTGGCTGTTGGTAGTCTTTTCTGTATGTTTGGCTTTTGTGATAAATGTCATATGTTTTGCTTGTGGCACAAGTTAATGATGTTTTGCAGTAACTCTAATTTGCCTCATGAAAAGGAGAAATTGCTTCTCATTGAATTCTCCTGAGTGTTTTTGCAGAGACAGGGAGGAATGGCTAAGTTTGATGACCTCTAGTGAAAGTTGGACTCACAGTCTGTGGGATCACATGTACAATTGCTCTAAACCTCAGTTTCCTGTTATTCCTTTTTCTTTGTGAGGACAAGGGGAATAGGATTCGTAATTGACCAAATCGCATTGCATTAGCTAGACCCTAGACTAAGCAAGACAGAGAACTTGAAAATTTGCAGAGCCAGGGATATTGCAATGAAAACTTAGTTATATATCCATAACTTAATATATATATATATATATATATTTTTTTTGGTGGGGGTAGTAGTTGGGAAGAAAGAAGACTGTTTAATGGTAAATATTCTTGTATTGACTTCAAATTAATAATAAAAGGTTATTGTCTGATACAAAAGAGAAATGAAAGGGTTGTTATTAATTCATCAGTAAAATATAAATATCTGATAAACAATAAAATGTTCAGCTTCTTACTAATAATCAAACATAAAAGTAAAACAACAAATATTTTAGTCTTCTACCAAATTGGCACCTTTTTTTTTAAAGGAAATATTTCTGTGCTGACATTCAAAGAAATTGGCACTCTCATCCACTTGGATAGTAGTAGAAATTAGAGGTTAATCCTTTAATTCAACAATTCCATTTCTAGGAATTTATACTAAAAAATGAGTCCTCTATGAAAAGGTCAATCTGACCCTGGTGCACTGTTGGTGGGACTGCAGACTGATGCAGCCACTATGGAAGTCAGTATAGAGGTATCTCAAAAAACTGGAAATGGAACTACCTTACGACCCAGCAATTCCACTCTTAGGTATTTATCCACAAAAAAACAAGACATTAATTCGAAAAAATATATGCACCCCTATGTTCATTGCGGCGCTTATTCACAATAGCTAAGACTTGGAAACAACCGAAATGCCCATCGGTAGATGAGTGGATTAAGAAACTTTGGCACATTTACACAATGGAGTATTACTCTGCTATAAAGAAGAAGGAAATAGTACCATTTGCAACAATATGGATGGAATTAGAGAACATTATGCTAAGTGAAATAAGTCAGTCAGAGAAAGACAAATA
>NW_017731455.1:3623853-3627272 GCF_001890085.2 Hipposideros armiger | reverse complement strand
GGAAGAATTGTTTCAAAAGAAAATTTCTTCCAGGATTTCCCTGAAATTCATAGCTGAGCAAAGTGCTTAAAGGGAAGAATTGTTTCAAAAGAAAAGCCTACTTATAAATAAAAATCTATAGAAATGCATATTGTTGTCTGCATAGAAAAGTAATAGAATTTTTTAATGTTCAAAGTCTTTGTATTATTTTAACATTTCAATTTTTATTACTCATAAAATAACATTTTCTTTTTAATAGAAATAAAGCATCAAGGGGTTTTTGACAAAAATACTCTGGATTGCTTTTCTTTTCTCCTTTATTTTATTTTGGACTTGTGCATTTTTAAAAATTAATTTGATTTTTAGTAGGCAATATCTTTTTTTCTGTGTTCCAGGAATTCCTTACAGTGAACACAGCAGCTACCTAGAAATGAAACGTTTTGTTCAGTGGCTGAAGCCCCAGAAAATCATACCTACTGTGAATGTCGGCTCCTGGAAATCTAGGAGCACAATGGAGAAATATTTTAAAGAATGGAAATTGGAAGCTGGTTATTAATGTTACCTCAAAGGACTCCATAGTAATTAAGTAACTTAGGTGTAGCTTGTTAGTTAAATCTTGAGTGATATGGAATACACTGTATGTGAAAAACCTCATGAAGGTCGCTCGTGTAGCTTATTTTCTTATCTACATTCGATTAACATGTTCAAGGTGCTGAGTACCTCTCAGCCTCATCAGTGATAACTGGGACCCGCCTCCCTAGTACCCTTGATTCTTGTCCCTCCTATGGGGGCAGTTACATTCTGCATTCAGCCTTAAGAGGGGAAATAAAGGCAGGTTTTGGGGCCAAAATGATTCATATGGATAATTAGATTGAAAGCATTATATATAAGTAATTATGTATCTTTAAAATCATTTAATATGGGGCATATTTTTATGAGATAAAACTTTTATATGATATATATACTTAAATAAAAAGTAATCTTAAATTTGCTATACAGTGTCTTGGGTTTTGGTATTTATAACTATGCCTTTCATGCAATTTTATAAAATTTCAATGAAAATCATCCAATATTTTGCTCCGAAGAAGATGACTCAAAGAGCCTAGATAATTACTCAATAAAGGATAAAGGAAAGTTTGCATGAGTGATGTTTACCTGAACTATTTATTCCAGATAACAGATAACTAAATGTTTAGATTATAGTGTGTTTTTACAGAGTGAGTTTAGATCATTTATTTATGATTTTGATCTCTCTAACACAGATTAAATAGCTGATCCAAAAAAGAAAATTTTAGGCCAATGCATATTAAAAATATTTTTATGAGGTTTAAATAAGAAAATGGCTAACATAAAGAATATATTCATGTGTTTATATGTGTATTCTTGCATTACCTGTAGCAATGAAATTAACATAGGGATTTCTTCATAGACATTTTCATGGAAAATTATTTCCAGCTTGGATTTTACTTTGTTGTGGAAGTAAGAGCTGTAGGGATCACCTTTAGGGGAGGAAAAGCTTTTAGGGGCATAGTGGTAATAAATCCAGTTTATGTTCTCAATTGACTTCAATTACACACTTAAAATATTTTAACTGGTTTGGGCTTGGTGCATTAAACTTTTTATAAGTTACTAATTACAAGTTATAATTAGAAAAACTTTATATATTCTACAAATATTGGTATTTTTAACATAGAGGAGATGGTCAAGTCATTTAGGGTCATTTTATTTATTTTTTTCCTAGAATTATCATTTTTATTTTTTTAAGATTTTTATTAAAAATATAGCTAACATACAATATTGTATTAGTTTGAGGGGTATACCATAATTATTTGACATTTCTATACCTAAAGAAGTGATCACCATGATGAGTCCAGCAAACAACTGACATCGTACCATGCTATCACAATATTACTGACTATATTCCCCATGCTGTATATTACATTCCCATGATTTATTTGTTTTACACCTGGAAATTTAAACCCCTTCCCATTTCCCCCCCTTTTTAAATTTATCAATTACAGTTGACATTCAATATTATCTTATTAATTTCAGGTGTACAGCATAGTGGTTAGACATTTATATAATTTAAAAGTGATCCTCCTGACTAGTCTAGTACCCACCTGGCACTATACATAGTTATTACCATGTTCTTGACTATATTCCCTGTGCTTTACATCCTCATGACTATTTTGTAACTACCAATTTATACTTTTTAATCCCTTCACCTTTTTCAACCTGCCCCCTCCCATCTATCACCCCAATAAATTTAGTACCCATCTGACACCATACATAGTTATTACAACATTATTGACTATACCTCTTATGTTATACCCTATATCCCTGTAACTATTGGGTTATCAGAAAAGTCATGATGTATTTTTTCTATGTTTTTCATTGCAAAAATGCATCATGACTTTTCCGACAACCCAATACTTTGTAACAACCAATTTGTACTTAATCCCTCCCCCTTCTTTCACCTGCAACCCCAACCCTCCTCCTGTCTGGAAACCATCAAAATCTTTTCTGTATCTATGAGTGTTTCTGTTTTGTTTGTTAATTTTGTTCTTAGATTTCACATATAAGTGAAATCACATTGCATCTGTCTTTCTCTATCTGACACTCCACTCAGCATAACACCCTCCAGGTTCACTATGCCACTGCAGATGGCAAGAACCCATTCCCTTCTATGGCCGAGCAATATTCCATTGTATATATGTACCACCTCCTCTTTATCCATTCTTCCATTGTTGGACACCCAGGCTGCCTCCACATTTTGGCCATGGTCAACAATGCTGCAATGAACATATGGATGCACACATTCCCTCAGAATAGCGTTTGGGTGTTTTTGGATAAATACCCAGAAGTGGGATTACTGGGTCCTTCTATGTCTCTTCTTATAGCCTTTGTTTTAAAGTCTATTTTGTCTGGGATAAGTATTGGTACTCCAGCTTTTTTTGTTGTTTGCTTATTTTTCATTTCCATTTTCATGAAATATCTTTTTCCATCTCTTTTCTTTCTGTCTGTGTGTATCTTTTAATCTGAAGTGAGTCTCTTGTAAGCAGCATATATAAGGGGTTTGTTTCCTTATCCTTTCAGCCCTCCTATGTCTTTTTTTTTAAAGACTTTTTTAATTGGGGAATTGGAGGATGGGAACAGTGCTGGGGAATTGGGGGGAAGGGGAACAGACAAGTTGCTGTCCTTTTTGTTCTTCAGTCTAGTTGTGGAGGACATTGATTCACTGACCCATGTTGGTATTATCATTGCGCTCTTCCCAGGCGAGGCAGACCAGTCGCCGGCTTCTGGACAGCCCTTCACGGAGGCTGTTGGCCGCTCATGCAGGCTGCTGGCCACACACAGTAGCCCATGGCAACCCACTACAGCAGGGGCTGCAGCCTTCGCCGTCACTGGCAACTCAGGCAGCCCAGCTCCAGGTCGAGCTG
>NW_017731455.1:3615112-3617557 GCF_001890085.2 Hipposideros armiger | reverse complement strand
CTGCACTGTATTTCTGAACCTGATGTTGAATAATAATGTATGTCAACTATAATTATATATACATATAGTCACAGGACATGGAGTAGAGAGTGGGAATGGAGTCAATGGAATTGTAATAGATAAGCAAGATATTGGGGGTGGGAGGGCAGTAGATGGGGGGGTTTGCTTCTGTGTGAAGGGTGAAAAGGATAACTATTGCATTGTTCTGAACACCTGAAACTAACAATAAAAAAAAATGAAAAGGTCAATCTGTAAGGTTTCTAGGTGCTGATGGTGTAATAGATGATGAAAGTTAGAAAAAGTTAAGAAAGGGCATATGGTTTCCATTAAAAAAGACCCAGAAGGTGAGGTTTATTGACTGTCTTCCCCGTCTGCTGTAAGCTTCCAGGTGAAGGCTGTCTCTCACCCGCCATTCCAACACCAGCACCTGGCATTAATAATGGGACAGATACTTACTGATGAGTGAGTGAATAGGTGGATGGGTGAATGGATATCAGCATCTTTTAGAACACTTTAATAGTTTGGAGTATATATGATTAAGGAAGAAAAGGGAGACTTCGGGAAATCCATGATGACACTGTGTGCAGTTCAGATTTTATATTACTTTAAATAAAATTCAAATTTTATTACAAATGTACACTAAGGCTTTGAAACTCTGGGACTAGTCATAAGACCAAAAGTATTAGACTGTTTTGGATCCCTTGTGCCTCCATTACCATTAACTGGATTTCCTTTATCTTTCAAAGATTGAACTTGGGTTATTGATTTTCTAAAAATGTTATCAAATGTCATCACTTATAATGACTTTAGTTTGGAAAGTTCTGTATTCTACCCCTGATTTACTAGGGAAGCACATTACTCCCAATTGTAGCAGCATGAAAAGTTTTAATATTATTCCAGTTCATGTTGAAAGGTGGGAAGGAGTAAGCATCTGAGAAGAATGCCACTGTGTATCTTTAAAATATATGTCTGTTCAGTATGTAAAATGATTTCCATCTTTCTATCCATTTGTCAATCCCCTTGTTGGTGTATATGCATGGGGATACGTTTGGATTGATGTTTGCCACTGTTAATATTAGTACCTCTAATGGGAACATACTATTAGATACTAGTAGCTCTAATATTAACATCCTAATAGTAGTAGGATTTGGAAAGGTGGGTTTTTTTTTTCTTTTTTTCGGTAGCTATCTGAATTGTAACTTTTAATACATAATTCTGTTTAAAGTTACCCCATCTTACTTTTTTTCAGACTGTACTTAAGCATGTTTAACTTTAGGTAAGTAAAGGGGAAAGATTTTTTTTTTCAGTGATTTTATTCTTTTGGAAGCCTGGCATTAGATAGTTGCACGCTAATGCTTACCAAGTAAAAACTCCCTGTAACTATGCCGATGTGACATCCTTAATCATTCTGTTTTATTCCACCTAACCCATCTTCATTGACTGTTACATCAATAGCCTATTTTTATTTACCAGGATTTACAGAGCCATTTGAAGAAGTGCAATGGGAGATATGATCAGATTTTGGCTTTTCGACCTACAGGATGGACACATTCTAATAAGTTAACGAGCATAGCAGATGTTATTCCCAAGACCAAAGGAAACATTTCAATATACGGTATAATTATTAGATGTCCTCACTTTTACTGTTTATAATGACTTTACATTTTAAAAAAGGGCTGTAGAATTAAGATGCAAGAAAAACAGGCACGACAGAATCTTTAAACAATTCAAGAGTATTTAAATTGCTCTGTGAACTCTAAATCTGTATCTTTAGTACATTGTAAACTGATTTAAAGGGGTATGACCATAGTAAACAGACATGGACTAATACAGATCATTTCGTTTGTATGATCAGTGATAAGTAGAGGAAATTGTAGAGCGACTTGAAAGGAGAGTGTGCAGTTGTGCACTGGAAGTTTTGATGATGCTGTGAAACAGAGCAGGGCGACAATGGATTAGATGTGGTGATAGTCTGAGTTACAGACTTGAATTTTTTCATCTCTTAGAGGAGGTTTACCATTGTCCTCAGAAGTGGGTTTATTATATTGATGGCTGATGGAAACATTTTCGATTTGTCACTACCCCAGTGATTTACTTTCAGGCTCTAAAGACCCCAGTTTACTCAGAACAGGCCCCTCTCTCCCTTTCGCTGTAGTACTTTATCTTCAGTTAAGAAGATAGAGGGATTTTTAGGATTTACCTTTTTTTTTTTTTGCTTGTTTTTTATGTGTGCAAAACTTAGGGACTGGAATCCGCTTACTTGCTCTGGAAATCAAGAGTCTCCTGCTTATTCTTCAAAATTTACTCATATTTCTTCCAAGATTTTCCTGAAACTAATAGCTGAATGAACTGCTTAAAGGGAAGAATTGTTTCAAAAGAAAATTTCTTCCAGGATTTCCCTGAAATTCATAGCTGAGCAAAGTGCTTAAAGGGAAGAATTGTTTC
>NW_017731455.1:3607269-3610557 GCF_001890085.2 Hipposideros armiger | reverse complement strand
GTCTTTAACCTTTGCCATTTTAATTATAATGTGTCTTGGTGTGAGCCTCTTTGGGACTCTGTGCTTTCTGAACTTGTATATCCATTTACTTTGCCAAATTAGGAAAGTTTTCAGTCATTATTTCTTCAAATAGGTTCTCAATCTTTTGCTTTCTTCTTCTGGTACCCCTATGATGTGAATGTTGTTAATGCTTGATGTTGTCCCAGAGGTCTCTTAAACTATCCTCATTGTTTTTTATTCTTTTTTTCTTTTGCTGTTCCAATTGTGTGTTTCCTGCTACCTTGTCTTCTAAATCACTGATTCGATCCTCTGCTTCATCTAGTCTGCTGGTGATTCCTATAGTGCATTCTTCATTTCAGTTATTGTGTTCTTCACTTCTGACTGGTTCCTTTTTTATGGTTTCTATGTTGTTTTTTTGTGCTTGCAATCTCTTTGATGAAGTTCTCACTAAGTTTCTTGAGCATCCTTATAACCATTTGTTTTTTAACTCTGTTTGGTAGGTTGCTTGCCCCCTTTTTATTTAGTTCTTTTTGTGGAATTTTCTCCTGTTCTTTCATTTGGAACACGTTTCTTTGTTTCCTCATTTTGTCTGCCTCTCTCTGTTTGTTTCTATGTACTAGGTAGATCTGCTATGTATCCTAGTCTTGGCCGAGTAGCCTTATGTAGTAGGTGTGCTATGGGGCCCAGTGGCACAGTCTCCCTGGTCACATGAGCCAATGCTCCAGAAGTGTCCCTTTTGGGGGTTGTGTGTGCCCTCCTGTTATAGTTGAGCCTTGATTACTATTGGCACTTGAGTGGGTGGGATTGACCCTCAGGCTAAATGGCTGTGAAGTTTGGCCACGTCCACAGCTTATGGGCTGTTGTGCAGGAGGATTACCCGCAGTGAGTGGAATTTGCCCCAGTGGGCTCTGGTGCCGGTTGAGACCACCCTTTGTGTGTGTCACTTGTGGGGGTAATTGGGCAGCTGTGCTGTGGTCCAAAGCCAACCTCCAAGTATGTTGGTTCTGGAGCCTCTTGGGAGGGGCTCCAGTGCAGGCCCCGGGCAGCCACTGCCTGTGACTGGCTGGGGGCTACCTGGTAGGAGCTACAAAGTGATTCATGGTTGTTCACTGCCTGTGCTAAATCTGGACGTGCATGGGAGAGGTGAAGCTGCAAACTGAGGATGGCTGCCACCAGTACCAGGCCTGGGGTAGCTCCATAAAAAGCCAGGCCACTGGGAGGCCTGCTGCCACCTACCAGCTCCCTAAAGATTCAGCCACTGATAAAGCCTTGTGCAGATGTGAGTTGGGTAAGGTAGGGTCTCAGGGAGTCACTAGAGTGGGAAGAGTTGTGGTTACCAGGTTAATGTAGACTCTGGGTTGGTGCCAGTGCTGAACATGGAGTGACTCAGCAAAAGTCTCAGAGCACACCAAGGCCAGTCGCTGCCCGCCTGGGGCTTGTGGACTCTGATAATTTTCCAAGAAAGAGTGTCATACGGGAGGGGCTGGCTGCTCATGGAGAAAGTGCAGCAGTTGAGTACAGCAGGGTCTCAGCTGAGTCAGCAGGAGTGGAATTCACCAGACCAATCAGATTCAGATTTGGCCGGGGAGGCGGGCTCAACGCAGGAAAGATGGCGCCTGCCTGCTAGCTGCACAGAAGATGGACTCCTCACCAGAAAATGCCAACTGTCTTGAGTCCTCCTTCGAAAGCCACACACCTCAGTCTGCGCTCTGTATGCCTCCAAGGTCCCCTGAATCACTGCCCCTCTGCTGGAGCCCAAGGTGAGTGCCTGCGAGGGAGTCTGTGTGGGGGCTGTTTAAGAGAACGTCTGGGTTTCCCACAGCTTTCCATCCCACCTGAATGGTTGAAATCCCCACTGTCTTTCACAGCCAGATATTGTGGGGGCTCCTCTTCCCAGCACCAGTACTCCAGGCTGGGGAGGCTGGTGTGGGGCTGGAGTCCCTCACTCCTCTGAGGGAACCCTCCGTGGCCGAGATATCCCTGCCGATTCTCAACCAGCACAGGGAGGTTTGGGGCCCGTTCTGTGTCTCTGCCCCTCTCACCAGTCTTCTTTGTATTTTTATTTATAGAACTTCTACTTGGCTGGACTTCAGATGGTTCTCCGGGTTAGTTCTATAATTTAGTTGTAATTTTAATGTGTTCATGGAAGGGCGCAGGCACAGTGTTTATCTACTCCGCCATCTTGAATCTCTCTAGAATTATCATTTATCGTTGGTAAAAAGATTTTTCATGATTTTGAATGTTTTACTTTGAAAATCAAGGCATGTTATTTAAGAACAGCTTCTGTGTTTTTCTTATTCAGTGCAAAAACATCTTTCTACACAAACAGCACAATTTATGGAGACTTAGAATGATTTTGTTTTGCTGCTATTGCTGCAGAATATACAAAACCTCATTTAGGGACCATCCAAAATAGTTCTGTAAATAAGTCACAATCACAAGCTAACTTTCCTAGGCTCTGTTGAGAGCTATATATGAGATTCTTAGGTACCAATACCTAACACTTTAGGTAAAATCTTTCAATTTTAAAGTGAAATAGAAAAAGAAATTTACCATCAACCCAAAATAAGTGGATGATAGCTCTTGAGCGTCCTAACCATGCATAGAGAAGGAGTAGAATTAAACCAGCTTTGGGGAAAATGTTTTACTATATATGTATTTGGAACTTTTCAGGAAGCTTCTTTACCATCTTATCTGACATTAAACATTGAATTACCAGATGCAGTGATGACAGGCAAATTTCAAGTTCTCATGACTTTGATGTCATAGGAAAATATTTTCCACTTGATGTCAATGCCTTTTAAATCTAAGTCATTTGTACTCTATATTTATTAATGTCTTCAGAACAACTAATTTAAATTAATGCTTTGTTTAGTTATTGAGTTATATTCCTGTGAATTTACATTCAGAATTTCCTTATTTGGCCCTGAATAACCATCAGTAACTAGACTAAGGAACTAGGAAGCATACTAATTCCCAAGATGATCTATCTTGAAAGAGTATTAATAGTGGCTTGTAACTTTTCCTTAGGGGGGCTGAGTAAAAGATAAGATATATAAAATTTTTAAAAGATAAATTTGAGTGGTTTTACATCTTGAGAAAGGAGAAATTGAGGTGGGCTGGAGTTGTATGAGCTGGTTAGTGAAGTAGGATACACATGAAACTAATTTGGAAATATAGAACAGTATGTAAACAATTCATGAGTAATCAATTGCATTGGTTTTTAAAAAGCTCATTTAATTTAAATCAAACTTGGTTTATATAAGTGCTTCTCTTATGATTAGGACT
>NW_017731455.1:3599558-3602144 GCF_001890085.2 Hipposideros armiger | reverse complement strand
TGGACAAGAATAAACAGGAACAAGCAGAGAGAAAAGGGGAAATCTGGTATCACAATAGAAGGGAGAGTCAGCAGTGAGGAATGCTGCCATAGGGCATTAAGATCAGCTCTGAAAAATGCCTGTGTATTTAGAACAAAGGAGTTGTTAGTGACAATCGCTTGGGGAGTTTTAGAATAGACAGGGAAATTAGATATTGGGAACAATTGTATGGTGTTAAGAAGACTGATGGAGTGATCTACCACCTTTTTCTCCTTTTCAGTTTTTTTCTCCTCCCTTTAATTTTAATGCATCTTTGAACTTGTACCCACTGCTAAATTGTCACCTTCTTATCAAAGTTCCAAAGACTAGTTTGGCAGCAGGGAGCTTTTTCCACTTGGTCACATTTGTAATCAGTTCACTATCAGTGAGCTGACAGGGACTTGTTTGTGCTGGTTCAGAATGTGGCTCGCACAAAACTGGTCCTCCAAATATTTGGCTTTTTTTGCTTTATGATTACATCCACAGTTTCTATGTGTCTTGTTCATCTTTCCTAGAATAAAGACACACACACACACACGCACACACACACGTACACACACACACACACACACGCAAGATCCAGAAAAGGATAAAAATTATGCTGCCATCATATTCTTGACTATTGATTGACATTTGGACTATATATTTTTCCAGATTTTCTAGGTAAAGGATGTTCTCAGCACATGGTTATTTTCCGAATACAGCTCATTTCCCGTTTGTCTTTCTTCCCTCGAGCCACTAGTTCTCTTTTTATCACAGCTGCAGAGTATTATTACTTTTCCTTTATAATTAATTAACCAACCCTGTTTCTTGCTTTTACTTAGGCAACATGAAATCTCTCTGTTATCTTTACCATCTTGTATTTCATGATTTTCTCTTTATACTAACTCCTGGAAGCAATGAGTGATTTGGCAAATTGCATGGGAATATTAAGGACATCATTGGTTTGTAGCAGAGTGTACCGTATTCAAACAAAATATTTCTAATCGTTTACCACCTGTTTTGTCATGGAAACGTTCATTCCAGACACACTCTACTGAGTACCTTCTGGGTGGCGGGTACCACATATGTGCTGTAGATTTCAATAGAAAACACAGGCCTTAGCAGCTATTCAGTAAGTCTGTGAATGAATGAGAAACCTCAGGCAGCCACTGGTACAGACAGGAGTTTTGGGAGAGCATATGAGATGAGATTTGGCCTGACACTTGGAAAACCGTGGAGATAAAGCCTTGATGGCATTCTACAGGGGAGTGGTGGTCCCTGCCATAGCAACCCAGACAGGAGAAGATAAAGTGATAGATGGCAGGTCTAGAGTAGCTTTTAGAGATAAATGTGCGTGAATAAAGCACCTTCACTCCCCAGCATGTCTCTGTGATGATGAAAACCTTTTGGTTGCAATGACCACTAATCAAAGAAAGAGGGAGTTTATCCAGCTCCAGTTAAACATGGTGAAATTATCCAAGTGAGNAAGCTTATAGTTTTAGTCCAATGAGAATTATCTGAATTAACAACAAGATAAATTGAAAATGCATAGCAGCATTCCAGGTATCATGAAGTGGTTATATGCAGTGTAGGAAAGATAGACTTACTGCCTCAGCTTGCAGAAAGGAAGTAAAACTTACAAGCTGGAGAGGAAGACTTGAGATAGGAAGGTTTTAAATATCAGGGTAGATAATACCAGCTGACCTTGCATAAGCAATGTCATTTAAAAATGGCCCACAATGTTGATGTGAATATATAAATGTACATTTTTATCCAGTTTATAAACTTCAAAATTGCAGCATGCTATTTGAAATCTTTTCTGAATGCTAGATAATGAAATAAATAACTTATTGGGTCCTGTTAGCTCTAAATCCCATAATTATGTAATTCCTGGTTAACATCAAGTTTTTTTTTAAGTACATAATAAAAGCATAGTGTTTTAAACAACTCAGCTATTCACATGCAGTGAGAATCAGCCAAGAAATTTTTCTTTTTGTTTCAAAGCTGTTGACATTTATATAAGAACTCTACACTTATTCTAGGTTGTACCCTAGTAATTTATTCATATGTATTAAAATTTTTAACAAGTTTCTGACAAAGAACAGGTGAGGTAAGTCAAGAGTCAGTAGAAGGTCAGCATAAAGTTCTTTTTGTCGCCATTTGAAACCCTGGACAAAAGGAAACAGGTGGGTTTGGTTACATTACCCTAGCTGTGCCAAATAAACAGTTGAGAAAAACGTTAAATATCCTTTTGCTACGTGTCTGCATCAAAACTAAGAATGGTGCTAGATGTTAACCGTGCTAGCCTTTTCAGCTGCTCAATGTTTAATGGTACATGCTTAAAATTTCTTTATAGACATCATATGAAAACATTTATTTGAATTCTCTTTGGATGACTTATTCATTCAGGGAACATTTACTGGATGCTAATTTTGTGTAAGACGTGCTGGGCAGAGGAAGGGGCTTGGGTTCTTTAGGGAAGTCTTCATAGACCAGGTAACATTTGAAGTGGGATTTTAAATATGAGTACAATTGGGACACTCATTGAGAAGATGAAAGCTAAGAGTGGCAATTTTATCTAAAAAA
>NW_017731455.1:3592474-3593923 GCF_001890085.2 Hipposideros armiger | reverse complement strand
ACAGTACATAAGCAGGCTTTGGTAGATCTATGGAACCTCTTTGGTAATTCCATTCGTTGATAATACACTTCAGCATTTGCTCCTCCCCTGCACTTAGAATAAATTGATCGTCCAAAAGACATCAACCAAAAGGATATATTTGAAGGTTTGAGGTGGCTTCAGGGAGAATTGGAAGTTCAAACATACAGAAGTTCAGTGACCCTGAATAAGAACTGCTCACTTCCTGTGCATAAGATAGAAATTTTGTATCCCACCCATTTGCCTACTCAGGAGTCCCTCTAAGGCATACGATAGCCAGGTTCCCAGATGGAAAATGAGTTTCTGCCCTATTAGGCAGGGCAAGACCGAGGTCTGGCACTCATGGGAGCACAAGAGGACAGAGCTGTTCTGCTTTTAGAAAAAAGAACAGCTTTTCAAAGTTCCATTCTCTTTTCTTTTTCTGGATTATTCTCTGAAGACAGCTCTTCAACCACAAAGGTGATGGATGCATACTGCCAGGATACAAATCCCACTGTTAATAATTCATCCATTTTTGCAACTCCTTTCCTTCCATCGCAACAGCTAAATGTTCAAAAGATACTAAGCATGTCCCTCTGTTTATCCTTAAAGAGGTCCACGGAGACATTTTTTCATCATTTCCTGGCTTGGAGAGAGGATGTTGTTAACCAACTGCCATTTTACTGGTCAGATTACAGTGTCAAGACTAACAGGGCAGCTGGTTTGCTTCACCGATAAAAGAATGAAAGACCTTGCTTGTAAATAGCTTTGTCTGTGTTAGCAAGTTCTTAAATTAATCTTGCTACCCTCACTTTCTCCAACCGCTACTTCAAAAGCTCTGCTCCATTCCTAGGCTGGGAGTTACCCTGGTGATCCTGGTGACTAATCTTGACAATCAGGTCTTGGAGGTTTCCGTTGTGTCTGTTGGCTTTGAATTTGGTGGGACAAGGTGACTCTGTGGGCTGTTTGCCTGTTCCTGGTCATTTTTTGGGGGGGTGAGGGGTTGGGGAGTGCATTTGTGTGCAGTGAGGAGGGGTGGGGAAGGCATAATCCCTTGTTGGGATTTGAGCAATGGTGAGCTCTGAATTTTTCCACCATTTTACATTGCAACTATCATTATCATTTTAAAAATAAAAAGTCATTTATTCCTAACCAATGCCATGACTCTGGAGATAGTGGCCTCTTGGCTTTTATGAAATTCTGAATCTCACCTCTAAGTTCTGCTAACAGTTGATACTTACCTACTCCATCTTCTTAAAAAATAGTCACCTGACAACTTTGCAACAGCTTCTGGAAAAGGAAGTTGGATAATAAAGGAGAAAAGAATACAGTGCCTAAATGAACCAAAAAAAAGAAGAAAGAAGAGGAGGGAGACATGGAGAATAGGAAGGAGACGGAGGAGAGGAAGAAGGAAACCAGATGATGAAATGAGACCGTTTTTTGAAACAAAGC
>NW_017731455.1:3585847-3590196 GCF_001890085.2 Hipposideros armiger | reverse complement strand
GGAATGCTGTTAGAGTGTCTGTGAGCAACCTGATTCTACATAGTCAAGATAAGAACTTGTTACCCAAAATTTGCAAGAAATATAGACTAAGAGGAAAATATGATAGTCCACATTTTGTTACCTTGATTTTTGGTTGGTCAACTCTGTGCTGCTGATCATTGATTAGACTTTGTGTTATTTGAAAATAAATAAGGACTTCAAACAATTGACCACACTTTGTGGCTAACTGAACATGTAGTCAGCAACAAGCACAGGACCTCCTGTCGTATTAGGTGCTTGAAGGTTTCTTATTGCTAATGCTGATCACTCTTACTTTAGTCTGGGAAGGAAATAGACAGATAATGAAAATAGATCAATGATCTCTGTAAAACATTATCAAAAGGGATACAAAAGGAGATGATGACTGCAATTAATGGAAACGAGAAAATGTCATAAAATCAGTCATTGACTACATACGACTGTATGAAGTTCATGATTTGTAATAGGTCTTCACTGCTAGAGCTTCTTATTCTATTTATTATTTTCCTAGGTTATTAGGCTTTGCTAAGGTTACTGATCATTCATAACTTTTGTATTTTGAAAAAAAAATTGTTGTATTTCCAAACATCTTTACTTCCCTCCCCCTTTTCTTGTCATTGCTACACATGTCTTTGCTTTGAAAATCAGCCAGTTCATCAGTGTTTTATAAGCCCACCCCTTTTGCCCCCACACTCTCCCAAATAAAACTGTGGACACTCAGGAACCTAAAGAAAGTTAAGTAAAAATTTTCTAAGTAGGTTAGACCCTACTTCACCCAGCATAAAAATAACCTTGGAGAGTAACACTAAGGGATGTGATTTGAATGCTCTGTCATTTCCAAAGGATTAGAGATGTCCCTCAGACACCCCCAATGTCCTCCAATAATCCATTTGGGCTTATCATCCGAGAATTTATTTCAACCTTTTTTGAGTTCCTTTGTGTTTTCACCCTGTACCCCCTGAAAGGGTGAGTAATTCCTTGATTTCATAGGCATTTGGCAATGTGTCAATCTTAAATTCACTTCTTTCAAATTACTTTCAAAACATCACTAGTGTGCTACTCTCAAGTTTGGTGGTTTAGAGCCCTCTCTTCCAGGGGGACATTGCAAGGACAGGGAGAACAACACCCCTCTGTACTGCTAGAAGGAGGGCTGGTGAGCAGACACAGGCGAAGGGGCACAACCCAGGCACCATCAGAAGGAATCACTGATTATTGGCTGCAGGCTGCCCTCTTTAGGAGAAAGAAGATCAAAGGTTTTTATGAAAAGCCTAAAAAAATGGAGGTTAGCAGGGTTAGGGGCTCGGGAGTCCAATAGCCTGGGTTGGAATTCTTCTCCCTTACTGGCATGTTATTTAATCTCTCTAACCCTCAGTTGCTTCTTCTGTAAAGTGGGCTCATAATTACTCCTCACTTCATGGGGAGACTGGATGATAAGTGAGAAGATGCGTGCAGGTTGGATGCTTAGCCCAGGGCGGTGCCTTCAGCACTCTAGAATGTTTGAGCCACCTCAGCTCTTACTGTACAGATTGTCATCTCCACGCTTTCGTCTCAAGGCATCCTGATGTGGCAGCCCCTTGGGCTCTTCAGATGCATCTCTACCCCTTCTCCAATGGGTCTTGGAATGTGGCATTGAAATTGCCTGAAAGATTCTGACTGCCTTGCAGTTTGTACAGACTTTAGTTTGCACATCCCTTCCTGAGCACCCTGTATGTTTTGTTAGCGTTTGATTTTAGTTGCATGCTTGGAGCTCACACTCTCAGAAAACTCCAGTGACAAATGTACTTCGATCCCGTCATTATTTAAGCATGGCTTCCTCATCCTCTTGCCTGCACTGAAACTTTTCTATTTCCATTGTGGCCGCTCTCAGTACTTAGCAAGCTCTTCTACCATCTATCCTTATTAGCTTGGCATTACGCTTCTGGAAAAAAATGTCGCATGATGTGCAAACTCAGAGATTTCAATTCTGGATCATTCATGCAAATTTAGGACTAATTCTTGCACAGATGCCTAGAAGGTCATTAGTATGGCTTTCGTCTGTACTGTTGGAATTTGCAGTCAGAACAAAACAGTACCAAGAACGCTATAGAATTCAATCTTGACTTTTAAAATGCAGAATTGTATTTGAAAATACACTTTTCTATTTTGGCTGGTACTCAGAGAAGAATCATCCATCTATCCCTACCCTTCACTAGTTCTTCTGGCCTGGATTTATTTTAGGATTAAATCCATGCACCTGAGCTAGCTTGCGTGTTAACTTTAGATAGTCATTCCATCTGTATCTGAGGTTTGGCTTTTTGCACGGTTAGCTTTTGGTTTCTGAGACCCGTTATTTGGGGTAAGCACAGTCCCCAGATTGGAGAAACCACGCATTCTCTGACCATCAAGAACACAGCCACGTTAGCTGTTCTGCGGACTCTCGTCTGCTAGGTGTTGTGCCAACACACACTAGGGGGCATGAATGACAATTCTAATTGTTTTACTGTCTTTATTATCCCCAGAGATTCCTTGTCATGAAACAAGTAGCATGGCTGAAATTGTTATTTAACTTTGTAGACTTCATTTGCCAGGATGCCTGGTGTTCCGACATTACAGAAGGATGACTTATAAAGCTGCCTTGCTGTTCTTGTGTTTTGTCAGCCTTTGAAACATTAGCCATGTGTGGACCTGAGTTTAATAAAAGATATGTGCTACCTATGTGTCTTAGAAGGAGGATAGTGAGGGAACTTCACTTATAACAGGTTGGGGCTTTCCTGTGATGAAGGGAACAGGTGCAGCAATTCTACATTTTAAAAGCCAAGATTAATTCCATAGCATTCTTGGTACTGTTTTGTTCTGACTCCAAATGCCAACAGTACTAACAAAAGCCCAAGCTTTCTTGGATTAAAATAAATGATGCTCAGTAATCTCCCTCTTGCTTCTCTAATGCTTTGTTATTTACAGATCCTTGTCGCACTCATCTCGCTAACTCAAATTCGGATTAATGTGTGTAGATGCCCTGAAAACCCTTACTCAGAGCTTTGGTAAATCAACGTGTTCTCTTTCAAGAACCAGATGTGGGCAAGCAGGGAAAGTTCCTGGAGGCAGGTTAGAAAAACCCTCTACTTTTTTTTCTATATCCTCAAATCCCTCCAAATGCCACTGCTCCTGCTTTTGTGAGTTCTACTCGGACTTGTTATCTAGTGTCCGTATATCATAGGGGAGCTGCAGAGAACTGGAGGGGACAGAATGACTCCACACCTTTCACTCCTTCTCAATGGCAGCGTTTCCAACCCTCAGGTCTTTTAGGAGCTGCATAATGCTTCTTACTAATTCATCCAATGAATTTGGGAGTTAGGAGTCCTAGGTTNCAGGATTTTTTTGTGTTTAAGGAGGAAGGCCCCAGATGATTTTTAATGCCAACAAAAATTTGTGCATCACTGCTTCAATCCATGGGACTCAGAGCTCTGTTTTTCTCTCTGTAAAGGATAAAATTTAACAGTTTTTTAACACTTGAGTCATCAGCCAAGAAATGTGGGTGTTGCTTAGCTCTAAGCGTCCTGCAGCATTAAAGAAATATGTGTGTACAAATATTGAAAGAGAAAACAGTTGCTGCATGATATCATAAATATAGCATAATAGGTCATGAAAAAAAAAAGAATTAGGAAGGTCCTCTGCTGATAGCTTAAGAATATAAGTATGTATAAGGAAAAAGATGAAGCACCTGAAAGCAAAGTTTGCATAAGGAAGTGAATTTGTCGGGTGGTCTCTTAGCGGACTGCATTGCAATAAATTTAGAGGACAAGCTGCCTTCTCTCCACTCTGGAAGCACTCTTCACCGCCTCGTGGAGGGCACAGGCTCGTTCCCAGAGCTTGCATGCTGTGGCGCCAGGAAATGCAGCTGACTTTTAATAGTACTTTAATCTGAGGCAGAAAAACACATCTCATGCCTAGCCAGGTGGCTGGCTTCTCCCCACAAGGCAAACAAACCCACGCTGCTGGGTTTTCTCTGCTGCGGGTTCAACGTGCAGGAGCTTCCAGAATGGTCATAAATGTCCCACAGAGGGGAGGGCAGTGAGGGTCATGAGAGAGGACAATCCAGGAGCCCAAACATCAGGCGCACCTGCGAGCCCGGTATCTGAGAATAGCCCGAGGCACAAACAAGCAAACAGACGACCAAAATAGCCCCTGTGCTTTCCACTTTACACTGTGCAGTGATACATCTGCTGAACTTTTGTTTTCCATGGATATGAGTGGAAGGAAGAAATTCCCATGTGTATTTAAATTTAAACCAAAATAAATCTATTAAAAATGAGACTGTTTTAAATAAACAATGAAGTAGAAGAACGGAACAA
>NW_017731455.1:3554983-3580827 GCF_001890085.2 Hipposideros armiger | reverse complement strand
AAAAAAAAAAAAAAGTTGTCATCTTGCTCCTAACCGGGTTACCTTGGGCACGTCTTTCAACCTCACTTTGTAGGTTGTGGCCTTCCAACTCCAGCTCTCTGTGTCTTAGGGAGAAGCTTTGAGTGTCTGCTATGAATGAGACATATAGGAGCCTGAGGAGGGACCTGAGACAGCACCCCTATGCCTGCTGCTCAGTAACTGTAGTCCAGCTGGGGAGTGAAGGCATACAAACAAGATTTTGTCAGTCTCAGGCTATGTGGCATTAAACACCCAAGCAGCTGACTGCTGAAATTCACAATTTCGATTGCAAAGCTTGAAAATAATACTCAATATAGTTTGTAAACAAACCTGTGAGCTCTTGGGAGGCCAAATATCATCAAGATCCTTTTGCAATTTGTTGGAGTAGGGACAGACATCTGCAAATTGTAGATATTTACATAGATGAAATATAATACTCTGAAGGGATTAGACTGCATCTTAGTGAAAATGAAATGTCCAGTCACCATGTTGTAAATTGAATTCCGACCAGAGTCTTTATTAAGCCTCTTGGGGCAGTAGAACATGGGGATATAAACATTTTAAAACTTGGCTACTTTCCAGAGCCAGCACTCTAAAATGTGGCCGTTCTTCTTCTTGTTGCTGAGAAGATAATGTCCTATTTTAGTGACATGTCAGTAATTTTAATTGAACTATGTCTCCTTATTAGCTAGTTCTTGGGACACCAAGAAAAAGTCTAGGCGTGTATAGGCATTTAGAGCAATGGCTACATTTTGGGTGAATATTCCTAACCATACTTGACAACGAGTCAGGGTCTTCATTAGGCCACAGCCCTTAGTGTAGGGCTCTGTCATGGCAGGTCCTTACAAAATGATGGCTGAGGGGCTGACCTTGAAATCCCAATATACCCGAAAGCCCACTTGAAAGAAAATAATTAGCAGTTGTACACTGAAAATGTTTATAAGTGGTTTGTATTTCCGTTATTTTTCTATCTGAAGCCCATTTTATAAATGAGGAAATTGAGAGTCGTAGAGGTTAGCTTGCTCAGGACCACATTCTCATGGCAACAAGATCCCTCCACTTTTGATTTTAAATTCCATGGTTCTTTCCAAACTGCTGAAGGTTTAGGATATAGATGAATACAGACATAAACAGATAGGTATACATACTTCTCCCAATAACTTTGCATTTCTTGGCGGCAAGAAGTCTTGAAAATGAAAAGCTCTTTTATTCTGTGATTTCTGTTCCCACCCCCACCCCACCCCCCATCCCCGTTCCCATTTCCCAGGCTTTCATATACCTTGCCTTGGTTGCATGTGTTGAGCTTTCCAAATATTAGACCCAAGTGTAAGTTTCAGAAAAAGCCCAAACCCACAATCTTGAGAATAGTTTTTAAGAAGTTTTCCTATCTTTAGATACTTTTTGGTGCCCAGTGTGCATTGGCCAGGCTTCTTAACCAGGGCTGGCATCTGGCCTGATTTTTTATTTCCCTCTACTGCCACCTGCTGGTAGTAGATCTGCTGTGGCAACTGCCACAACAAACCATGTGATCATTAATGTTTCTAGGGTCAGACTCTATAAGGGATCAGTCATTCTCAGCTCTGACTGTCTATTAGAATCCCATGGGACATTTTCCAAAGTGTTGATGCCCAAGCCCCACCCACCCTTGGAGATTCTGATTCAGTTTGGTCGGAGGAGGGGCAGTACATTGGTATTTTTTGAAAAGCTCACCAGAAAATTCTAATATGTAGCCAGGGTTGAGAACCACTGACCTAATCAATCAAATCTCACTAGTCCAGATAATAAGAAAGTTGATGTAACCGTGAAAAATATACATTCAATTTTTTAATATCTACTAGACTAGGTACTCCAATTTATTTCATACCCTTAATACAATTCATTTCAACTTTGTGTGATTTTTATGGATTAAAAGCAGTAGAAATAAATTATTTCTCTGCAAACTTTCAGGATTTTCTTTATGACTAAATAGGAATTTAGCCTAAAATAAATCAGCTTTTGTTATTTTATCACATTTCATAATATAAGTTCTGCTATAAATGAAAAATTCAGTGAGTTATGAAAAATGTATAATTCAGAAAGAAGTAGGCGTACCTTTCCTGCTAATGTTTCTGTAAACTTAGTTTTCCTTTACCATTTCAGTCCACGTTTGACTAAGAAAACAGAGGTTTTATTACTATTTTAAGCAGGCAGAAGAGCCAATTTATTTGGAATTGAATTTCTGTCCAGTCACAAGGAAAACTGAAAATTTGCAGAAGGAGAAAATAAAATAAGCTTTAAGCACACACACAAACACACACACACACACACACACACACACACACACACACACACACACACCATGTACAGATCTTATATATATTTACAGATTACAAATGAGTGGGGAAAAGGGTTTGATTTTTTGGAACTGAATTTAACCAATGGTCCAAAGGGCATCTGTTAGCGTAAGTAAATGTATATCTTGTGTTCCCAGGAGGTACTCTGTGGGCCCGCAAGTCAGGAAGTGTCCCACCCTCTAGCCAACCCCAATCTCAAACAGCCCAAGGGAAAGTGCGGCCTACTCATCCGGTACATCCTCATTGTTGGGTTGCTTTACATCTTGTTGGGACAGAATGTCAGAACCTGTACCTATGAGGCCTTGATCCTGTGACTTGCTGGACTTCCTAGTTATTAGGGGAATTGCAGCTGTGGCATTTTCTCCTTCACAGTGTGAACTTTCTGGGGAAGAAAAACAACAACAAAACGAAACCAAAACCAAATCAACACACAAAAACCTCACCTGGTATCTTTTGGTTTTTAGGCCTTTTTCTTAGCTTAAGAAATTTTAAGAACACACAAAAAATCTCAGTCTTATTGAGGAGTGTTGTCCCAGTCTATTGGGGGAGAATGGTCACTATTAGCCTCAATGGCAATTTCTATTGGGGAAAAAAAATCATATCATGGACTATAACCTATTCCTTAACAAGATGAATCTGAAATTTTTACTGAACTTAAAAGATTTCCAGTAAATACAGCTTTTACCAAAAAACAAGGAAATGCGAAATAAAAGCAGAGTAAATTCAGTTGTTTTTAGTCTGAATGCCTGATTTCAACCTGATTTAAGCTCTGAAAATATTGTGCAATTATTTATTTTCATGGCTGAATAAATGAGTTACAATCTAGGGAAATGTGATCTTGAAATAATTTGAAAACAACCCACCAGCCCAGCCTCTCACCCTTGTTTTACTAACAGATTAGATTATAGTCCTGTGAATATCCCAATATTATCATTTTGGATTTAGCCAATATTCCAATTCTGATCATTCAGAACAGATCTAGGGATGGTAATGTGATTTTTAAATTTCTGTTAAAATCATTTTGTACATGGAAAGAAATAATTTCAGTGCCCTCTTTGGTGCTGAAAAGAAGACAGTTCTAAATTCCTGAGATTAGTGTCAGTATCAACCAAAATGCTATCACTGAGATGAATTCTTCCACCTGGTTCTGTTTAGAACTCACAGAGATCCAATCTACTTGATTTAAACATCACCAAATTGTTTAGGAAGGAAGGGTCATTATGGAGGTCAGATGGTTTAAAATGGAGAGTGGGGTGGAGAACCTGAAAATTTGTCACTTTTCTGAGGTTGCACAGTGAGTCTGGTGAAGGTCAGACTAAATCCATATGTTTTGCTGTTCACCAACACGCTCCTGCCTTGGGAACTCCATTGTTGACTTTATTGGCCACCTTGCCCTCTTTTTGGAGCTTTTGAGAAATGCAAACCTCAGCAAGTCTTTAACCAATTTCTTGCTTTTTCCAAATGGTGCACTCCATCGCCTGAATTTTTAAATTCCAGAGCTCTTTATATGCAAAAGATGTTGCTAGGAAATGTCTGATCCATTCCAACTACCTTGCAAAAATGCAGCAAAATTATGAAGTGAAAAATATTTGAGGCCTTTACAAGAATACACATGTGGAATACGTCTCAGTATGAAAACAAGTTATTCAAGAGATTACATTTGTTGGAAGGAGAAAGTCAAGATTATACTGGCCGTAGAAACCACAATCCAGCAAGACCCAAGATCTGAGGAACAACTGCAAGTTCACAAAAGCATTTTGATATTGTCGGCATGTTAAGTGTATTTAAACTTTTTAATGATTAATTAAAAAAAACATATTTAATCAATAACATAGTTATATTTAATTTTAGGGTAAGTACACTATTAATTTTTAAAATAAGTGTTATAATTAAATAGTAATCAGTGTGCCAATTATTTGGAAAGTTTATTTTCAATTCAGATGTCAGTCAATAAAAATTCTTTCTGAAAAAATTGGCAGAAAATACGTAGTCTTTAGCAACTTTGTATGGAAAACACATCTATTATTATAATTGCTATTATTTTTACCAAAATGAAGCTCCACGAGAGCGACATTTTTTGCTTCTTGTGTCTATTGCTGTAGCCCTGGAACTTGAATAATATCTGGGGCATAATAGTTGCTAAAATATTTGTTGAACCAATGGATTTTCTTAAACAGACACAAGCTGGCGAACAGATAGCCGGGGCTATAAATTTTGGGGATTTACTAAGGTTAAATAGCATTGAATCTTTGGATCTTATTCCCACTTTCAGGTTAAGTTTGGCCATCAATTTGGGGATAGGGAGGAATTTTGGCTTTTACATTGATTTTCCAAATCTTCAGCCCATGTGTTTGCAGCCACGTGGTCACCTTGACGGTCTGCAATGCCAGAGATGGCAACAGAAAGAATGGCTATATTTCATCCATCTTTATATCCTCAGCGTGTCTGTCTTACACACAGTAGGTATTCAATACACATTTGTAGAGTTGCACTGGACTATGCAACTTAAGTTGTAAGTATACCTTTCTATTTCTCTTAGCAAATGTTAATCTGGGAAAGGATCGACATAAGGACTGAACACATAGACGTATCGTTATTCTGTCCTGCCATGATGATTAAGTTTGGTTTTGTTTCCAAACCTGAAATGAAAAGCAGCTAACATATGGGGAAATGCTGCACAATTCCTTTCCACCTGCCAGTCACTTTCAAAGAAAATGCTATCTGCATAATTTTCCATGTGGTTGTACAACGAATTTATATGTTGTAGTGAGATGCCTTGCTTAAGTGTTTCAGTATGAAGCCCCCTCAAGGGCTGGGTAGCTTGATATCAATTGGCTAAGCTTTGCTCTCTGCTGCCCTCACCTCACCAGGATTCACATCACACTGCTAGGGAGGCTGCGTGGCTGAATTTTCACATGAGGGCAGCAGGGGGAGTTGGGCACTCAAGGAGGGGATACAGGGGTTGTACCTTCATGCCTCCCTCGGTCAGTACATATTCCTCCGAGTGAGCACAGCAATTATTATTCAATGCTGACTTTCAGCACAATTTACTTCCTTTACAAATGGTAGGCTTCACATCCAGAGCCATGGGACACAGAATCTTCCCATCTGAAAAAAAAAATGCTTTTGCTGAGTATTCATTTTTGTCTTTCATAATTGGCGTCCCAGGAAAGTCAACACAGAGTATAACAGTGGCATCTTCACCTGGTGGTCACCGAAGGGGCAAGTGGTTGCCTCCTACAACACACTCGGGGCACAGACTGCCACCAAGTGCTGGGGACCCTAACCTTGAAGGCGCTGTATTTATGCCGTGAAGTTGGTGGCAGGTTGACTGAGTCTTAGCCATCGTGGATGCTTCAAATTGTGGTGGTCATCTAAAGAGTAGTGCTTTCTGAACTTGAAAGGGCCAGTGATCAAAGGTGGCTTAATTTGACACCAGGTCACTTCTAGACCCCTGAAGTCACAGTCACACATTTGATTGTTCCATTTTATAGAAGGCAGCAAGGCAGTGACTTCTTATATCGTGTCATTTGTATATTAGAGGTCTAGCTGTAAATTCTTCAATTGTTTGGAGCATAAGGACTAAATATATGATCGAACAAAAGCCTCTAGCCTAGGAATTTTCTGATATAATAATGTATAGAAAGAGTTGTATTCGATAAAGAGCTTAAAGAGATGTGCAGAGAGTTAAAAACCTGAGGGAAAGAGATAGAGGGGGGGGGGAAATCAATACATGAGAAACAAGTCTAGAAATTAGAACACTAATAGTAAAACTTGGGACTCTTTGTTAAACATATAGAAATGAAAAGAAATGTAGGCTACAAAACAAAGATCTTGAAGAATATCTTCCTCTGAAGGATCCTTGGGAAATGTGTCTATAAAGTACTTCATGTGACTGCCATCTATCAGATGGCATTCGGGAAAGCAATCTGCTATTCATTGACCAGCCAACCTCTCATTGTTCTTTCAACACGGAATAATAGAAAAATTAAGTTAAAAAAAGAAAGAAAAGTTATTAGATACTAACTAGAAAGAGGAAGAAGGGATAACTTTCAAAAGAAAAGAAAAGTCAACACTGGACACCACCTTGATTTTATGTTGACCTCTGGGTATAACAAAGAAAAACGGAAATCTATTCACATTGGCAAAAATGAAATGATATGGTGAATACCCAGAAACGGTCAAATCCAGTGAGTTGGATTTGTTGTTCCATCAAAGGATAGGACAAGTTTTGGGAATTGGGGGAAGATATCTTTAAAGTATTGCCTTACTTAAAATTTTGTGGGGGAAAATGAGTTCACACAGACTGATAATCTCAGGGATAGCAGAGGTCACCTGGCTTTCCGTATTCCTCTCCATTACCTATCTCCAACATGTGCCATCTTTCCTAGTTAGCCAAGAGCATGGAGTCAGACTCCTGGTTCTACAACTTAATAACTGTGTGAGGCTGGGCAAATCACTTCTCCTCTCTGATCCTTCGTTTTCCCATCAGTAAAACGAGGATAAGTAAACAGCTTGCCTCATAAGATTGATGGGAAGATGAAATGAAATAGTGCTTACAAACTGCTTTGGCACGCTTCCTGCTGTATAGTAAACACATAGTAAATGGTAGTTTTCATTATCATTATGTGCAGTGGCCTTTTCACAATCATGCTTATTTCAGACTCATTTCTCTCCTTTTGCTCAGCCTGCTGTCTCCCTTGTCTTTCCAAGTGTCATTCATCCTTTTAGTCCCACTTTAAGCCGTCTCTGCTTCAAGGGGGATTCTCTGAGAACATTAGCTTGTGTGCATGTTGTCTTTCTCTGAATTCCTGCATCACATATTGTTTATATGGTAGATTTTAGCACTTAAATATGCCCTTAAGGTTGCACAATACTTGTTTCATGATAATCAGTCATATTCCCCTGAATGGATTTAGAATGATAGGCCTGAGGGTTACAAGAGTTCCTTAAAAGATGAAATGATCATTTGTCAAGAAAGGGCATGTCCTTCCCATTTTACAAATGCAGGAATTGGGGACTGGAGAGGTAAAGTAAATGTTCCAGGTCCAAGGCCAAACAGCCACAAGGTGACAAGTCAGTGGGACTCTAAAGACCATGCTCATATGGCGTTACATGGGCTTTGGAGCCAGGCCAACCTGGGTTTGAATCTGTGACCTTGGGATAATTACTTCCTCCCTCTGAACTTCGTTTTCCTCATTAGTTACTACTTAGCTTGAAGAGTTGTTGAGAAAATCAAATGGAATAATGTATATAAAGTCCCTAGTGCAGAGCCTAGTATTGTTGAATAGATATTAAAAAAAAATCAGACCCCTTTCCATTGCTTTCTACATCTTTAAAAATAAAGAAGGTATCTTCTACACCTTCTAAGCTCCAAGTGTGTATTCAGCAGCAGTGAATAAAAACTTGTTGATTGACCCAAAATGGAGGATTTTTGCTAATGATAAATGTTAGAACTCTATTATACATACAGTCTCTAAACTAGGCATATATAGTCCTAAGGACTCATCTTTGTAACAAAAACCAAGTGGAGACTGGTGATGCTGTAGGCATTGTAGCTGCATTTCAGGGAGGGCTCTGCACTGTGAGGCTGTAACTTGTATTTTGCTTTAATTGACGTGCGTTTATTATTACTCTGAGCCCTCTTAAAGACCCTAACAATATAAAGCGATCAACATATGAGTTTGCTTGCAAAGAATCCAGACTTGTGTGGAATAACAGATATGTTGACAAATAACCTTAATAAATTTATATGCTACAGAGGAAGTGGATACAAAGCGATGTGGAAACATGGATGGGGCAATCAATTCTGAGAAGGGAAAACAAAGATAGAGAGAAAGATGACATTCGAGCTGGACCTTGTGGGTTGAGCGTTTGCCAAGTGAGTGAACACTTTATTAAGAGTTCTCACAGCATTGTGACTGGCTTTACTCTTATTTTTTCCTTTAATTCCTATATCATAGAGAGTTATTCAGACAATTCTGATCTGGTTTCAATGATCTGGATTGTCACCTACATGCTCAAATCCAGGAAATTGGGAGAGAGCGATTGCAGGGACTGGAGTGTGGTTGTGGATATGCAAAGACTTTGAGGATAATGAATAATGTGCAGATGCCTAACAGCCAACATAAGACCATATGAAGAGCAGCATCTTCCTAAACTGATGGTGACACTAACATCTATTTATATAGCCCAGTAAACAAATACTGCATTAGAAATGTTCGCAGCATGGCCTAATAAATCCATAACCCAGCTCAAGTTTGGCTAGTGTAAGCTGAGAAGAGTCCTGGCAGAGTCCTTTGCAATTTCTACCACTTTGTTTGGAAGTGTGAGGCATTAATTAAAGAAAAGCTGCATTATAGCATCCAGGCCAATTGGTGCTGGCAGCATCTTGCTAGCCATCTGTGATTGGCTACAACCAGTGTCCTTCTAAGTCTCCCTCTTTCTGAGCTCAAGCCCTCCCTCTCCTTTGCTCAGCTATTTGCCAGAGCTTCTGTTCGCCTACCAGGCCCTCATGATTTGGTCATTGTTCAGGCTTTGCAAGACCAGTTTACTGCAGTGTTAAATTTTGTGTGATTTCTTGTAGCAAGATAATAGGATTGCAAGACAGTTTATGAGAACTCAGTATTGGGTTAGCATATAGGGTAAAAAACATTTGCTCAAGGAGTTACCTTTCTTTGGAGCACAAGAAAATCCTGCCAGTCCTAAATATGACTTTGAACAAAAATAGCAATTATGTTTTCTCAGCAGTTCCTAGAAGAAGGCTTTAAAGGGGGAAATATAAGTTCTGGCCACTTTAGCCAGTATTAGTAGCTGCTTACCTATAAATAAGTTGAGAAATATGTTATTTGTCTTTAATAATTTATTGGTTGGTATCTTTTCTCTTTTTCTGTAGCCTAGATCTGCACATCCTGCTTTTCGAGGCACTGAGTGCCCTCTTGTTTTCTCTTGCCATCCTTCTGCTTTAAGTTAAGACTTGTGTAGTCATTTACACCTTAGTATAAATGAGTTTTAAGTAGGATTCAAAGTCTTTGAGTTACTTTTAAGGTTTGATGATAATAAGAATTATCACCTATGAAAGAGTTAAGGATTATTGTTAATCAGGTAATCAACTATTACTTGCACAGGGATACTCTTACCATCTTCATATGAAGTAATGTTTTAGAAAAGGCTGCTTAATCAATCCATAGGGAAGGCTGCTCTTGCACTTATTTGTCATCAACTGTAAATGAAGCCAATCTCCAACGTTGGGGTGATACTCCTTGATATCCAATTTCCCTATCCCAGTTTAGCAACTATGAGGGAAATTTTTCTTTTATGATTTTTTAATTGAGATGTAATTTATATACTATAGAATTCACTTCTTAAAAGTGTAATAATCAGTGATTTGTTTAGTATGTCCACAATGCTGTACAATCATCACCATTATCTAATTTCAAAACATTTTCATCACCCCAAAAAGAAGCCCTGTAGCTATTAGCAGCCACTCTCCATTGTCTTCTCCCCCCATCCCTTGGCAACCATTAATTTACTTTCTGTCTCCATGGATTTGTCTATTCTGGACATTTCATATAAACAGAATCATGCAACATGTAGCCTTTTGTGTCTGGCTGTTTTTATTTAGCCTAATGTTTTTAAGGTTCATCTATGTTGTAGCATGTATCAGTACTTCATTCCTTTTTATGGCTCAGTAATATTCCATCGTATGGCTATACCACATTTTATTTATTCATACATCAATTGATAGACATTTCCACTTTTAGCTAATAAGAATAATGCTGCTATGGATATTCATATACAAGTTTTTGTATGAATATATATTTCAATTCTATGAGGAAAAAAACTTAACCCTCAGCAATTTTTATACCCATGCTCTTTATCAGGCTATCATTTCCCTGAGATAATTTTTTTTCTGTTAGTATCATCAGCACTTGGCACATTGCCCTGAACTAGAAGGTGCTCAGAAATTGTGATAATTCAAAGAGTTAGAATTGCATAAGGGTTAAGCAGTTCTCTAGGACCCTTAAGAATGTCTTTGGTCCTGCAGATTACATCCTGATGGCTGTGCACTGGGCGTTTTGCCTGTTCTAAAAGATCAAGGGACTTCTATGCATTCTTCCAGATATAAAATTCCACCCCTACCACTCTGGAAAAAAATTAAAAATCACTCTTCCTATGAAGCTTTTACCAAACCAGCTAGATAGGATTAGTCTTTAAGTCTGTCATTCCTTTAACACTGAATTTGTACTTTAACAAAGGATTTTGGATAATTGAACTTGCCTTGCAGTTATTGGTGATATGTTTGTATTACCCCCACTTGATGATAAGGTTTTCAAAGTCAAGGATTCTTTATTACTCATTTACTGTCCAGAGGACCAGCCTGACAACTTTGTCGTTGCAGCTGTACATTAATCGCTCGTTAACTTGAATGTGGAGCCAGATGGCCATCTAAAAGGAGAGGTGTAAAACATGTTCACTAGTCATAACAGGAGCCTCCACAGAATTCCCCTGGTTCCTGGAACATAAGGTGTGGACTTTTATGGTACTCCTGGGCAAGAGGCCCAGAATGTGATTAGATATTGAAATCAGAGAAGTGAAAAAGATAAATCTTGCACACAGTCCTTGTTTTCACTTAGAAAGGACACTCCATCTCACTCCTGTCTGCATCAGTGCTCTTAGGGTATTATCCTCATCCAGAGCTCAATTCACTTCCTCTTTTAGGAAGCTTTCAGCTCGGCCTCCAAAGTCAACCTGTCTGGTTTAAGTTCTGGGTGTGTTATGCACTACTAACCATAACCTTGAGCAAGTTATTGAACTTCTCTATGCCTTAGTTTTCCCCATCCAAGAAATGGGTGTAACAATATTCCTGGTTTTCCAGGCTGTAGCAGGATTCAGTAGTGTGTGCTCACTGAATGTTAGTCATGATTAGCACTCCCTTCCATCACCATCTGTTTCCTGTCTAACTCCTTCTATCATCACACAGTTTGGTAGGTAATTTTCTTTAATTTTTCTTATAGAGGAATGTTACTTAGCCCCAGTCATTTTTCTGGCCGTCTCACCTATCCAGGACACACTTGAAAACTAAAGGCATGCAACTGACCAATACCACCAATGCCACCATCAAGATAACCGAGCACCCAAATCAATATCACAGAACCCCTGAACTGAAAACGAATGAACTTGACTCATAAAATCTCTTATGCCCACACTCATGGCCTATGAACTCTTAGTGTCTGTACAGTTAGAACAAGCTGCATCATCTGCTTTCTCCGCCCACAGCATAAGCAAAAGCAGTCCAGGAGCATTCGAGGGGTAATAGTCCTCCATGTCTCAGTACTCCTTAGGAAATACTTAACGAGTGTGGTGAAATAACGCCCACTGCCATGACACTGGGAAAGAAGGCATGAAAATGTTAACAAATTATAGAAAGACTGTGATTAACATGATTTTAAAATTAAACTTTTAGAGTAGTGCCTGCTCAAACGAGAGCACGTAAACAAGAAATCATGGTATGCTCATCTTTCTCTTCTTTACCATGCCATAGCTCTTGTTAAAGAGTTTTAGAGCTTGCATTTCTTTTGCATCCTCATAGCAGCTCCTAAGTCAATATTGACTCTTCTTAGAAACCCATTAAGTGTTGGGAAAACAGCTTACATTTAAAAGGCCCATGGCTTGGTTTTTAAGTTAATTGGATCTGACCTCATACCAAAAGTTAAAAAAAAGTTACCAGAATCATTGATGTGAATATTTTATTTGAAGATGTTATCAAAATAGAATAATGCTTATGAACAAGGCTAATGTGAATTGTTCCCCTCTGGGAGGTCTAAGCACTCTAGAGCAGCGCTGTTCACTAGAACTTTCTGTGATGATAGAAATAGTCTATATTTGTGCTGTGTAATACTGTACCACTTGCCACATAGGGCTGCTGAACACTTCAAATGTGGCCCGTGCAACTGAGAAACTGAATTTTATTTCATTTTAATGAGCTTAAATTTAAAAAGCCACATGTAGTGGTTATCAGGCAGCATAACCCCAAGCCCAGGTCGGGGAGTGCAAGGTTCACTTAAATCCTTCATTTTCCAGAACCATCCAGCCAGAGTTAATACTAAGAATGGTCCTGAGATCCTGCCAGATACTTGATCATTCAACAAGACAAAGATTTTGTTAGCTCAGACAGTTTAAAGAGCGTTTCCATAAAACACATTTCTTGCATATCCGAAAGCTGAACTTCACCGAACAGCGCTGAGTTACTCCAGGTTCTGAATTGGAAAGGCCTCACCCTTTGGGCCTGTTTATGATGCTTTAAATTCTCCTTATCAGCCTGAGGGAAAGTCACTTGGCACAAGCCCTGAAGAGAAAGGGGGAGAGGGGACTTTTGGTGCTTTTCCTTCTGAGTTTATTAAAGATTTATTGTTGTTCTCTACCTGTTCTCTCCTCTCCTCTCCTCTCCTCTTCTCTCTCTCTCCCTCTCTCTCTTTCTCTCTCTCCCTCTTTCTCCCTCTCTCCCTCCCTCCCTACTTCCCCGCTACATAAGCATACACACACAAACATGTATGTCAGTGTACAGGGATTCACTCTCTAAATAAAGACTAAAGCCTTTCTGAAATCCATGCTCACACATCAGCAGCTTCAAGTCAAGATGGATGGATTTGGCCCTGCACGTTCACTGCATATCTTGCCCGCTGCTATTGAGTTTGTGTCCTTAGCAGAGAGAGCAAAGTGGAAGCAGACTGAATCTCTCTGAGGCCTGGTCTCGAGGCGTGGAGCAGCCATGAGGAAGATGGAGCCGCTGGAGAGGTGGCACCTCCAACTGCCCTACTGAAAAGTTGTGCAAGTGAAGAAAGTGTGTTGGCCTGAGCTGGAGGTGCCACACGGAGCTCGGGGAGCCCAGGCAAGCCTCTTTGTGTTTCTTCCCCAGCAAGACTAAATGAAGAGCTGCACCAAATTCAGGCTTAGGATGTGATGGCCAAGAATAGCGTATAATCCATTCTCGTTATCTCCTTTCCTCCAGAAATATGCCCAGAACAGGGCCATCCCTTGAAAGAACAGCTGGCTCAATCATTCTGCAGACCCAGCCTCACCTTCACGCACGTGCGTCCACCTGGAACCTGGTTGAGGTGAACATTAAGGGCAGCTCTGGAAGGGGGAAGGTCACAGGTGGCATTATGTGCCGAGTCAGTGTAAAGAGGGCCTGTCTCACCCTCTCTGGCTGGTGAAATTATGTAGATATGAGACACAAGCCTGTTTAGCCCTGGCCTACAGGCCTGCCCCCGCCTCTCAGCAAGATGTCCGACAGCTCTTTCAGCCAACTCACAGAAATGGACTCACAGAAATGGGTGCCAAAAAGCTGGCGTCTGGAACAAATGCATCGATTACCAGACTTCTGGGCCAGTTCGTTAGGTCAGCAGCTTTTCTTGGGGCCACTGCCACTGTCAGGAGGAAGGAAGGCCCATTGTTAGGCTGGGACGGAGTAGCTGGCCTCCAGCTCTGGGAAAGGGCGGGCCAAGAGGAATGAAACTAGACCTGGAGGAACGGCCTGAAAAAAAACGATGCTGCCTAAAGCCAAAGCACCAGGTTCCCGTCTCTGCCCTAATGCTTTCCACGCCTCAGCTGCAGGGAAGGCATGGCTTCTTCCAGGCCCTGGTTCTGACACTCCCCCGGGCAGAGAGCAAGGAGTGAAAAACAGGCCTCTCCTCTCAGCAACAGGGTACTTTTCTGGAGGGGAGTAAAGGAGTGACATTCATCAGACTCTTCCAGAAGGATTGAACACTACAGAGCTCTCCCCTGGGAAAAACCCATCTGCATAATAGGCGTTCTGCAGCCTCTCCGGAAATGCGCGTCTCTCCACACCACCCCAGGGATGCTCCCCAATGTGTCCTCCCTGGCCCACCTGCAGGCAGATCACCTGGGAGTGCTCATTAGAATGCAGACTCCAGGGCCCCACACCAGACCCACTGAATCAGAATCTTTGGGTTGGGTGGGGGTGGCGGGGGATACCTTGGAATGTGCCCTGAGACTTCCTCGTGGGGACAAACACCTAATGTGGGAACCTTAGAACAGGATTCTCATAACAAGTACCCCAGCTGACTCAGCTGTAGACAGATGGTTCTGGGACTCAGGAGGCCCGGAAGCAGAGGCGCTGCCCGCATAGTGGCGGACTGGGAAAAACAGGGGCTGGGAGCCAGGGGTCCTGTGCTCTCCTCTCAGCATATCCCTGAGCACGTTGGTAAGTTAACCCCTTCGTCTTCAGGCGCTTCTTCGACTCTGAGAAGGCTGGTAGCTAAGTTTTGTCCATCTGTGTCATTTGAGCTTCTGTCGGCATTGCCATGGAGACTTCTGAGCGAAACAGCAGCAGGACCTTTGGGCTTCAAAGCAGTGTATCCACCCACATTGTTGGTTGTTAGATAGTTTTATCTCAATGGTGTTTTTAGTACCTTCACTGAAGTGGCTCAGTCTCTCTTACTTGTGAAGGTTTAAGATATATATATTTTTTTCTATACTTCTATTTAGTTTTTATTATAAAAGTGACATAGTCTCATTGCAAATAAAAAAAAAAGAAAAGAAAAGAAGGAAAACTCAAACATAGAAATGTTTCCCTCCCATGGCCAACCCCAGTCATACTTCTCAGAAATGATTCTTATTAACAATTTTGATGCATGTTCTTCTAGACTTAAAAAGAAAGTATTGTCAGAGCAGCAGCAGCATAACTAACATTTATCAAGTACTTACTATGCATCAGGCAATGTGTTATGCGCTGTACATACATCATCGTTTTAAGCCTCACCACAACCCTGTAAGGTGGGGAATTCTCTCTCTAATTAAGGCTGGGGAAATTTTACGTACACCCATACAAATAATTTCTTTTTACAAAAAAATAGGACAATGTTATACCTACTGTACGTGCTTCTCTCACTCTTAATATAGTGTGAACGTCTCCCCATACCATACATGGCAAAGCTTGAAACATCGTCAGAGTGTGCCATTACATGAAGTCATCCTCATTAAGCAATTTCCAAAGGATTTTCTTTTATTACAAACAGTGCTACAGTGAACATTTTTCACAGATATACTTGTGCACGTGTGTGAGTAATTCTGCAGGATAAATTTCTAGAAGTAGAAACCGTAGGTAAACACACATATGTCAAATCATTGTGTTTTACACCTTAAACTAATACAATGTTATATGTCAATTACGTCTCAGTAAAACAGAGGGTGGTGGGGAGGGTGAAGAAACGGTGGCAGGAGCAGAGTCTTAACTCCAACCCAGTTTAAAAAACAAACAAACAAATAAACAAAACAGTAGGTCTAATAGGGCATATGAATGAGAAGTTTAAATACTTTCTGCACAATCTGGATAACAGAAAATTAACTGTCTCCTCTATGTGCTGAAGGTTTTTTCAAATCTGAATCCAAACATAGTGTGAGGATCAGAACATTTGTTTCTCAGGGCTGCTTTTAGATTCTTGGTTCTGCCACTAAACAGCTGTGAAACTGGGAGCCATCAAGAAAGTATATCATTAAACATTTGAGGCCTTGATTTCGTCCCATGCAAAATGACACCATGGTACGATCTTTTGAAACTCCCTTTTGCGCTAACATTCCTGAATTTGATGAATCCTTTAGCTCTCTGCCTTGGTTTTCCTAGTTATGAAAAAGGATTTAATGTTTTTGGTCTTCCAGGATCGATTAGCGAATGCATCGGTTAGGTAAGAATTTCCAAACTCAGAAGTGCAAAGTAGTTCTCTTATTCCCTGTAGAGCATGCAGAGCTTTGCTGGGAGTGACGCAAAACTGCTTTGATTTGTAAAATAGTTACGGGGTCTTTAAGAAAGCCAGATAATCATTGAATCCAAGAGGCCACACTGTATCGGGATTCTGGACTATGAGCATGAAGATTAGCGGGTGTTTGCGAAGGCTGATATGGTATCAGATATTTCTCGGGAATCTCGCCTTCCTGGAATGAATGTTTCCCACTGTAGGTTCCCTAATGAAGTAGGGGTTGGGTGGACCATGACCTGACAGAACACACAGCATGTTTTTCAGATGAGCGACTTGCCCAATCCCAGTCTGTGGTGCTTGGGACAAAGTCTGAGATAAGGCCTTACATTTTCCCTGTGTTCCATGGTCATTGGCCCACTCGGCCCTCTCCACATCCCTGAAGCAGTAGCCAGAGAAGACACAGTTACCCCAATGTTAAGACGTGGATGCGGAAATTCAGAGCGGTGTGCTGACTTGCCTCATATCACCCAGCACAAAGTGGCAGAGCCCAGCACAGAGTCCAGGTCCCATGATCATCCCATCAGAGGGTCCCATCATGTGACTCTCCAGTTCTTTTCTGCTGACCCTTTTTAATGGCTGGACTCCTCTTCAGTGTTTCCAGTTTAGGCGTATCCAGTTGAAAAGGTACACCATCTTGGTATTTTAAGGGGCACGTACAGGTCATAGTGTGGAATTTCTCTGAATTTGGGATCCGGCCGATGGTGAGTTTTACTGTCTAAAACACAAGAAAGAAGAAAATTGTATGACTAAAAATTACCCTTAAGATTGTTTGTTCTCAGTCTATTCTCATTCTCACTTTTTGAAGTTGGTTTTGAAGAAAAGCCCGTGATGAACTACAATCTTTGGGCAGAGGCAACCAGGATGACTTGTGTATTCAAGTAGAAGACGGATTTTTTTAGTCTCTGGCATCCACTGGCTGGATCCTTTATGGCAGATTCCAAAGAGTATCAATGGTGCCCAATTGGCCCATTTGTACCAAGAATTATAAAGCTTCTTGAAACTAGAGACTTGAATTGAGGCCACTGGACAGGACCAGCCCCTGACAAAATGGGGAGGAAATTGGAGTTTGATGTCTTTCTCCCAAATCTAGCATTTCCACTCCCTCCTTTTAAAATCTCACTGTCCCTTCCCATCTCTCCCCCAGGCTCCCATCTGTCTCCACTCAGTGTCATTCTCAGGGAAGGAAAGTGAACCTGCTTGGTTCAGGGGCTTAAAACATTAGGGGCACTTGGCTACCCCTCCTTCGATTCCAGGTGTTCCCTCGTCCAACGTTTTTATTCCTTCCCAAGATCAGCTCTTTGAATTTTTAAAAGGCCTGGATATCCATTTTAACATAAAGAAATAAGTCAGGAGTAGAGAGGGTGGGAAAATAGGGGAATTTTTTTTTATCTTCCAGGTAATCACGTTGGTGAACACCCATATTTCTCAACAGCATCTAGGTCTTATCCAAGAGGAAGGGGGCAGGAAGACTGAGTACAGGAGAAATACAGGTGACTCCATAATCTAGAAAAGCAGCCTTGATGAATTGCAGTCAGTGACACCCTGGCCAAAAGCCTTTTCTTTGATCAGCTTCCAGGCCAAAATCCTTCTCTTGGCTTCAGAGCTGATGCCTGGATCTTTGGGTCAGAACATTGTTTGGTAACTTTCCAAAGAGCTCAAGAGATTATATTGAACACTTGGCCCCAGTGTGGGTCTTTGGCAGAGGAAATACAGTTACCAGATTGTTGAACTGGGCCCTGAAAGCTACTTCTTTCCCACTGCACCAACTCCTACTCATCTTCAAAACCCAAGCCAAACGTAACCCTTCTCTGAGATACCTTTCTGGCCTCCCTCAGATAGATTTACTCTTCTTCGTTGACGCTGCCATGGCCCTCGATTCATATCTCAAGGTGCACACTGTATCGTAACTAGCTCATAACATGCCTCTTTTATCCACTAATCTGTGTGCACTCCTTAAGCTCAAACCAAGGCTGTTGTTGTTGCTCTAGGAGCTAGCACAGTATACAGCATACAACAGATGTTTAATAAATGGTGAGTGAGTGAATGAGAGAATGAATGAATGAACGTATGAGTTCTTGCTCTGCCACTAACTAGTTACATATCCTAGACAACTCACTCATCCTTACTGGGTTCCCCCATGTAGACAATAGGGTTTGTACAGTTTCTCCAACCAACAAGAATATTGTGTGACACAGAAGATATAAGACTATTATAATCATAAGCTCTCAGAACTGGAAGAAATTTGAGAGATCATCCACAACAGTGGTTTTCAGAAATTTTAAGCCAATGAATTGTTTCTTCAAGGAGAGCTAACAGCCCCCAACACATAAAATCAGTAAATGATAAATACAGGCTGTTCTAGCCCCACCTACGGCCCCTTTCCTCTACTCTCCTCCTCTCCCATTTTCAGGGGCCAAGAAGCACAGTTGGAAAACCAACTCTCTCACTTTAGAGAGAAGAAATCGATGTCCAGGAAAGAAAAGGATTTTCCCAAGGTCATGTGGCTTGTTAGAAATAAGAACAGGTGAGGAAAGGGATGAACAATATGGAGCCTGTACTAATAGGCGGAACCACAGCTAGCCCTTTAGAGACATACATCCTCAGTATATACTCACACGTTTTGTTTAAGTCTTACAATAGCTTTGTAAAGAAGGTATGTATGGCTGTGTCGATTTCTGAGATGAGGAAACCGAGGCTTCAAAAGGTAAACTTGTCCAACATTCCCCAGCCAATAGAAGTCAAAATCAAAGTAATAGTAACTATTTTGAGCACTTAATATGTGCCTGTCTGTGTTGTAAACTCATTGCATATATAATCTAATTTAATTCACAAAAAACTAGTGTTATCATTATCCTCGATTTTATATTAGAAAATTGAGGCACAGATTGGTTCAAGGATGTGGGATGCAAACCCTGAGCCAGTTTGATTCCAGTGCCAGCTCTTTTTGCCACAATATGCTGCATCTGAGATCTTGAACCCAGCTGTTCAATCCCCGAGCCCAGGGCTCTCTCCAAAATTACTTTATATGAGAGAATTTTGAAAGGGTTCTAAAATAGCATTCTTGTTAGTTACACTTACTGTATGAAGCGTTATTGACATTCCTTATTCTCTTATTTACACTTGGTGGCTGAAAATGGAAGAGTCTCCTTTGTGTTCAGGGTACTGTTCAGGCTCCATCTAAGACCTTGATTTTGTTCCTTCCGGCGCTGACTTGCCCCTCGACAGAGCCGGTCAGCAGAACTTACCTCCTTCCTGTTGGAACGGCTGAGAAACAAGAAGACCTCCTCCAGGGTGTGGGGCTGCAGGTCATTTATGGCCAAAAGGTGATCTCCGTGAAAAAATAAGCATCCCAGGCGTGGGGGGCCTTCCCACTGGGCCACACTGCAAGGGGAACACAGCATCCGAAACAAGCATGAGACCACGCTCGCTGGCAGCGCAGGACACAGATGGGGACACAGATGGGGCCCCTCCCTCTAGCCCACCCTATTGTTACTACCGCCAGTTTCTTTAGCTATGTTGCACCATGTCTGAAGTAGTGGGACTCCTTTTTCTGTCTGGAATATTCTTTATCACTACTGTTGGAGCCTGAGCCTTCCTGCAAAGCCCAGCTCTAATCATACCGCCGCTACAAAGCCCTCCTACGTTCCACTTGCTTTACTTTAATTAATTTCTCCTGCCCCCAGACTTCTGTTGCACTGCGTGAGCACCTCACTTATTGGTGTATTTAAATAAAACGCATTTTTCATATTTACTTGTTTATGTGGTTATCTTTTATCACCAGGCTAGGAGACCCCAGAAATTTGGTACCACCTTCAAAAAAAATGTTTTTTATAACCCCAGAGCTCCAAGTAAACAAAAGATGTACAATTTGTATTTATTGAAAGTGAGCATATAATGATTATACAATGAATATCTAATGAGTCAAGAAATAAATTAATGAACTAGCACACTCAGGCACGGAGAAGCCCACAGTTTTAGTCAAGTATTTATTAAGCCTTAGATTGTGGGAAATATGGAAAAATGGAAGGTTGTGTTCCTTGCCCTTTTACAGAACTTACAAGACAAGTGGCGTGGAACACTTACATTAAAGGGCTTTCTTCCCCTGTAAATATGCAACCTTCCACCAAAATGAATTACAAGATGAATTTATAAGAATTGTAGAATGAAATAAACAGGGGTCATTTTGAGAAAATTCTCTGCTACACCGTCTTTTGTGTGTGTCCTTGATCAGCAGGGTTTTCGCTGCTGTCTGGAAGTCTAGACCTCGGTATGTCTTTTTCTTTTAGACCTTAGATTCATGTTGACTCCACTAACTGCACTCACTCACAAACACTCATTTTCATTGATTGGGATGATTTCTTTGAACTATCCGTATTCCTTCCTAATTTTCCTCACCTTTAAAAAAATCAGAAATTTGGCCCTTTTTGAACCTCTGGATCCTTCAATACTCACCCACCTCCTCACTGACTCTCCCACACAAAATACCCTTATTTCCACCTCAGTCAGAGACCTTTGTGACAACAGCAACATGGCAGTCTGGGATCTCTTGTCACTTTTGCCACATGCAGGGTTTCAAGATATAATCGTTGTCTTCATATCATCCAACCCCAATTAATCATCTATACCCCTCAAATCTCTGACTTACCATATCCGTCCCACAGCTTCTGTGAGAGACAAATAATTTATGATGTCAGGAGGAAAAAGGAATACGTTCAGCTTCTCCACTTGGCTTTCATCAGGGATGTTACTGTGAGGCAAGACATACGTGAAAGTCATATCAGGCAACTGTCTGGCTTCGAACTGTACTTTTTGAGTAGGCTTTGGCCTCCTACCTCTGAGACGGTATTTTCCAGCTAAAGGTTATCCAAACATTTGGCGAAGAATATGAGTTCAAGTTACTAAAAAGTACCCATTATTGCTTTCCCCCACCCCTCTCAGGAAGTGGTAGGTGGTGGCAGAAAATGGGAAGGGAGAAACAATGGACTAATTGATTACATCACTGTCCTAATCAGGTCAGTTTGCATATTTCTGCTCTGGACATGATGCCATAGAAGAAAACCCTGAAAGTAGTCAAAATTGAGAAGAATCTCATCAAATGCTCTTGGCATCACTTAAAACCTAAATATCCTCCTCCTTGGCCTTAAAAATCAAACCTTATGTGAAGTGCATGCCCATAATTTTAACAGCTGATTGACATGCTCCCCAGATCAGTGTGGTCCAAAGTTCCAGTACTTTAGAGAATTAAAAGAAAAAAACATATATATTTGAAAATGCCACCCACAGCCCAGGAGACTTCTTTGCTTCCAGCTCTGCTACTCTCTGTGCTCAGACACTGCATCAGCAAGAAGAGAAAGCTGGTCAGATTCTTGGCTAACCTGGAGATTTTTAGGAAATGCTTTAAAATTTGAGTAGAAAAGGAAGCCTGCCTAGCTCTAAAGACCCACAAAGTTTTAGAAATTAGAACTTTACTTGATTAATATAGACAATTGCACAACAGTGAGTGAGGCGGTCCCTTTTTTGTCATTCGTGGTCTGTGCCTCCGTTTCGGCAGGTGGAAGATGAGAGTCACTTCCTGAGCCTTGCTCTTGCAGGTGGAGCCCCCCATCCTGGGTCTCTGGGAGGGTCTGGGGTTCTTCTTTGCTATCAGCAGGCTCATCAGTTGTCTTTTTGAAAAAACTAGAGTATAAGAAGTGAACACAAACCTCTTTTCAGCATATCTATTTACAACTTTCCAAGGTATGTGAATCAGATTTAAGCAGCTAACAACCATGTGAAGACTAACAAGGTCTTGAAGTGCATCCAACCATTAGAAACACAGCCACAGTTAGAGTCAAATCCAACAAACTGTCCATGTAAAAGTGGATATGGAGTCAAAATAGCCCCTTACATTGAGCAGGTTGGGAGCAAGTGAGAGTGTGAGAGACATAAGTGCAAACTAGAAAATAACTTCCCCAGGAGACAAGAAAATATCCTGAGGATGTCACTCATGGTTTTCTGTGGGTACACAAACCAAGTCTCACATTTTCTTGTTTTGAGATTATGGAATAATGTGTAGAACTTGGTCTATGGTGATGCTTTTGTATTAATACATCAACAGTAATTTTCTGTAGTACTACATTAGCTAAAATCAAGTTTAAAAATAGGGCAGTTTTCCTTACCAGGATTTCATTGACATGTAATGGTGCTCAATTTTCTTGGAGGCCTCATCTGGACTGCCAGGTTCAACAGGTTCACCAGAATCCGCAGATGCAATAATATTATCCAACTAGAGTCAAGAGGAATAGATGAAAGGATACAAGTCTACCTATAAGCCAGGGAACTCTTTACTCCTTACAGGATGGTTCTGGGCCCTGAAAGAGGAAATACATCTAGCACTGGATGTACAGTGGTGCTTGTTCTGAGGGACTGATCCAGAAAAGCTTACTGCAGATGCAAAGTCTGTCTTCTTCTGGATTACCTATGCTCCCTACACAAGTGTTCTCTTGGACTAAATTGCTATTTATTTTCTGTTTCATCACTAGACACTTAATGAGATTAACTCTTTCTACCAACCAGTGCTACTGTAGAATCTTGTCACCTTGGCTGGGTCAAAGACTAGGACACAACGCAGAGCTGGCCACTGGCTTCTTTGTTCACAGGCAGCCCAAGTTGCTTCAGGAGGCTCTAAGGGCCCTCCCTAGGGTGACTCTCAACTAGCCCCCAGAACTAAGACAGTCTTTTGGGGGCAATGGTTGCTCCAAGTCCTAAGGACTTTTTATTGCCTACCTAACAAATATTAATCATTAACTCATAATTGGAACACTTCATTCTAGTCAAGCCAGCCTTACTGCTACACCCATACAATCTATCTTCATGCTATTTCCTTCACCAGGAACACCCCTTTTCTCTCCTGCCTAATGAAGGTGTGTTCAGGCTGGCTGGGGTCCCACAGCCTCCTTGGACACCTTAGCCACTGCCAAGCTCTCCCTTCTCTAGATTTCCACTGCAGTTTTGTACTTAACATTTTTTTGGTCTTTGGCTTAGTTGTATCTGCCTTACTACATTTTGAATCCCATGAAATACCTAACACATTCCAGTTATACAACTAATGCTCAGTACAACAGACTGGTTGGAGGGACTGGCATAAAAGACGAGTTGCCATCATGACGTTCCCGGGAACACTGGCGTGAAAATATTCTGGTGAAAGAAGGCCGTTGGTCAAATGAGTTTGGGAAATACTGTGTGCTGTATCCCACTTAGCTATTTATAATGCATCGCTGCATGCAAAAGGCTCTGAGAATTCTGCAGTTAAGAGGCTTGTTTAACTTACTTGAATTTGGTGTTTCTGGAACTTATTTGATCCCAGAATGCCTCTTTCGTGTGAACACAGGTCATCCTTTTGTAGAAAACTCCTACTTTGGAAAATGCTGCAGCTTCTATCCCCCTAATTTTGTCTTCCTACCTTCCATTTCCATTCTCTTCTATCGTCCACCTCAACTATAGCTGCTGGGTTAATTCTACTGAAAGATAATTCGCATTTTGCCACTTCCCATCTCAGAAGCCATCATTGCCCCTGTACTGACTACACAATGAAGTCAACTTGCCATTCAAGTTCCATCATGGTTGGGCTATTTTTTCTGTCATATTCCCCACCATGCCATTCCCTCACTCTGTGTTACAGTCTAGCTGAACTATTCACCATATACATATCAGATGGCATTTTCCCTCGGAAGCCTCCCCTGATTCCATAGGAGAGAGATAATCTGTGCTTTTTCTGTTGCTTCCAGAGCTGTTGGACCATGCTTCTTGTATAGCATTATCAAGGGGTAACTGATTGGCTTGTGAGCTCTAAAAGCAGAGTGATGTAAGGTCCTTTACTGAACCATCATGCCTAGCACAGTACCATGCCTAGCCCACAGAAGGCACCCAGTAGGGCTTCCAACTGATTGATAGACTGATTGATACACACCACGCAATTTATTACTTAAGGGCCTGTGCTCATATTACTGTTTCTGCCCAGGATGCAGAAAAGAGTCCCCCAGTCAACCCCCTAAGTACAAATTTTACCTATCAAGTGAAGTCAAATGTCACCTCCACGCAATCTTCCCTGGTCTTCTGTCTGGAAGTCAGCTCCCCTGCCTCTCACCTTTCGTGCACTCTGGGCATTTTTTAAGCATCTTTCTTCAACATGGAGCCCTGTCTGTTCTTGTATCATGGCTCATTCCTATTCAAGCCTTAACACTGTGAGCACATCCCCTGTGTCTGATTCACTGAGTCAGTGTTCCACTGAACCAGCACCACTGAACCAGCCTAGTGCCTCAGAAGTAGTACATGGCAGGGGCTCAACAAGTATTTGTAGAAGAAACAAATGATTAGTGGATGGAAGGGGTTACCGCCAAAAGAACACTTCGAGGACTCATATAATGATTCTCTTCTTCTGTATCTTCAGTGGTCTCCAACAAGAAATCTTGTGGTAGATGAGCTCGTCTGAGTCCTGGAGAACTATTTTCCATTAAAAGCTGAATAAAGAGATGAAGACAGAATAAAATAATTGTCTTTGGAACGGATGGAATTAAACCACATGCATTCTGGGAAAGCCATACTCGATTAATTGTTTTGAGATGATCAGAGGATTTATGAAGGCTATATCCAGAATCCCACACAAATTGAACTTGCCTCCTGAGTCGGAGTCACCAATGGTGGTGAAAAAATATGAGCTAATCTTTCAGGCTTTTCTCTACGGTTGGGACCTGTAATTCAGAACAAGCAGCTCTCTCCAGTGGGCAGTATTCTAAGTCACTGAGCCCTGCCACAGTCCCGCACCCCCACCTTTTTCTAGTTTTCCCCTAGTGTCATCTGAGAAGGTAATTAGCCCAGAGTTAAGGCACTGCAACTTTCCTCTTCCTGCTCAATATTTCTCTTTTGTGTTCTGCTCACATACTTCTATTGTTTTCCCAGCAATGCAATTTGGTAGTGTTGATCATGTGATAGAATGAAGTATAGGCTTCAGGATGAACTGGGTTCAGCCCATTACTGCCTTCCTTCCCCAACAGATACAAGATACTCTACTAAAGTACCAGCTTTGCATAGCAGGAAAATTGTTATAAGTACAACTTAATTCTTTCAAGAACAATGTCTTAGAGTACGGGGCAAAGGTGGGGGTGGGTGGGGGTGGAGAAAGACCCTGAATGTTCTCTAGGAAGTCCTTGAAAGACGGTGACTTGGAAAAAAAAATAGATGCGTTTAAGTTGTATTCCTTTTTCTAGCTCCAAGCTCATGCTGAGTTGGAATGAATACGGGCTCGAACTTAATTTCAACAACAACAACAAATCCCAACCAGGCAGATGGTATTCTTAGCTGGAGCTGATTGCAAATCACTAGATTGGAATACACAATGTGAAAAGGCAAGACAACCAGTGACATTATCTCTGGGGAGAAGGGGTATCATGAGTGAAAATCAAGAAGCATTTACTGAAAAGAACTAGTCTTCCCAACCCTGTTTCCTACCACCTTTCCGACAAACACCAAATGAGATGTTTGGCCTGGTGAGTTTGATAAGCTACACAAAGCTTTTAAAATAGCTGGAGGGCTCCTGACTAGATAAAACAGGAGGCCATGCCATATTAAGATATGCCTGGTACCCAGGGAGAAGGGTAAGCCAATGTTTACATCTCTAAGGACAAAATAGCACTCATGGAAAAAGAGAAAAACAAAACAAAACAAAACAAAAAAAACA
>NW_017731455.1:3549178-3553524 GCF_001890085.2 Hipposideros armiger | reverse complement strand
CAATAATGAAAACCTGAAGTAGCTGTAGTTTAGCTCTCTGGCAAAACACAAAAGTAATTTTTGCCTGTTGTTAGTCATAAAAAATAACAAGGATGTACATTTTCTCACTTGTTTATTTCTTGTATGAATGCCAGCTGCTATGGAGAAAAAGAAAATCTACCATTGTTTTCTTGTGAAAGAGGGCTGTGTTCAGCTGCCCTGTTATTTTATTAGTGAAGGAGAGTCACCTCTGTATTCTGGTGTGCTGCTTTTCCCCCGCAAAATGATGACATGAAGTAGACCCAGTCTTTAATCTTCTCCCTGTTGATAGGAATAAACTTTCAGTTGGCATGTGGCAACAATAGCGCCTGCGTTCCTTTTGAACCTGAGAAAGATTCTTTTATTAAGGTTGGAACAGGCAGTGGGAACAGGTAATGGGGAAATAAGGATTTTTTTCTAAGTCGCTTAAAGGACCCGTTGGCTCTTCACCACCTCCACACTCGCACACTAGAATGAACCCTCACGCCACCTCTGTGAGAAAAGCTCAGAGAAATGGGAAGAAAAGTAAAAAATAACCGTAGTCATCCAAGCTTCTGGCTTTGACGTTGATTTTTTTGTGTGTTCTTAAGTGAGTCCTGTAACGTGTCAGCGCCATTTTTGTGGCACTCTCCCGAGGTGCCTCCCTTGAAGGAGTGTTTGTGTTTATGAAGAATGCGTTTGAAAAAAATGTATATAAGTTACCTTTTCTTTTCTGTTGCCTCTCATGGCAATTGAAAAGAAAGCTTTTTGCTTTGGGGTTGATCTGAAACAGATCAAGCGTCTTCCTACTCTGGCTGTAGAATCCGCTGCCTCCTCTGCCCAGCTTCTCCGCTGCCGCCTTGCCTCTCTGGCAAGCAGATGACCGTCTATGAAGAATCCATTAGGCACCTTTGTTAGTTCCAGGAGTCTCTTCTTAAAAACTTAGGGCTCCTTCAGGGATGAGCGTAGCGACTCCCTAATACATGTAATTTGTATAGACACTCGTGTATTGGCTTCTTATACATGGTGTGCATCTGGGGTGATGGTGACTCTCATAGGTTGACTTGTGTCTCCCCCTCTCAAATTCACATGTTGAAGTTGCAATCCCCAGGACCTCAGAATGTGACCTTATTTGGAAATTGGGTCAGGTTGTGGCAGATGTAATTAGTTAAAATGAGGTCATACAGGAGGAGGGCGGAATCCTAATCCAATATGACTAGTGTCCTTATAAAAAGGAGGAATTTAAACATAGAGACATGCCCCACGCAGGAAGAATGCCATGTGAAGACTGGAGTTATGCTGCCACAAGCCAAAGAACTACCCGAAGTTAGGAGAGAGGCCAGGAACAGGTCCTCCCTAGAGCCTTCCAAGGAGGGAGCATGGCACCTTGATTTTGGACTCGGCCCCCAGAACAGGGAGAACATAATTTTGTTGTTCCAAGCCACCCAGCTGGTGGTGCCGTGTTATGGCAGCCCTAGGAAATGAATACTGTGACTTTTCAAGGTATTTTAACAGATAATGAAGACTGCCAAGATGGTGTTTAAGGTGATAGCCAGGGGTGTCTGCTCTAAGTATGTTTATTGTTCATTGGTTTAGCATTTTGTTTGTTTGTTTTGCACACAGGAGACACTGTGTTATCTTACAACTCACCTATCACAGCTAATGAGGACATATTCCCTGCTAGTGGTTGTGATGGACATCACCTCATCAGGCTGGCATTTAAACATCTTCTGGACGGACTGCATTTTTTCATGGCTACTTATGCCAACTTCTACATTGGAACTTCTATTAGATATAGACAAAAAGTATTAAACAGAGGCAAATATAGAATTAGGAAGAAAACTGACCAATGTTTTCCGTTAGGATTCAAATTAAATAAAACTTTAGATCTGATTGATCAATGCTTTGAAAATTATCTAATCACTTTAGAAAATAAGTTTAGATCTGGTTCCTCACTGATTGAGAATACTTTGTTCCAATGAACTTAATTTAAAAATTCCTATTTCAATTGGATTCTTGGTCCCACAAATTATCATGTTTTTGAATATTCTTTTGCACATAATTTCTTAAAGAGAAGACCAAAAAAGCCAATCTAAATATTTTTAAAAATCTATTTGGGCTTTGTGAAATGATAATTTCATCTGCTCTCTCTCATCCATAAATGAAGTAAATTAAAGTCTTTTGTAACTAAATGCTCATTAATTAATAATTTATCAACTAGAATACACAATATGAAATAATTATTTAGCTATCTTTTACTCAAATGTTCCCCATTTTAGCTTCTACTCAGCAAACAAATATAAGTGGGAAGACCTTGCTTCCTTCAGACAATGATTTAAATTTCAATGTGCGTGCAACATGTTAGTATTTGTTGTTATAAACTTTTTCTTGATTGGATACACACCGATCAATTTCAATGGACCCTCTGTGATGATTGTCTTTGTAATAGGAAAGACTAAAGCCCTTTTCCCCATTCCTTGACAGAATGAAATACCGCCTTTTCCAAGAGTTCTGAAAAAGTGAAAACATTTTGCATCTCAGTTAAATCTCAGAGGAAGAGAAAGGATTTTTAAAAATGCTAATGAGGCTGGTGGGAGGCCTGTGAAAACACAGTGAATACTTACCACGGAGGAGAAAAGCTGAGGGGGTGGTGATTTAATAAAGTAATCTTGTTTGCAGACTTCATTTTCATAAGAATAGGTAAGTTGTTTGCCTAATAAAAGAAAGCGACCAGGACTCAGCTTTTTCCCTGTAAATTTCTGAAAAGAACTGCTTCAATTGGAAAACATTGTTTACCTCTGGAAAAATTTTCAAATTTTTCAGTTATGGAAAAGAACATCTAAACTAGGCCAGGAAAATAGAGGCCCCAAAGACCAAGTGTGCGTTCTTATTCACCCAGAACAAGACTGTTAGAAGCACCTTCATTCTGTTCACACCTGTCTGCACCTTGCTTGAATCAAACAGCTCACCACTGTTTGATTCTGTTTCTGTAGCATTTTGCTGACTCTTTAGATGTGAGCAAAGGTTTGTCTCCGTTCCTGTTGAGGCACCAGCCACAGGAGCAAGCTATTCTGCCTCTCTTTTGGCTTAGCAAAAAAAAAAAAGCAAAACCACCTGCTAATGCAAATGAGATGGCAAAAATGATTACTGAGGTTTCCAAAATGTTCAATGCTTCCTTGTAAGTGTTGAGATTATGTGCAGTTTTGATTTTTTTTCTATATTTTACAAAATGTCTGCAAGTAATATAAACCACTTTCATTGTTTAGAAAACACAACTAATGTTGTTAAAATAATTTTTTTTAAAAAAAAGAGCTTGGTTTTGCTTTCACATCCAGGCTGTAGCTCTTGTTTGTTCTCATTTTTGGAAAAGGCAGGCTTTACTAAAGAATTTGAGCCTTTTTATTCCATGAAAACAGAATCAGGGTTAGGTAAGACAACTGATGAGGTCGTTGTGCCAGTATCTAGTAATTCTTAATTCTTCGGCAGCCGTCCTCACCTTCCTTCCCTCACCTCCTCCTGCAGCTACGCTGCCTGCTTTCCCCAACACCCGCTCCCTACCAAAAATTAGGAAAAAAAAAAAGTACAGAAGGAAACAATATAGTAACAAGTCTCAGCTCCTTTAATAGTTGGTGTGGCCTTGGACAGATTCATGGATTTATTTACTGAACAAATATTTATAGAGCACCTTGAATCACTAAATTTGCCTCAGTGTCTTCATCTGTAAAATGGAGACAGTAGCACTGGCCTCATAGATTTGTGGTGAGGACTGAAGGACTTAATGCATGGAAACCTCAGTATTGGGCTTGGCACACAGTTGGCTCACTGAAGAGCAGCTATTACTAAAAATAGAGGAAACTTTAGTCTTTGTCATTTGCAGAATAAGCCAGCCTTCAGTCTGCCTAGAATAGAGGTGCTCTTTGGTGCTATTAAATTTAGAGGATTCAATAAATGATATTTTATGAAAATTTGGTCTTAGAAGTCTCTAATGACATTCTGTGCAATTAGCAGAATCTTAAAATTGACACCCTGATTCTAAAATTCATATGAAAATGCTAAGTATCTAGAATAGCCAAAATAACTTAAAAAAGAACAACGTTGGAATACTAAGGACACCTGATTTCAAGAACTATTATGGGGCCGGCCGAGTGGCGTGTTGGTTAAGAGCTGGCTTGGGACGCCAGAGGGCCCCAGTTCAGATCCCACATATGAGGGCCAGTGACACTGCCCTTTACAGCTAAGATGCTGAGCAACAGCTCAACCTGGAGCTGGGTTGCCGTGAGTTGCTGGCGATGGTGTAGGCTGCAACCCCTGCTGCAGTGGGTTGCAGTGGGTTGCCATGAGCTACCATG
>NW_017731455.1:3533527-3549148 GCF_001890085.2 Hipposideros armiger | reverse complement strand
CGCCCGGGAAGAGCGCAATGATGGTGCCAACCTGAGCCAGTGAAGCAACGTCCTCCACAACTAGACTGAAGAACAAAAGGACAGCAACTTGTCTGTTCCTCTTTCCCCGATTCCCCAGCGCTGTTCCCATCCCCCAATTCCCCAATAAAAATCTTAAAAAAAAACTATTATAAAGCTATAGCAATCAAAACAACATGGCATAAAGATAGACACATATATCAATAGAACAAAATAATCTACATATAAATCCATGCATATATGGAAAACTGATTTTTAACAATGATGCAAAGACAATGTAATGGAGAAAGGACAGTCATTTCAACAAGTGGCACTAAAATAATTGGATATCCATATGCAAAAGAATGAAGTTGAATTCCTATATCACACTTTATACAAAAATTAACTCATAATGAATTAGTGACCTTAATAATAGAGCTAAAGCCATAAAACTTATAGTAAAAAACAGAGGGGTACATTTTTATGACCTGGGACTTGACAATGTATTCTTAGATATGACATCAAAAATGAGCATGCCAAGAAAACATAGGTAAATTGGGCTTTACCAAAATTAAAAACTTTTGTGTACCAAAGGACATTATCAAGAAAGTGAAAAAAAAAAACAGTGAAAAGACAACCTATAGAATGGGAGAAAATATTTGCAATTCATATACCTGATAAGATTCTAGCATCTAGAATATATAAAGAACACTAATAATGCAATAAAAATAAGATAAACAACCTAATTTAAAAAATGGGCAAGGGGCTTGAATAGACATTTTCCCAAAGAAGATATATAAATGGCCAATAAGCATATGGAAAGTCGTGTGACATCATTGGTCACTAGGGAAATGCAGATCAAAACCACAGCGAGAAACCACTTCATGCCCACTAGGATGGCTGTAATTTAAAAAATGGACAATAGCAAGTGTTTGTGAGAATGCGGAGACATTGATACTCTCATAGACTGCTGGTGGACTGTGAAATGTTTCAGCCATTGTGGAAAATACTTTGGTGGTTTTCTTATAGTTAAATATAGAATTACCATATGATCCCTTAATTCCAGCCCTAGGTATATACCCAAAGAACTGAAAGTAGATATTCAAATAAGTACATGTATACACGTGGTCATAGTGGCACTATTCACAACAGCCAAAGGGTAGAAATAGCCCACATGTTCATTACCAGATAAATGAATAAACAGATCATGGTATATACAAACAATGGAGTATTACTCAGCCATAAAAAGGAGTGCAGTGGTGATATATATTACAATGTGAATGAACTTCAAAAATATTATGCTGAGTGAAAGAAGCCAGACTCAAAAGGTCATATATTGTGTGACTTCATGTATATAAAATACCTAGAATAGATTAACCCATAGAGATAGAATGTATACTGGAGGCCGATGGGGACTAAGGGTAGGGGGCGGAAAAAATGGAAGGAGGAGAAACTGCTTCATGGGTAAGGGCTTTTACTTTGGAGTGATGGTAATGTTTTGGAACAGGACAGAAGTGATAGTTGCACAACACTGTGAATGTATTAGGTTGGTGCAAATGTAATTGCTGAAATGTGCCTTTGCTATTGGAATACATTCTTAAATAAATGTGGCTATGTTATACATCATTTTAATGAGCATTTCTCGCTTTATGTTGTTTTGCTAATGACTTGTTACTTGCTGTTTATTTTATATGTATTTTAGATTATGGAAATGATATTAGACCAAAAGCAAATTTGAGCAATTTTCTTATTTGGGTTCAAAATGGGTGGTAAAGCAGCAGAGACAACTCACAACATCATCAATGCATTTGGCCCAGGAACTGATAATGAATGTACAGCACACTGGTGGTTCAAGAAGTTTTGCAAAGGAGACGAGAGCCTTGAAGATGAGGAACGTAGTGGCTGGCCATCGGAAGTTGACAACGACCAATTGAGAGCAATCATTGAAGCTTATCCTCTTACAGCTACACGAGAAGTTGCCAAAGAACTCAACATCAACCATTCTACAGTCGTTCGGCATTTGAAGCAAATTGACAAGGGGAAAAAGCTCGATAAGTGGGTGCCTCATGAACTGATCACAAATAAAAAAAAATCGTCATTTTCAAGGGTCATCCTCTCTTATTCTATGCAACAACAACAAACCATTGCTCAATTGGATTGTGACGTGTGACAAAAAAGTGGATTTTATACGAAAAGTGGAGACCACCAGCTCAGTGGCTGGACCTAGGAGAAGCTCCAAAGCACTTCCCAAAGCTAAACTTGTACCAAAAAAGGTCATGGTCACTGTATGGTGGTCTGCTGCCAGTCTGATCCACTACAGCTTTCTGAATCCCAGTGAAACCATTACATCTGAGAAGTACGCACAGCAAATCGATGCGATGCACCAAAAACTGCAACACCTGCAGCCGGCATTGGTCAACAGAAAGGGCCCAATTCTTCTCCATGACAATGCTCAACTGCACGTCACACAACCAACGCTTCAAAAGTTGAACAAATTGGGCTAAGAAGTTTTGCCTCATCCGCCATATTCACCTGACCTCTCGCCAATCGACTACCACTTCTTCAAGCATCTTGACAACTTTTTGCAGGGAAAACATTTCCACAACCAGCAGGATGCAGAAAATGCTTTCCAAGAAGAGTTCGTCGAACCCTGAAGCACTGATTTTTATGCTACAGGAATAAACAAACTTATTTCTCATTGGCAAACATGTGTTGATTGTAATGGTTCCTATTTTGATTAATAAATATGTGTTTGAGCCTAGTTATAATGATTGAAAATTCACGGTCCAAAACCGCAATTACATTTGCACCAACCTAATATTAAATGCCACCAAATGTTCACTTTAAAATGATTAATTTTATTTTTCCTTAATTTTTTTTCCTAAAAAAACCTGAAAGAGCTATTATACTCTGAAGTAAAGGATTATCGTACAAACACACTTAGAGCGACAGAGAGCAGAGCAATAGGGATGGGATGCTGAAGGCAAGGGTCACAAACAGGCCCAGGAGAACTTTCAGGAGCGATGTGTATGTGCACTCTCTTGATAGCGAACGCTCATTTCCTAGGCGTATACACATCTCAAAACTAACCAAACTGTACACTTTAAGTATGTCCCGTTTTGGACGTCAATTATACCTCCATAAAGCTATTTCAGAAAACAGGACAAATCTAAAATGTGGAGCTGATCACACCACTCCCATGCTGAAAATGCTTCAAGGGTTGCTGGTCATACGAGGTCAAGGTCTGGTGCAATATAGCCCCCCATTTCTGCAGCCTCAGCCTCTACTCTCCCCTGCCCTGCCTTATAGCCGCTTTCTCCCTTAACATCCTGCTCTAACCCACTCATTGCTTTTGTTCTTGCCACTCCTTTCTGCTGAGATGTGCTCTCTTGTCCAATCTCTTTCAAAATGCTTCACATCTTGTAGAATCCAGCTAAAAATGCCTTCTTCGTAAACCCTCTCTGATTCTCAAAGCTACGTGGAGGCTTTTTCTTGTTCACACTCCCATAGCACTGTGCACTTATGTCATGATTCCCAGTGTAGCCTGATTGTATGTGTTTATCTTAACTTCCCGATAAATTATAAACTCACTGAGAACAATGGCTCTTCTTAGTTAACTTGTATGTCATCTGCAAGAGGAAGCACAGTGACAGACTGTGCTTTGACAGGTGCGTTGAATAAACGCTCAAAAATATTTTTTGAATTGAAGCGAGGATTTGATTTCTAAACTACTTCATCCTAAGCTCAGCTCTTCTAACCACTCACCTGCAATGAACTATGTGAACATGAGCAAGAACATCTGAATACTACACCTAGAGCGACCTCCATAATAAGCCCCAGTGACAATTTAGTCAGTGTCTCCAGGTGACAAATTTCATATAAAATGAAGGAAATCTTCCCCGGTCTCTTCTGGGGCTATAGTCTGTTGTTAGTATCATCTCCAAGCAACAAATGGAACATTTGGCTGATGAAAATCAGAAAAATGCCAAGTTTCTAGATAGGTGGTCTCTTATGAAATAATTAACCAAATCCAATAATCTCTGATACATTCTCCAAGCCAAGAATCATTGTCCCAGAATGCCACACCTTAACCCTACTAAAAACATGCTCTGTATCCTTGTTAGCTTTATGGGAATCATTCGTCATTTTCAATAAGAAGTTGTTTTCCTCCTGAGAATACACCCCTTGGGTACCTGGACTCTTCTGAGGTCTGGGTTCCATTGTGGCTGTCTGTTCTCACCTGTAGAAAAGGATTAAGAGCTGTTAGTCCCCAAAACAACACTATGCTTCCCTGATTAGCCACTTAGTCTTCAAGTGTCAGGATGGTGCCCATGCATGTTGATGAGACGGATTATCTGCCCCCTTCCCCGTGTCTCCCCTACCCCTCACAGGCCCCTCCCCAAGCAGTGCTCTCACCAAGTGGCAGTTCTGTGGAGGTGTCGCTAGGATGACGGAAGGAGCTGTTTTCCCTGGAGTTTGTCTGCTCCTGTTCTACATGGCTCTGATAAGAGGTCCCCCGGGGAGAGCAACAGGAGAAGGAAATAGAAGAACAGGGCAAAGGGCAACATGCTATGGATCAAATATAGCTGAGAAAGCATTTCTGTCCAAGAGGAAGCCCAAGATAAGCCCTTCTCCATGCCGTGAACTTACTCTCTCTAGAGAGAAATCTAAGAGGACCAGGGCATACCCCCGTACTTAAACTGCCTCACCACCCGAGTGGCCCGATCCGAAGACTGCCTGACTCTGGGGGCTGAGGCTGACATGGTGACACTGACTCTCAGAGGAGAGTCCTTTCCTGGACAGCTCTGCCAGGGGTCCCATGACCATTATGGGACCCTGTGAGAGGGGGACTCCCACAGGGTAAAAGTCCTGGGCCCGGTGAGGTCTTTAGAACAGGAATGTGGTGGTGACCTGGAATTAATACGACTCTCGCCATAGAAGGAAGCATTGAAAAGGGCAGCGCCAGGACAGTCCCAGTGAAATGAAAGGAGGCAAAGGGACTTTACCATCCACTGGCCTGGCAGCATGCCTCCTGTCCCGATTTCTCGTTTTTCTTCCGCATACACTCATTCTTTCCTCCCCAGGCATAAATGACTCACACCAATTCTTTAATATATATTTTTATATATCTGTGTTTTAAAAACAGAGCTGAAAGTCTTAAGGTTAAGACCACAAGTTCTCAGAGGTTACTTTTGGTGATTTGTGGGAAGCTTGTGGGAGCTATTGAAGGATCAGTGGGGTTTTCCTGGGCCCTGAGCTCACACCTTCCCTGATCGGAGACAGGTTTTCTCTGTTGAGGTACCGTATTTGCCGGCGTATAAGACGATTTTTTGGCCCTGAAAAATATGCCTCCAAGTGGGGGGTCGTCTTATACGCCAGGTACACTTCAGATAGACTGCCCATAGTGCTTGCCCCGTGCCATAGTGGCCTCCCGATGCCCGCCCACTTCATTCCACATACCGTTCAGGCATCAGCAGCGCTGCTGGGTGTATGCTCGGCTGTTATGCGATTTTGCTGTTATGCGATTTTACCACACTCGCAAAATCGCACACAGCCGACCATACACCCAGTATGATAGCGCAAAATCGCGAATCGCGATTTATGTATATGTTTGATTACATACAGCCTTGTGACAGTTTTCCTGCATGTCATAAGCATTTGAATATAAATATAAATGTTGAAATCAAATCTGATATTGTTTTACCTTTTATTTGGTATGTGGAAGGTGTGCGGAAGAGGGGGTAGTCTTATACGGCGAGTATATGACAAACTCTGTATTTTGAGTGGAAATGTTAGGGGGTCGTCTTATACGCCGGCAAATACGGTATTCCTGTATGCTAATGATAGTGACTATTTGAACAAATAGCTACAAAAAAAATGAAACAACAAATAAGACCTCTCTGGGGTATCTTAAGGCATACGTTGAAGAACTTGTGCCCTTAGCCCTCACCTTGGGTAAGGGGCACACTGAGCTCTGTGTAATGAGCTCGAATGCCTGAGAACGGCGCCAGGCCATTGAGGCCAAACCCTCTATTTCCTGGAAGAGCAATTCTGCACAAGAAAGAGGAATAGAACCTACCTAAAACTTACCCACCCTCAAAAAAAAAACAAACCAAAAAACAAACAAACAAAAAAACCACATAGACATTTAAAAAATGTACCCCTGAGGTTTTGCATAAAATCCATTAGGTTCTTTCCAATTTTAGGGATTTCACGGCCTGAAGTCGAATTAGGGACCAGTGGTTTTCAGCCCCTCACCCTTTCCTCCCTCCATCCATGTAGAATTGGCCACCCCTCCCTGGCCTATTTAGCCTTGTGAGTGATTGATGAGGGGACTGTGCAGGAGAGATCAGCAAAGGGTGGGATATTTTAAAGCAGTGTGTTTACTGCAAGCTCTTTGTTAAAAAGCCAAAAACCTTTCTTTTTTCTAGATAAAACAATTATTTATAAAGCCTTTACAGATTACACAATGTGTTTGCATAACATTCTGCTTTGGTGTCTCAGAACTGTCTTATGAGGTAGCTTGTTTTACAAGTGAAAATCTGCATTTGATCCAGGAAGGGCAAGGTGACAGGCTAGGTTCCCTGGCAGAGCCCAGCTTGGCACCATACTGAAACTCACTCATGGACACTCCCGCCAACATCCCGCTCCCTCATCCTGTGGGTGGCAAAGGGAACTCGGAGGACATGTCTGGCCTTCCAATGTCTGTGGGCGGCTCCAAAGTCACTTGTAGGGACCACTCACCCCCCTTTTCCTGACCCATCGTAAAAAGAGGACAAATGGGGCAGTAGGGAGGGGGTGGCGGTTTAGAGCGTTAACTCTGGAATGTGAATTTAAATGTCACCTCCATCAGTTATGAGAGATGTGATCTTGGGCTCATTATAACACCTCTCTATACCTCCATTTATTCATCTGTAAAATGGAAGTGATAATATTACCACCCTTGTAGGATTGCTGTCAGCATTGCTTTAGAAACTCTGGCAAATAGCATTCTGTGTCTATGAGGTGCTTAGTAAGCGATACTTGTTAGGTCATTTCCAGCTCAGATATTCTATGATTCTATGATTGTGTGATAATGACGAGCATTTATTGAGTACTTAATACATTCCAGGCACTTCTACACAAAATTTATATAACACATTTGACATATATATATATATATATATATATATATACATATATATATATATAAAATGAATTTCATATATATATAGACATACACTGGATTTCATATATATAATATACTTCATGTTATCTATATAAATTTTACATTATATATGAAATGCATTATATGTCTACATATATATGAAATATATACACATATGAAATCTGTTATATAAAGTTTACTTATATCATATAAGCAAACATATACATATATATAATCTCATTAGATTTATACATATGTAACAATACTATAAAGCTTACGCTATTTTTATAATGATACAATACCCATTTTACAGATAAGGAAACTTACCAGAGACATTAAGCAATTCATCTTTGATCGCATCATTAAAAAAAAGCAGAGTCAGAATTCTAACTTGAGAGTTGGTATTTGAACCACTTTGCTCTTCCTTCTAGCTAAGAAAGAAGAATGAAATCTTTTCATAGTTCGGCTTGCACTTCTTGTCATTGCCCCCCAAACAAAAAAGCCTTTCAGATTTAGCTCTTTGATTTCATTCAGGAGAATCTACCCACTATCATTGTTGCCTAACCTGGTGATCATTATAATGTCATTTGAGATTTGATGACTGTGGTACCAAGAGGTCCTATTTCCCTCTGACTGTACAGCCCATGAAGGAAGGTTATGAAGGAAGAGCCCATACCAGCAGTTTTGCTTAGTTAAGCTTCCAGGTCACTACAGCCTTGAGAACCCATACAAGTCACAACAAACAGTACTTACTGGAGGCCAGGAGATCACTGGTACAGTCCTCTGCAAAGTGCTCTGCCTCTGGGTCCCCTGAACTCACCCCTACCCACTCTGAGCTCTGAGTACCAGGGTAAGGATTAAAGTACCAGCTCTGTTTGAAATATGAGCCAACAGGAAGTTCCCAAACTTCTCAGGACAGATGTTTACTCTTGCCCCAAGCTGAAATGAACACTGGTATCCCTGGGGAAATCCCCGGGCTTTCATTCTCCTTGTGTTCTGCCATAGAACTACCCTTGGCATCTAGCTGCCTAGCAACAACAACAACAAGATAGCAGGAAAGAAATTAAAAACCAACTCTGCCACAGTTGACTCTTGACTCATTGAGAACAGCGCTAGCCCAGCCTTGAGTTCCTGCAGTGACTGCCCTTAAAATAATTCCCTGGCTGCCCACCCATCCATATCCCCCCAATGTCTTCCTGGGGATGGTAGGAAGGATTCCTTAGTGCCAGATGTGGAAACAAAAGCCTGGCTTCTCCCACACATTTGTACAAGCCAACGATCTTCAGGAAGATTTGCTTATTCATCCACGATGTAGTTGTCATCAACAGGGTGGCACTCAGCAGGCTCTCCTGCACAGCCACCCAACAACCCTTAAAAATAAGCAGGCTACTTTGAATGGCCACTCTGAGACCCTGCTGACTGGTATCTGGCCACCAAAGCACCTTGCGCATGTTTTCATTTATATTAAAATTGTTTAGGGAGAAGGAGGTAGTGGCTAATAAGTTTTATCTTCTTAGATCACCTTTAGATGCGAAAGTACATAATTTTAATCTTTATCTTTACTAGTATAACTGGGTTTGAACCAGCTCTGCTAGGTAATCATTGAGTGGCCTTGGCTAGTTACTTAAGTTTTCTGAGTCTGTTTCCTCACCTGCAAAATGGGGTGGATAATGTTGACCTCACGGGATCTTTTCAAAAATTAAGTAAGATTTTACATAAAAAGCATGTAGCACAGTGCTTGATACATAGTAAGCATTCAACAAAGGAGGTTATTTCTCTATTTTTCCCCTTTTGCACGCTATGGAGGTATTATTGGTTCCTTTATTTAGAAAACCTAGCTGAACTTCAGATATGCAGAAATGGTTAATTTATAATTCAATTGCTGCATAGGACATGTTTTGCTTGATTTAGGGAAAATAATTTCTTGGAATGTATTTCCTTGGATTTTTTTTTTTAGGACAGCTTTTGACTACTCTGGAAATAGTCTTTAGTATGTTTATATTTGATCTTTGATCAGATATCACTAGTTATTGCTCTAAGTACTTTATAAAAAGCTTGTGCTGATCTCTACTTACCTAGGAACTAGAATGCTATCAATAGCCCATTGTCATCATCTAGAGACCTAACCAAAAAGAAGGAGAGAGAAAACTACTTCAAGATTGTGTTTCTTTGGAAAAAATATCTATAAACCAGGAAGACAGATATATGGACTTCCCATCTGTCTGTCCATCCATCCATCCATCCATCCATCCATCCATCCATCCATCCATTCATCTGTGCATCCATTCACATACCCATCCACTCAGCCCACCTATTCTAGGATTTTTTGTTGTTGTTGATATTTTCCTAGAAGCCTTACAAAGCTCTTTGAGGAAGAAGCTTAATGTTTTTGACAGGTGCCTAGGAAAGCTTTTTGTGCTGCAGATGCCACCTATAATATAAAAACTTGAAAGCAACCAAAAACTGGCATAGACACCAAATATTAGACTTGTGAGAAGTAAGCATACCTATGAAATGGAAGCACGGTTTCCTTTATTGTCTCCAGTGTCCTGTAGACAACATAGCAGTGGAATGCCTGTTGCAAAAAAAGAAAAAAGCCATCAGCCATTCATTTGAAATATCGTATGATTTATTCCATGATTTTGCTAATTGTGCTTCCCTATCATGAAAGTGCTCTTTAGCTCTGCTGCCTCTTAGCCAAAACACAACTGAACGGTTTATATTACATGATAATACTTAACATTTATTGGGAATTTTTCTTTTTTAATTGAAGTTTATTGGGGTGACAATTGTTAACAAAGTTACATAGATTTCAGGTGTACAATTCTGTAATACATCATCCATATATCACATTGTGTGTTCACCACCCAGAGTCAGTTCTCCTTCTATCACCATGTATTTGACCCCGTTTACCCTCATCTACTACTCGCCTCCCCTCTGACCCTCTGGTAACGACTAAACTATTGTCTGTGTCTATGAGTTTTGTTTCTTCATTTGTTTTTCTTGTTCTTTTGCTGTTTTCAGTTTTATATACCACATATCATTGAAATCATATGGTTCTCTGCATTTTCTGACTTATTTCGCTTAGCATTATAATCTCAAGATCCATCCATGTTGTCGCAAATGGCACTATTTCATCTTTTCTTATGGTAGCATAGTGTTCCATTGTGTGTACATACCACAACTTCTTTATCCAATCATCTATCAAAGGACACGTTCGTTGTTTCCATGTCTTGGCCACCATAAATAAAGCTGCAATGAACATGGGAGCACATATGTCTTTATGGATAAATGTTTTCAGGTTTTTGGGGTAGATAATCAAGAGAGGGATTGCTGGGTCATATGGTATTTCTTTCTTTTTTTTTCTAATTGGGGTATTGGGGGATGGGAACAGCGCTGAGGAATTGGGGGAAGGGGAACAGACAAGTTGCTGTCGGTTTTGTTCTTCAGTCTAGTTGTGGAGGACGTTGCTTCACTGGCCCAAGTTGGTACCATCATTGTGCTCTTCCCGGGCGAGGCAGATCAGTCGCTGGCCTCTGGATGGCCGCTCACGCTGGCTGCTGGCTACACCTGGTAGCCCATGGCAACCCACTGCAGCAGGGGCTGCAGCCTATTGAGTCGCCAGCGACTCACAGCAGCCCAGCTCCAGGTTGAGCTGTTGTCAGCATCTTAGCTGTAAAGGGCAGTGTCACTGGCCCTCATGTGTGGGATCCGAACCAGGGCCCTCTGGCATCCCAAGCCAGTTCTTAACCAACGCACCACTCAGCCGGCCCCATATAGTATTTCTATTTTTGATTTTTTGAGGAATCTCCACACTCCCTTCCAAAGTGGCTGCATCAATCTGCATTCCCACCAGCAGCATATGAGGGTTTCTTTTTCTCCACAGCCTCTCCAACACTTGTTATTATTTGTCTTGTTGATGATAGCCATTCTAATTGGTGTGAGGTGATATCGCATTGTGGTTTTTATTTGCATTTCTCTGATGATTAGTGATGTTGAGAATCTTTTCATATGTCTATTGGCCATTTGTATGTCCTCTTAGGAGAAACATCTATTCAGGTCCTCTGCCCATTTTTTAATGAGATTGTTTGTTTTTTTGTTGTTGAATTGCATGAGTTCCTTATATATTTTGTATATTAACCCCTTATTGGAGGTGTTGTTTACAAAAATCTTCTCCCATTTGGTTGTTTTCCTCTTTATTTTGTCAATGGTTTCTTTTGCTATGCAGAAGCTTTTTAGTTGGATATAGTAGTTTATTTTAGCTTTTACTTCCCTTGCCTTTGAAGTCAAATTTATAAAATCTTCTTTGAACCCAAGGTCTATAAGTTTGATATCTATATTTTCTTCTATGCAGTTTATTATTTCAGGTCTTATGTTTAGATCTTTGATCCAGCTTGAATTAATTTTGGTACATAGTGACAGATAGCAGTCTAATTTCATTCTTTTGCATGTGGCTTTCCAATTTTCCCAGCACCATTTATTGAAGAGGCTGTCTTTTCTCCATTGTATGTTTTTGGTTCCTTTGTCAAAAATTATCTGTCCATATTTATGTGGGTTTATTTCTGGGTTCTTGATTCTATTCCATTTGTCTGTGTGTCTGTTTTTCTGCCAATACCATGCTGTTTTGATTATTGTTGCCCTGTAGTACAAGCTGAAGTCAGGGAGTATGATACCTCCAGCATTGTTCTTTTTTCTTAGGATTGTTTTGGCTATTCAGGATCTTTTGTGGTTCCATACAAATCTAAAGATTTTTCATATTGTTTCTTTAAAAAATGCTATGGGGATTTTGAGGAGGGTTGCATTAAATCTGTATATTGCTTTGGGTAATATGGCCATTTTAACTATGTTGATTCTTCTAAACTATGAACATGGAATGTCTTTCCATTTCTGTGTGTCTTTAAACATGTCTTATAGTTTTCAGTGTGTAGGTCTTTCACATCCTTGGTTAAGTTTATTCCTAGGTATTTTATTCTTTTCGTTGCAATTGCAAAACAAATTATATTTTTTATTTCTGGGAATTTCTTTTACATATAATATCTCATTCAATCCCAACAATGTTGCAGGATGATAATTATGATTCCTTAATTTTAAAAGGAGGAAACTGAAATTTAGATAGAAAAAAATAACTTGCTCAAAGTCATACTGTTAGTTGTGACTAACAGAAATCAAATGCTGGTCTGCCTTGACTCCAAAGACTGATCCCAGTGCCCCTGCATACTCTATAATGTGTTGACTCCTGGGCTGGGATCAGTTGGCCTGGTATGTTGGCCTGTTATGTCACCAACTGTGCGACGCTGCTTAGTTTGCCAGCATTCTGGGCCTCATATTTTCATTGCTGTCCCTTCATCAAAGAGCTCAAAGTACCCATCCAACTCTGATTATGATTATGCCCTTGAAGCAAAGCCAATGACATATCAACACACAGGCTGTCTCACCGCATGTTGTATGCTCATTCGCCACGTGGATACTGACTATGCCTTTGTCAATGTCACCAGTGAAAGAGTGACATCAATTGACATCAATTACATCACGGCTGGGCATCCTTGGTACCACTTCTCTAGAAGCAGGGATTCATGGGAAGCAAGGAGAAAGCTTGAATTCCATCTTTCCCCTGGAGTTCCCTGTTTGGAGAAATAAAAATGTTCTTGGCTCTTTGCATTACATTGTTTTGTGCAGATGGAAATAATTTTGGTTGAGAGATGTTGTGATTTAAACATTAGGAATGCGCCCAGGGATAGCGATAGGGGAGGGAGTTTGTAAGGAGAGAAAGGGGAAAGGAGAAAAAAGGAAGGAAGGGGAGAACTCAGCACAGCACAGTATTTTCAAGCCTGGGATCAGCCTTACCGGGCTCATCACTGTGCTCTGTGATCCTGAAGAACTCACTTAACCTCTTTGAAACGGGAATGATAATAGTACCTACTTGACAGAGTTGTTATGAGGATCAAATGAGCAGATATTTGTTAAGAATTGAGGAGAGTGCCTGGCATGTAGTAAGCACTTTATAAGTGTGTGTCACATAAGTCAAGGGCGTTGTGTCTGTAGTTTACAAATGAGTTTGTGCATGAGCCCACCTCCAATGGGAGGGGCTGGGCTCCCCCTTGGAGTTGGAAGACTCTCCAAAGTGCTTTATATAATATGACCATTGGGTGTCAGGTCATTCTTTACAAGTTTCACAGGGGTAAATAGAGGCCACAGGAGGCTCAGAAATCATCTAAAAGAGAATCTGGTAATAAACATCAGACGGAGTTAAAACACACCAGACTGAGAACCAGGACACCAAGTTTATGCTTCTGACCTCCTTCAACTCACTTGGTTTGTCTCCTTTCTCCCCATGAGGGGGTGACCAGATGACCTCTAGGCACCTAACATGCCTAATAATCTATGGGTCTCATAATAACACCATATTAATTGATTCTGCAATTTACCTTCTACAAAGCATTTGCACAATATCTCCTTCTGTTTGCACAAAAACCTTGTGAGGGAGGCAGATATTATTTTTCCAATTTTACAACTAAGAAGGGAAGCCTTCTGATACAAGGTTTGAAATCAGGTAAACTACCATTGAGGGTAACTGGAGCTGAACCCCACTGGGAAACTCGGGAGGCCAGTGTGCAACCCCTGCCACACTTATTCCATCCAGGGGTGAGGGGGCTGGACCAACTCCTGTCAATCATCAGAGGGACCTTCATTTCTGGCACTTCTTGCATGATAGACACGTAGTAAAGTGGGCTCAGGAGGCCAGAGAGGTCCAGAGGAACATGTGGGTGTTGACACTTGAGAGGAGGCCAGTGCACTGAGGGAGGATGGGTGGCCACCACCAGCATCTGCTTCAGTCTCCTTTGGGAAGATGCTCTTGTCACCTTTACCTGCAAATAGGTCTGTGAAATGTAGTTTGTTTCAGTTGGGCACATTGCTCTTTTCCCCTCAGTCAGGGTTTTGAGGATAAGGAAGTAGAGACATATGGTAGACTAAAGACGTCCGTGTCCTCATCCCTGGAACCTGTGGATATGTTACCTCACAGGGCAAAAGGGATTTGGCAGGTGTGAATAAATTAAGGATATTGAGGTGGGGAGATTATCCTGGTCTATCTGGGCAGGTCTGACGTAATCCCAAGGGTTCTTATAAGAGGGAGGCAGGAGGTCAGAGGGGAGAGAAGATGTTATGCTGCTGGCTTTGAAGATGGGGGAAGGGGACAAGGGCCAAAGAATGTGGGCAGCCTCTAGAAGCTGGAAAGAGCAAGGAAACAGATTTTCCTCTGAGGCCCCCAGAAGGATCACAGCCCTGCCAGTGCCTTGATTTTATGTTTCTGAACTCCAGAACTCTAAGAGATTAAATCAGTGTTAAGCTACTAAATTTGTGGTAATATGTTACAGCAGCAATTTGAAACTAATACAGGGAATGGATATTGGATGGGTTAATGTAAGGGTCTGCCGTAGATGTCTAGTAGGTCGCTCAAACAATCTGTGCAAAGTAGAAATCTTTATTTTCATCATTCTCCCCCTCCCCCCATACCTCTCCCCAGTCTCAGTAAACTGCACCATTGCATCTGCCTGCTTAGGCCATAAACTAGGGGTCATCCTTGATTTCTAGCCCTTTCTCACTTCAAATTTGTCAGAAAATCCTGCTCACTCTACCTTCAAAATAAAGCCCACATCTGACCATGTCTTATGACCCTCATGGCCACTCTAACCGGCCATCATCTCTCTCCTAGGCCACTGCAACAGCCTTCCAGCTAGGCTCTCTGCTTCTGCTCTTTCTCTCTTTAATCTGTTATCCAGAGCATCTTTCACAACAGTTCATTGGATCCTAGCACTTCCCTGCTCAAATCCCTCTAATGTCTTCCCATCACATTAGAATGAAATTCAAGGTGCTCTACATGGTTGAAAGCCCTACCTGCCCCTGACTGCCTTTCACCCTTATTTCCCTGTATCCTGCTCCATGGCATTGGCTTTCTTGATGTTTCTCAAAGAGGCCCCAGTGGTAGTTGCCTCAGGGCCTTTGCACTCCCTGCTTGCACTGCCTAGGAGCCTCCTTCTTCACATAGCAACGTGGTCCTCTCCCTTACTCTACTCAGATGTAGGCCTTACACAGGTATTTCCCTTCCTAGCCATTCTACCTAACTTAACCCACCTCTCTCCCACCTCACCTTTCCTGAGCTACTTATCCTGCTGTTCATAACACTTCTCACTGTATGAAATTATATTAACTATTTATTTTCTCCACTAAAGTATAAAGGACTAAGACTGTTTTATTACCTGTTCTAGCCATATCCATGTACAGTAAAACCTTGGATTGCGAGTAATTTGTTTTGCGAGTGTTTTGCAAGACGAGCAAACATTTCTAATACATTTTATTTATTTTTTTTATCTGTGAGAGGTCAACACTTTTTTTTTTTAAAGATTTTTTTTTTAATTGGGGAATTGGGGGATGGGAACAGCGCTGAGGAATTGGGGGAAGGGGAACAGACAAGTTGCTGT
>NW_017731455.1:3498116-3533475 GCF_001890085.2 Hipposideros armiger | reverse complement strand
TTTTTTTGTTCTTCAGTCTAGTTGTGGAGGACGTTGCTTCACTGGCCCAAGTTGGCACCATCATTGCGCTCTTCCCGGGTGAGGCAGATCAGTTGCCGGCTTCTGGATGGCCGCTCACGCTGGCTGCTGGCCACTCATGCTGGCTGTTGGCTACACACGGTAGCCCATGGCAACCCACTGCAGCAGGGGCTGCAGCCTACGCCATCGCAGGCGTCTAATACATTTTAACTTGGTCAACGAGTGATGTCTTGCAATACGAGTAGTTTGTTCCCGGAACGAATTATGTTCGCAAACCAAGGTATTACTGTATATTTTTTTCATTTAGCTGTCTACCATGGTTAGTCAAAGAGAAGTGATGGCTTCTCATGTAGGTGTGGTTTTCTCAGAACGCTAATTAGTGCAGTTTTACATAACCACCCACACCTTTTATATCTTTATGCCTGAAAGAGAAATTGGTCTTCAGCTCCCACAAGTCCTGTCATAACTTAGAAGAGAAATTATGAACCAACTGTGATTCCACTGAAAGTATAAATCCTCCAACACAGCCCCTTTTCAATCACAAATGGATCTTTTGCCTTCTCAAATGAGGGCCTGCTGTTCCACTGGGTATGTGGCTGTCAGGTACTGATTGATTCATTATAGGAATTTCTCACCTGGTATTCTTACCTAATCCAGTGCTTCTAGCACACATCCACATCTGGTTTTAAAAATAGCCATACTCATTTGCCCTTGGTACATATACTGGGGGTGCCAAAAAAATGTATACACATGACTTGTATTCATCTTTTGTTATTGGTATGAGTATATTGAATATTATAATTTTAATACAGTTCTTTCCTTCTTAAAATGTATATACATTTTTTGGCACCCTCTGCATTATTTTCAAATGTTTTAACATTTAAGGTTTTTTTTGAAGCAGATGGAATATATCTGTTTTTATAATTTCTGTCTCTCTCTCTGTCTCTCTCTCTCTCTGTCTCTCTCTGTCTCTCTCTCTCTCTCTCTCTCTCTCTCTCTCTCTCTCTCTCTCTCTCTCCTTTATCCCCTTCTTATACCCATTCTCACTAAAGAGCATGTCTATCCGTTAGGACTCTCTGCAGGCTCCAAAGTTTCTAAGCTGTTCAGCCTACCCCTCTCCATGTGTATTCTACCACGGGGTCACAAGCTTGACTGCAAATTGGAATCACATGGAGAGATTTAACAGCGCTGATTCCTGGTCCTACCCTCAGGGATCCTTAGTTGGTCTAGGGTGTTGCCTGGGCATTGGGCCTGGAATAGACCTCCAGGTAATTCTAAGGTATAGCCACAGGTGAGAAGCATCCCATGTAGTTCCTCTCAGTAGGGTCTCTAGAACTTCCCTTCTGAATAAACTCCTTGGACTCCTTGGAATTTTCCATACATCTTAAATTCACAAAAACCTGGCTTTTGCTTTCTAACTTAGAGTTTTCATAACAACACCCACCCAAGGAAACGCCTCTTTACTTGATTTTACAGTTCTTTAGAGTTTGCAAAGCCTTTCCCACTCATTATTTGCAGCACTTTCCCAACAACCCTGTGCGGTGGGCATTCGGGGCCAACAGGAGGTGTGGTAGCTGGAGCAGTGGTCAGCAGAGTTAGGCTGGGGTGGCCAAGCTGAGGAAAACAAATGAACAAACTAACAAAATAATACAAAACAAAGCAAAGCAAAGCAGTAAAAAATAACTGCACCACAGCAGAACGCTCAGTTAAACTGAGCAATATTTGGGATGTACTTACAGTAAGAAAATTGTCGTTCTTTCCAAAACTGCAATTTAACGGGCCCCCCACCCTGTGGGACATCTGTACACTTAGGGCCCACTCCTCGTTTGAAGCTTAGGCTCGTGGCTCTGCCATTTGCTTGCCTTCCTATGATCTCCCAGCAACATGACAGCTTTAGCTCCTGCCCACGTTCTTTCTTTTCCTTGGCGCCGTTATCCTCAGACAGAGCCTCTTCTGTGTATTAGAATCTTCTGGCACTTCCCTTTTTTCCCCTTCCTAATCTTCTTCCTGTGGTCTAAATTATTTATTAGGTCAGGTTGGTTTAAAAAACACAATCAAACACTGTTCGCTACTTTCTTAGGCAGGCATTGTTCTAAGTGCTTTGTGCTCTTTACCTCACTTACTGTTCACAAGACCCTTGGAGGTAGGCACCATTTCCTAGACACCTACATAGAACTCTTTCTGTTTTAAGATGAAGAAACAGAGGTTTAGAGAGCTTGAGAGATTCCTCAAGATCGTATAACTTGGAAGTGCCAAAGCTGGGATCTGACCGAGGCTATGACTCCAGAGCCTTTGCTCTTGACTAGCATGGCAGGAGAGCAAGATGGCACTGAGCGTTGGGGCTTTGCTTCTCCAGCTCGTTCAAGTGAGTTCTCTGAAGCTCCTGAGATTTGGAATAACCACAGGATAAACCTCTTCCATGCCATGTGGGTGGCCTGGAAGATGAAACGTGTTGACAATACAGCAATCTATAAGATGCACATGTATTTTTGGAAACCTTATTTTTAACCCTGAAAAAAAAAAAAAGAAGTGTCACCCACAAAGCTCTTGAAGAAAAACTTCAGCAGCCATTGCCAGCCAAGTAAACACTAAATCAACCCAGGGACAATGTTCTTTAAACACGTTTGCTGAGGGGAAGGGGCAAATAGTTTATGCTGATGCTGGGTAACTGGCCACAAATATAATGTGTCAAAGAAGCTTTTTTTTTCAAGTGTTCCATATCTTTTTTGGTATAAGCTGCCCCTGTGCTTTTGCAGCCTGTAAATATTTGTGTAATTAATGTGTGCTGGCAAATGTCTCAAGAGGCAAGCAGGCTTCTAATGTCAAGCAAAATTGTAACTAGCAACACGAAAGAAAAAGACTTTGTCTCTTTCATCTCAGTGCTTAAAAAACTGTCAGCTCTTAATACAGCTGGAAGGCTCAGCAAAGATAATTTGCAAAAGCTGATTTTCCTAAGCTTTTTAAGAGTTGATCCTATACCCTAGCATAAAAAACATTCACTTGAGAGTCATTTTTTTCCCTTCCCTACTTAATAGTAATCTAGTTAATACTAATTATGAAAGTCATCTGCAGCGAAACGTTCCTTTAAAAATGCCAGTGATATTGTTAAAGGGAGCATTTGGCATTGAGGTACCTACTTGGTACTGGAAAGCCATAAGTGTCCCATCTTGTTTAGAAATGATTGCCTAAGTGATTTGAGAGGAAAAGGAAAGCGGTGTGCCTGCTGACACCAGCTGGAGAAGCCGGGGCAGCTGGACCCACGCATTGCAAGCTGTCTGCTGGTCTGCTCCTCCCTCACACGTCACAGACTTCCTCAAAAGTAGCCCTGGCCTCGACATTCCTGTTCAGGCTCTGGAAGTTCATGGGCAAGAGTTCTCTAGTTCTGAGCACTTCTGTGCCTTCAATCCTTTGCCAAACTGGGGGTTGGATGGCTAGTTGCGCATTATGGACTGCAAGTTCATGTCCTCCCAAAACTCCTATGTTGAAATGCTAATAATCCCCAACGTGATGGTGTTAGGAGGTGTGGACTTTGGGAGGTGAGTAGGTGACGAGGTGGAGCCCTCATGAATAGGATTTGTGTACATATAAAAGACATCCCAGACCATTCCCTCACCCCTCTGCCATGTGAGGATCCAGCAAAAAGGTGAAGTCAGTGACCCAGGAAGCAGGCTCTCACCAGACACTGAGTCTGCCAATGCCTTGAACTTGGACTTCCCAGCCTCCAGCACAGTTGTTTAAGCCACCTAGTCCATGGTAATTTGTAGTAGCAGCTAAAACTCATAAGACATGGGGTCTGTGAGTAATCAATGCATTGCTGGCCGTTTGGTGGTCTTTCCCAGCTGTTTAATTCACACGTTGCTGCCACTCATGCTGCTCTGCAAGGGAACCTTGGGTATCAGTATAAGCATGTGGTCCTAGGACCACTTACATCAGAACCTTCAGGCAGGCTTGTTAAATGTGTAGATTACTGGTCTCTACCCCAGAAATACTGAATTACAACAGGGGTGATTTGGGCACAGGAATCCATTTCATTAACAGACCCTCCAGGATTCTCAGGCACCTTCAAGTTTGAGAATCACTAGAGTACAGGAACCATCTACCTGCTGACCTTCGTTCATTTCCCTTTCTCTTCTGCTTTTCCTCAGCCTTGTTGGGAGGCTAACATAGAAGAGGATTTGATATTTCTTCTGGAAAACCCCTCTTTGAATCCCCAAGCAGAGGGGGGCATCCTCTCAACTGTATTTCAGAGTAATGTACACACAACTCTGCTACACCCACTATTTTACTAGAGTGATGTATTTCCCTCTTCTGGGGAAAGCATCATTTCTTAGTTATCTTTTTAGCCCCCCTCCGCCCCCCCCCCCCATTTACTAGGGCTGTTTAAATGTTTGGTGCATAAACCAATCATTGGTATAATCCCTGCATTTCTGAGAGACTTCAACTTGAAAGGCACTGACTAGATGTGATCAAGGAAACAGTCCTTGAAGCAAAAAGAGTGAGTGGAGGGTGTAGCGGAGCATCTTCTATTCTTGTCCTTTCCATAAACTTCGCATCATTGTCGTAGCCATCTCATCATCATCATCATCTTTGTTACCTACATTTTGAGTGTTTTAAGCTAGGCATTGCAGCCATAACCCTATGCACCTTCTAAATTTAAATCTTTTGGCAGAGTTTGGCTTTTATATGCTTAAAACAAATTTATTAGAAAATTGTCGTTCCATAAATATTTATAGTGCCATATAGTCACACCAAAGCCAACTCATCATATTTGGCTTTTGTGTTTTCAAATGTTGATCATGTATTTTTAGAGGGTTAATCATGGATGACCCTGCAAGCGAGTGGAGTTTGCATGGCTGCGTCAGGACTGTGTAGTGGCTGGGGCCTTCCAAATGTGTTCTTGGTGTGTCTGTGTTCATGATTTGAATCAAAAAGAATTATTTGCCATCTGATCCTAAACAAAGCTCTGAGGTGTATCAAAAGGGTGATCTACGGCCTGCGGGTACACTGGCAGGGAAAGAGAATAATTCTCTTGATGTCCCCTGGCTCCAAGGATAGATGGGAAGAGACAAACTCTGTGGCTTCAATGCATAACAACGCCTGCCGCCAACGAAAATGTGCAAGGAATGGCTCCCTTAATCCCGTTCTGTTTATGAAGACATTTTAAAGGCTGCACTTCACATTTGTGGAAACTTTGAGAACATATAAACAATCCCATTACATCGCTCAGCAGAAGGCTCATTTAAAATGGAGAAAGGCATAGAAAGTATACTATGTAAATTAAGGGCATCACGTAGCTTTACAAGAGGATTTGCTGAAGGTTCAGAGATGTTTGAAAACATGTCTTCCACGAAAGCTCCAAAACATGTATGTTCTTTCACTAATTCTTTTTAAGTATGTACTTCATCAGCTCCATGTGCAGCACAGAGGGGAAGCAAAAATGTGTAAACAAGTGATCCTTGCTCTCCAAACTGAGCTTCCCAAAGTGTAATGAGCACATGGATCTCCTGGGGATCTGGTTAAAATGCAGATTCTTTTCGAGTAGGTCCGGGGTGGGGCCTGAGAGTCTGCATTTCTGCCAAGCTCCCAGGGGATGCTGATGTCACTGTGCACACTTGGGTGTGATAAGATGCTAAAATATTTACAAGGCAAAGTGTCAAAGAGCCCTTTACTTTGCATATCTTTGAAGAACTGTTAAGGATCACATTCCTTCAGAAATTAGTGATACCTGGTTAATACTATGAATATGTGTTACCTTGCCTAATACACAGGTGAACTGCTGCTTTACACTGGTGTCCACCGGAGCTTCTCACCTAGCCAGGTGTCTGCTGGAAAAGGGCCTGACAGATAAAAAGCTATTGATAGATGGAAGGGTGTGCTCCTAGGAAGTCAGAAGGTAATCCTTGGTAGCCAGAGTAACTGGACAAAAGATTTCAGATGACACACTGCAAGACGGGACAAAAAAAAGATTTGTCAACCAGTGTCCATGCCCTGTCAGTGGACATTGTTTTCTTTCTCACAGAGTGGCTTGGTTTCCTTTTGGCTGTAAACCTCACAGATACACTGAACCCCAGCACTTTATTTTGAGACCTACTTGGGGCCGTTTATAAACACAATAGGCTTATGATGGTTCAGGGGAATGTGCTCAGAGAAAAACCTGAGAGCAGGCCTAATGCTGACACTAAAATAGGTGAGTGGCACCTTGAGAAAAAACAGAGAAACACAGATCTAAGCCCATTATGTCACCACGGACCTGCACTGTCTTCCTCAGATGACAACAGGGCTCTTCCTGTTACTCTGGCAAGAGGGGGGCTTGAGCTCCAAATAAGAATGACAACTAGGAACGTATATCCACCTGGATGGAGTTCTCCTTTTGGGTAACTTGTCATCAGAATTTCAGATTATTCAAGGTCAGAAAGTTTAAGAACGCAGGTGTGTGACTGAACACATACTTGGAATAGGACTTCCAATTTTGGTAAACAAGTGTCTGCCCCATGAAGAAGTCAAGGATAAAGGCTTTTTCTGAACAGTGATTTATATCTCCGGACCAAGGGACATGAGGTAATGTTCATTATTTATAAACCAAATGCCTATAACTGGTCAGAGAATTATTAAAAAAAAATAAATAACACTGACACTTGGGGTCATTTCTCTTTACTAAAAGCTTCCAAGGCAAATAACTAGAGTGCGATGATTTTTACTTCAAATTACAATACACTTAGGCACATTTCTATGATACGGAATTTTGATAGTCTATTTTCCACAGAACAGCCTGTGAATTCTGGGAAAAGTAGGAGAGATGCTTGCTCATTCTTGATTCATGATCTCCACTTAAATTTTGAACATTTGGTATATTTTACATGGCAGGAAACCAGGGACAAGTCGAATACACACTGGCCCTGACTAGTTTTCCTAGTGAAAGAAGATACTTTTACACCATCTGATTTTGTCGCCAAATTAATAAATGGCAGCCCATCACAAACAGTTTCATAAGTTGATTAGGCTTTTGTATGAAGAGTTTCAGCTTCCAAAATGATTGCTTATTGTTTTCTCAGTGTTCTAGCTTCAAAAGAAATGTGAATTGTATTTTGTGTCGAGGTCGAGTCTTATCCTGTTTTCTCATTTTCTCAACTGCCGTAAAATACTGCAAAAGGAAAACAAACTGAGCAGGCTAGGAATTAAGAACCACATTTTAATCAATAAATATACACATTTGTTTGCTAACCAGTTATTCGGAGAATAGCATAGTAATTTACCAAGAATTAAAAAGGTAACATGACTTTGAAAGCAAAAATCTTTCCATAAACTTTCCCTAATTTACAGAAGTAGAGGTAACACAAAATTTACTGAGGATAAGGCTTGGAATAATTTAAAAAGTTCCAGGTATATCTTAAAAACTAAAACAGATTATTTTGCACATGGCAGGCAATACTCGTACGTAGATTATCTGAGAAGTGAATGAATAAATGATTGAATGGAGGGATTGTTGAACATCATGGAATGTGATGACGTCTATTCACATTATGGGCAGTCTTATATCCACTTCTTGTTCCTCCCCTGCCTCACTATCTCTTTCTTTGCTCTTACACTTCCCAGGGCCCTTGTTAGCTGGATTCCAGGTGGGGCTGGAAGGGTAAGGTGCTGGAGAAAGACTCAAAGGCAGAAGTGAAGACAGGATATTTCTCCACGTCTGACTCAGATATCTGGTGTTGTCCCATCTCAGGCAGTGGCTTGGTCCCTGCCATGGCTCCATTTTCTATAACTCCTTGGTGGGCCTAGCTCTCTCCAGGCGAGGTTCCCGCTCCTGTGGATGACCCTAGCTTCAGGTCTCAGGGAACCACACCTCCTCACAGCCCTCAGTGGTAACAGCTTCCTTTTATTTGGCTTCTCTTTTATCATCTACATAAGTCAATTTCCTCTAGCAAATTCCCTCTACTGAAACACCTAGAATGGTTTCTGTTTTCCTGACTGGTACTTATTAGAATCATTACATTATTTTCCTCTCTAACTTCTCTGGGAATTTCTGCTCGAGAATCTGCCCTAAGCCACTGAAAAATCACTCAAATCACACTCAATACCCACTTTCTGCGATACAGGGGACTGCACAGCCCCTCGGCTGTGTTTTGGCAAGCACTGCAACTCTCTTTGCCAGGTACAAATAGGAATGTGACGATTTACCAAGCACACTGGACACAGCCGAGAGTCATCTGCGGAGGTCATTTTTGTTGTATGTATTAAGTGCGACAACACCAAAAAAAATACAACCAGAAAATAATCTTCAGAGGAAATTACAACATCATCAAATAGATACCATTGTAAAAAAAAAAAAAAAAAGTCTTTGAAAATCCAGAGAACCTAAGACAGCACCAGCAAGTTTCTTTTTCCTTCAATCAATAAATTTTCCTAAAATTAAAATTTCTGTATATTTCAAGAGAAAAAAAAAAAAAAGCCTGACTCATGAACAAACGAGCAATTGCTTTTCAGCTGGAGTGCACCCCTGGAATGGTTATTTGCAGAAGTAGAGCTCTTTGGTGAGCATGGAGACCAGGCAGGGGATCTGTTTCTTCTTGTGGAAGCGTGGGTCTTCAGACTGAGACTCGAAGTCCCTGGCCACCCTGTTGTTCACTCTGGTGAGGATCTGTAAGATCTCCAGGCTTTTCCCGTGCTCGTTCAGGGTGGAGCTGAGGGCCTGCACAAACCAGGAGCCGCTTCCTGGGTTCCTCCAGGAGTAATAGCCTTGAACAGGAGAGGAAAGAGAAGATCAGAAGATGAGCTGGGCTGGCCGAGGCTCCGCCCAGCCCTGAGAAGGAGCTCTTGGGGCTTGGGGCTTTTCTGAAATTATTCCACTCGACTATGCATGCAAGTCCCTAACGAGGATTGTGCTGGTGTGCTCAGAGAGCAAACATCTTAGAATTAGAGGATTGCTCAACAAATGCTTTGGTGTTCCAGAATGGATACCTGTCAGATGCCTAAGTGAGCATGAGACAAGTTGGCACAGGGAGCTTTCCAAAGGAAACGCCGGAGAACCACTCCATAGCTCTGGACCTCCTCGGCACCCTTTGGGGTGAGTGCTCCTTTCGAATCCAAACCTCGGGAGGGGAGTTTGCAGGGGACCGCAGAGGATTTTCACAGGTGGTCCTGCTGTTGAGGGAGGACTAGAGGCTGGTTCCTGCTGAAGAAATCTAGAGGCAAGAGGCGACTGACCAACTGCCTTGGGGCAGAGCCAGGAGAGTCTGCTGCCCGGGGAGGGCCAGCACAGCAGGGGGAGGGGTGCGCTTTTTGTGGACCACACATGGTCCATGGTAGAGGAAGCTGGCTCTTGGTTTGCCCTGGGTCCTGTCCAACAGGGTTTCTTGAAGGGGCAAGGAGACCTCAACAGGAAGAGGCTGGACAAGTCCCTTGGAGGATGCCCACAATGCACAACCAGGAAAGCAGAAGCCAATCCAAGGGCCAAGAAGTGGACCCCAGGTAACCCAGGGACTCATGAAAATGCCCAGGAGGAAAGCACCAGCTTTGATCATCTTAGTGGTCCAGGGCACAAAAGGTCAGGTGACCACGGGACCTTAACTTGCCTCCCTCCCTCTCTGAGCTTGGGAGAGTTTAAACACGGATTTGGCAAAAGGGAAAGGATATGAGAAAACTGAAGGATCAAGGCCCCGTAGCACCTCAGCCTGAGAGCAGGGCTGATTTGGAATCGGGAGAAATTTAAAGCCAAGTCAGGTGGGGGGTTTTAGTTATTGTCTCAGACTGGACAACCTGGTTAAGTACTGTGACTGTGACTTTAAAAATGACCACAGTGTTGTCTAATCTCTTAGCACGAGCAGCAAAGCCACAGACTGACTGGAGTTTTCGTCTGGGGCAGGGACTGTCCTGCCACCTCCATACCCAACCTTTCAAGGACAGTGAGAAACAGGAAGTTGTATATTTGGTTTACGTGATGAGCTGTGCTTCTTCTCACTGTCCACTAGGCACAACCGGTTTGATGAGAATTGGGTCATCATATTGCCATTTATGACAATCAGTTACTGAATAAATGTATAAAAAGCAGAAATAACCTATTTGTGTAACGCGATTGAGGTGCACTCGGAATCCTTTCCTGCAGCACACAGTATGGACAATTCCCAGCACGAAGACCCGAGCAACGGTGGCATAAGCAGCATGACAATGCATTTCACGTGGGGGAGTGTCACGCAAGTTACCTCATTCAATACAACACCCTGCTGAGGCGAGATATGTACTACCACCTCCATTTCGTTACTGCCCCTGCGTTCATGTTCTCTAACCCCTGTCCTACATGGTCTCCGAGGTAACTATTCTAACACGCAGATCTCAGCCTGTGACTCTCCTACCAAAAATAGTTCCCTTGCACTCTGTATCAAGGTGAAGTTCAGACTGCTCAGCACAGCATGCAGGGCCCGCCACAATGCGGCTCTCTGCCTACCTGTCCAGGTTTGCACCTTGCCAATGCCCTGTCACACCCTGTGCTGTAACCTCTGTCTCTCTCAGTCTCTCTGCCACGTGAGGACACAGTCGTCTACAAGCCAGGAAGAGAGCTCTCATCAGAAACCAAACTGGCTAGCACCTTGATCTTGAACCTCCTAGCCTACAGAACTGTGAGAAATATATTTCTGTTGTTTAGGCCCCCTCGTTCATGTTTTGTTTTGTTATAGCTGCTTGAGCTGACGAACGCACCCTGTGGTCTAGCCTTTTGAGTTTTACCATTGCTTTGGGCAACTGACCCCTCAGTACTCTATCTGGTAAACCATCTCCCTTTCCTGTTGTTTGATTTTTCTCGGTTATAGCAGCTCTTCTTTTTTAAGAAACCCTGTCTCACCTGCCTCCTGAGAGTTCACTCTTCTTTTCCTTCCCCCAGACCCTGCTCAGAGCACCTACAATCCTACCACTGGGTGTGTTTACAGATAGATGCCCCAACGACACTGCTTCCCTCTCAAGAGCAGGAAGGCCAAATTATTTTCTTAAACAATCCTTAAAATTTGTGAAGCTATCATTCTCACAACATGCCATCTGTAGGTCCTGCCAGAGATGGTTTTCCAAACACACTGACCTATTTGCTATAACCAATCCCTCTGTGTCAAGCACTTGACAGACTTCTACTATAGCTGGGAGAGTTCTCACTTAGTGATGGCTTTTACCCCAAACAAAGGAAGGCCTTCCATTGGCCTGACTCAGGCAAACACGGAGCTTGGTGAATAGCGAGCAGGCCTGCTCATCACTAGCATTTCCTGCTGCCCGTTTATGTAGCTTGCAGTGTAAAGGAACCCTGGTCAGAGCTATTCCTCTACTAGGTACTGAAATCTCTGTGACCTTGAACACGTCAGGTAAGCTCACCCAAGCTTTTTTTTTTTATCTGTAAAATTAGAAAAGCAATAACACCTTTCCTAACCACCTACATAGCTATCGTAAGGATGATATGAGGTAAAAAGACATGAAAAACACTTTGCAAACTAAAAGTGCTATAGAAACGTTTGTTCTTCTAATTACCATTGATAGTAAGAGAATTCTGCTTTCTTGGAGAAAAAAGTGAAAATATCCCTGTGCTAGGCAGAAAGAATAATGGCCCCCAGAGACGTCCACATTCTAACTGAGGAACTTGTGACCGAATGTACACGCCATGGCAAAAGCGACTTTGCAGATGTGATTAAGCTTATGGAAACGAGATGGAGAGGTTAGCCTGAATTATCCAGGCGGGCCTCATCTGATCATACGAGTCCTTAAAAGAGGAGACCCTTTCCCAGCTGTGGTCAGAGCGAGCCTTGTAAGAACGAAAAAGGGTCAGAGAGACGTGCAGTTGCTGGCTCTGAAGCTGGAGGAAGGGGGCCACCGGCCAAGGAATGCAGGAGGTTCTAAATGCTGGACAAAGCAAGGGCTCCCCTCTGCCGCCTCCAGAAGGAATGCAGCCCTGCCAACCCACGATGGAATTCTGATCCCCAGAGCTGTACGCTCATACAAACACTTGTATGCACTCGGTGTGCACTAGGTGTGCAGTAGTTCAGCACTGCAGCATTTTGACGGTGGAATGGCAGGGTCCAGTTAGCAGACAATGGACTTGTTACCTGGAACTGTGGAGTAGGCGAAGAGAAAGTCGGCCTCCACTGGGACCTTACACTGGGAGTTGGCATCTGGGTCGTTGATAGGCCCCGAGTCGGCCTGGATCCCGTCATCGAAGTCTGCCCCACGGCACGCCTAAATATCAAAGCAGACGTCACTCCACGGAGTTGGGAATAGAAACACTGTGTGTAGGACACTGCTGAGTCCTAGTGCCTAGAACTGTGCTTGGCATGTAGTGGGAGCTCAATGATAAATCTGATGAATGACTCAATGAGTGTTAAACTGAATTAGTAAGCTAAGCAAATAAAGGTATCTGATGTCTTAAAAAAAAACAAACCCATGATTTGTGATCAGAAGCAAGTACAGCTGCCAAGCATTTAGAGGTAGGAAAACAAAACCTAAATTTGCACCCCCAAATTCAAACAGCACGTAGATCTGTAACAATGATACATCCAAGTGACTTGGTAATCTTTCCAGTTTTCAATTGTACTGGCTTTGAGACCCTGGATTACCTGAATGAAGAAGAGTTTGGGTTTCTCTAAAAGGGTTTTGCATCTATCGCCCCTAAAATAGCCCGCCAAGTCCTTTATTGGTGTCATGCCATCTGTTCCATAAATCAAGTTTTCTTCTCCATGGCTTAATAAGACACAGGCGAAGCAGGCTGCATTTTTGTGGTCCTCTTCAGAAGCTGCAAGCAAGCGATTTGAACACTGAAAAGTTAAGATATAAGTCCTGTGGGTCCTCAGATGTAGTATTCCCTTCCAGCCTGGCAGCTGCCACAGACAGAGGGGTGTTCACGGGGAGGAGCACCCCTCTGGCAAGAAGGAGGACCAAGGGAGAGAAGTCAGAGAGAGAGAATAGTCTAGACTTTTCAGTCTGAAACCAGAAAGAGGCTGCCTCATGAAGAAGGGGGCCTCAAGGGTGGGAGGGATTCAGGCAGCTGCTGGGAGGCAGCATTTTGGGGTGTGGAAGCGGGTAGCCCTGCTGTTTGTTAGGCCTGTGACACTGGGCAAGTTTCTTTGCCATTTTATGCCTTGGTGTCCTTGTCTGTAAAACGGAAACAATACACCTAATAGATGAGTTCATATTTGGAATGCAGGCCACATAAGAAGTATTGCGCAAGTATTTGTTAAAAAAACATCACGCTAAGTGAAAGAAACCGGTCACTAAAGGACAAATACTTGACGATTGCCCTTAAGAGGTACCTAGAGGAGTCAAGTTCATAGAGGTAGAAAGCAGAACGGTGGTTTTCAGGGGCTGAGGTACACGGGGGTTAGTCTTCCCTACCTGCCACCAGAGAAAAGTTTACCCTTAAACGCTGTTCTGGGCAGAACGACATCGATTTGTTACCTCGCTAGGAATTAGCCTTTTGAAATTGAGGCCATTCTGTAGATAGAGAGCCTACTTCTCTTGTTGTCATCTAAGCTGATATTCTTCTCTTGTTAGAGAGAGGGATCTAAGTTTCCTGAAAGAGACCCGTATACCCTGGAGACAGGTATGGAGTGGCCCGGCGGAAGGAAAGGCTTCCCATGCTGCGATCCCTGTGTCCTGGGAAAGCATCCTTCCGACCAGCTGGGGCAGGGAAAAGACGGAGGCAGGAGGTGGTAGGCACGCACCTTGCTTCAGCAGATCCTTCATCATGGTACAAGTGCAGTCATTATAGACGGCCACGTCGAAACCCAGTTTTCGGAAGCACTTGAAAAGGGCGTCAGCATCTCTGTCTGTTCCATTCCGGACGGACATACCTGTGGGAATCAAACACAAGTTCATGATGAGCAACCCCTGGCTGATCACTGTCTGCCGGCATCATCCAATCGGGGGCCAAGTGCAGCTAAGGGCTAACTCGCAGCTCCGGTCAAGGCCAAATAGCTCCCCTTGATTCGTAGCCCTTTGCTGCAAGTCCCACATCAGCTGATGCACATGGTGGGGCTTTAGATGGAAAGTTCCGTTTCTCTGCATCCCTTTCTCCTGGACGTGCGCATCCCATCTACGGAGAGGCTGTCTGCCACAGCAGACAGGCGCAGCATTCTCTGCTGAACATCTTATACAAGTCTTAACACAAGTTGAAGAAACTGGGAGGGAACAGGAAAGCGGAGCCCATGCCCACAACACCAACCTGTCGATCTGTTGAAGTTCTTGTTGTTTATGATGATGCATTTGCCCACCTTCTCAAAATCCATGTTATACTGATATGCAGGCTCTCGGCTCCGGGTAGCTTTGATTGATTTCCCAGCGTCATTTTTCTTCTTACTGTGAAGATATAAAGACAGTCAGGGCTGCGGAAGAAGTTCGGACAGTAATGGCCCCTGGGTTTTACTACCAGCATGAAAGGGGTGCCCAAGAAAGCTGCAGACTCTGTGAAGAAAACACCTGGGGTGACCAGGTGGCTCTGTTTAATTGTCACATTTATAAGAAACATAAATCTTAGTTTTATGAGATGCCAGAGAAATGAAAATTAAAATCATAATGTGATACCAGAATGGCTACTGTGTGTTGGTGACCATGTGTAGCACCTGGAGTTGAAAGCTGCAGAATCTACTAAAACTTAACTGAAATATACCCTACGACAGGGCAATTCCGCTCTTGGGTATATACCCCAAAGTGAGCAGACATGTTTACCAAAAGACAGATCCACACATGTGCACAGCGGTACTGTGTGGTCAACAGCCCCAAACAGGAAATAATCCAAATGCCCAATTACAACAGAATGGATACAATGTATACAAGGCAATACTAGATAACAACGAAAATAAACAAACCATGACAACATGAAGTCACAGGAATGAATCTCACAAATACAATACTGAGTGAAAGAACCAATAGGCAAAAGGGTATCTATAGTACGACTCCATTTTTATAAAGTTCAGAAAACCAGTACCTGGTATTAGAAGTTGGAGGGGGTTTTCCCAATGGTGGGAGGCATGAGGACTATCTCAGGTGCTGGTCATATTTTGTTCCTGATATGGGTGCTGGCTACATGGGTGTGTCAGTGAAAATTCATTAGTGTGTGCCCTTTTCTATGTGGATGTATAAAAAAGAAAGCAGGCCCCTTGCAATCCCCAGACACTGATGTCCAGTTTACCAAAAGTCTACCACGTAAGCGCTGAGGCTGGAACATGGGGTATCATTGAGAGGAAAGAGAAAAAATTGTCAAATGCAAGTGGATAGTAGCATCCTTGCTAGTCATCCACTCGAATGTAAGTTCCATGAAAGAAGACATTTTTTTTTTAATTGTTCTAAAAAAATCGCTGAATCCCCAATACCTAGAATAATGCCTGGCACAGAAGTTGCTCAATAAGTATTTGTGATAAACTAGAGACCAATATCCCTTGTGAATATAGATGCAAAATCCTTAACAGAATATTAAGAAGTCAAATTTAGCAATCTATAAATGGGATTATAAATCATGACCAAGTATGACTAATCCCAGGAATACAAGGCTGCTTAATATCCAAAAATCAATTAATGTAATCCATCATATTAATAAAATAAAGAACAAAAATCATAGAATCAACTTGATTTATGCCGAAAAAACATTTGATAAAATCCAACACCCTGTTAAGATAAATATGCTAAATAAACTGGGATTACAACGGAAATAACTCAGCCTGAAAACGGCATTTATAAAAAACCTACAGCTAATACATTTCATGATGAAAGGCTGAATGCTTTCCTTCTAAGATCAGGAGCAAGTCAAATATGTCCACTCTTGCCACTTTTGTTAAATATTGCACAAGAGAGTCTAGTCAGGGGAATTAGGTTAAAAATGTATTATATGAATGAATGAATGGAGTCTTATTCCCTCATTTTTTGGATCTGAAAGTTGAGGTCCACAGAGAGACAGGGAGTTGTCCAAAGTCACCCAGCTAGTGACAGGCAAAGTGGGACCATCGCCTAGCCCTCAGACTTCCATGTCAGCATTCCAGAGCCCGGTGCCCTTGAAGATGTGTTAGAATTTTGAACGATTTGTCCGCCATTCTCTCCAAGCTCTCATCAAAAGTTGGAAGAAGTGAAAGTGTTACCTGATGGCTGTGGGTCCAAAGGTGTTTTACTTTGAACTTTCATTGAATCTTATCTGTTAGTTTCTCCCTCTCTGAAAGGACATGGCTTTTCCTTTACTTCCTCCTAGCTTGGTCCAGGTTACAGATGTCCTCTGTGCACGAACTTTCAGGTTCATTTACTGCCATTTTTCAACGTCAACATGACCCTCTCCTCCACTTTGATAAGGCCAAATTTCTTCCATGACATTTTATTTTTAAAAGAGACATATCCTGACTCTGTGCCCCTAACTTTTCCCTCTCTTCATTGCTGTCCGTTTACAAGGATGATGCCAGCTCCTGTTCACACTTCCTCCCCCAGAGAGGCAGCTCTAAAGAGCGCTGGACTTGGGGTCAGACAGGGGTCTGCATCCAGCCACCTGTGTGACCTAGGTCAGTGAATCTCTGCCCTTCACAGAGCATCAACTTCCTCTCCTGGAAAATGGGGCCTTCCATGGCTGGCACAAAATTAGATGGGGGACTCGGTGGGCGCAGGCACTCCTATGTAGCCTTCTCCCCTCCCAGGCCACCACAAGGGCTCAGAGAAGTCAAATATCGGCAAAGTGAGTTTCTGTGCTGTTGAAGGACATGCCATGTGGGGAGGAGAAGGGCTGACTTCCTTATTGCCTCACTGTCAATGACCCCTGCTGAAATATCAGTGCACAGCCTCTCCTATGCATATAGAATCTTTGGTCTTCAGTTGACACCTCTAGGGGCATAATCATCCCCATTTGATAGGTCATCTGATAACAGCAATCAACATTTGCCAATCCTTATTATGGGCTGGGACCTTGTTAAACTCTCCTCACCTGCATTCTCTCATTGGCTCCTGACAGGTGTAAGTCATTTAAGGCCATTCAAAGACCCTAATAAGAGTAGCACTGAGTCTGGAGGGCTGGAGGACAATTTATGCATGAGAGCCTGTTCAGAGATAAAATTCAACTTCTATCTTCCGCAATATGAATAATTTTAAAACAAACTGTACAACGATAACCAAAGAATAAACAAGGTGTGATGTTTTTAAGCTGCATTCATTAGCCCATTCTCAATGATTAGCAAAACAAAACCACTGAGCATCTTTTATGAGACAAACTGGCTTGGACTCTGCTTCTATCAGAATAGAATTTGGAAAATTAACTGTTTTTTTTTAAAGGAACACAGTAGGGTAATAAAGATATGCATACTTTAAAGAAAATATTTTCCATGGTTGTGAAAAGTACCTTAAAATTGAATATGAAATGTGATTCTTATCCTTGGTAAATATCTCAAAAAGGAGGTAAGAAATAGTCCCCTTACCTAACCTAACCCTAAAACTCTTAATTTTCAAAATGAACTTAATATCTGCTTCTTCTTTCTGGATTTGAGTCAGTCAATATTAATTTTTCCTTCAAACCAAAATAGCTGTTTGTTAAACCCAGGCATTCCCAGACCACGGATGTGTATTAAGAGAGTGATTATCAATTCACTCGCATTGAATTCATTTTCCTAAGAGGCACTGGCCTTGGCAAAACTCCAGCTGTAGCTTAACTTTGGGGGAATAAACCCTGGTGATCAGCTTAACACATGAACCTGGATAGAAATAAATGAAAGGAGGAAATAATTGTCAAGAAGGCATTGGGGAGAAAGGACCGGGAAAGAAAAAGTGGATTGTGAAGTCCACTGCATACAGGCACGTTCTGTTAGAATTGGACTCCAAGAGCTTAGAGTGCCACCTAACAGCTGTCAGGCTTTGGGGCAGCTTCTGGGGATTTTGTCTTTTACCCCCTTCCCCCTTGGAGACTCTTGCGAGTGCATTGCATTACGTCCATTTGGCCAATTCTTGTTGCAGGGCTGCTCCAAGAGGTATTAGTTAAATAAAGCCTCACATTTAGGAGGGAACTGATTTCTGAGAGGCAACTCTTCTAGGGAAGCCTCTAGTTGCTGATTCTGCAGGGACAGGGGAGAACTGTGTTGCTTAAGTATTCCTTTTGTGGGTGACATCTAACACCATTTGGAAATGCTTTCAGGCTGACAAGTTTTCTTCCCGTTTTTCCCCTGCCTCTATTTCCAGATTTGAACCTCAATACCATCCCTCAATTAAAAGACCTGGCTGGCAGACATACGTTTATTCAATTAGCCCCTCACTCCCCTAAGGACCAGCAGGACAGGTACAAAGATCCAGTTCTGTCTCCACTTCCTGGTTGGACCATAAAGGGCTGGGTCTTTAATCAAAACCACATAGTATTACATAAAAAGAATGAGGAAGCCCTCTGTCCTGATGTGTGGTGATTTCCACAGTAAGTAGTGTTACGTATGGACCAAAACCAAAGGGCAGAACAGTGAGAACAATTCCCTTTTGGGAAAAAACGAGGGGAAAATGTAACATCTTTATATTTGTTTGTATTTGCATAAAGTAACAAATGAAGGATGATGTAACGGATCAAGCCACGTATTCCAGGGCTGGACCGTCTGGGTTTAAAACCCTGCTCCGCCACACACAGCTCAGTGATCATGGGCAAGTTATCCTCTCTGTGCTTCCGTTTCCTCATTCACAAAAAAGACAAAATTACAGCATCTGCTTCAGAGCCTGTAAACAAGTTAATATTCACAAAGTACTGAGAACAATGGGCGGCATGGAGAAAATGGTAAATAATTATTATTACTAATATTATTAGTAAATATTATGACTACTAATATTATTAAGTATCATTAAAGAATGTGTTCTGGGGGGCCAGGAAAAAGTGGGGGAAAGAATTTTGACTGTATTCCTTTGTTAGTATCTGTGAATAAGTTAATTACTCAAAAGATTGAAATATAATTATTAACAGTTAAAAATCACTTGCTGCAAATGGACTTCAAGATCTGGCCTATTTCTAAGATTACCGGATTCTTCCATTTTTGTACTAATTGTTGAAAGAGCTCCCTAGACACCTCATTTTTCTGTTTTCCACTGTGGTGTTATCCCTTCTCCCTAGCCTTTTAAACTTCTTACTCTTTGATGTATCAATAATAACAACAATAATAGTTATAATAAGTTCCATCTTTTCATATCATCTCATGTAAACTTTACAACTCTGCGAGGCAGTAACCCCATTTTATAGAAAAATATTAAATGAGCTTGTCCAAGAGCACAAAGCTAGACAGAGGTAGAGCCCAGGTTTATTCTAAGGCCAAGCACCAAGTCTCCGAGTCCAGTGGTTCTCGCCTGTTAAAATTCAGAGTCCCGGGCCTCGCCCCAGACCTACGGAAGCAGTGTCTCAGGCCAGGCCTGGGCGTTTCCTGGAGATGCTCACAGCCTCTGAAATTCAAGGGCCTCCACACTAGCCTGTCTGCCCATTCCATGGGCCCTCTTGGCTTTGACCTTGCATTACTACCTCCACGCTTGTTTCAAGTCCTCTAGCCACTTCTAGAGTCTATGGAAGTGGGAGTCCTGCTGGTTCCACTCCTGGGCAGGGTAGAGAGCACCAACTCACCCTACCCTATCAGACACCCTTCTCTACATGGCAGAGCCCTTGGGCCCCTTGGTTCTTGGCCCAGAATGTACCTGTGTACATGTACATGTGTGAGATTTATGGCTCTCCATGACACCTGCAGGGTCTCCCAGGTGTGACAGTCGAGCTGAACATTAAACTGAAATTACCAACACAACCAAAAGGCTTCCAGGAAATGCCCCTCAGCCTGCAAGGCCATCCTTCGTCTCCCGGGTTTGTATAATGTTCTTGAGTCCCCAGCGCAGCCCTGGTGGAGCTGGAACTCGCCATCGGCACAGTCAGGGCAGGTCAGCTGTGTGAGCCCAGGGCCAGCAGCTCATAAAGAGTTGCTGTCTGTCTGGAAGTCAATTGCCAGCGCCAAGCAGATCATCAGATAAACAACTATTGGATAGGAGCTAGGGCCTCCAGGGCTCCGAAGAGATTGTGCTAATTAATTAGCCGAGGGCAGGAAGATGGCAGCAGTCCACAGTTCAGCAGGGCAGGTGCTCCCAGGGGTGGGGGCTGGGGAGGGAATGAGAAGGGTACTAAGAAGCTTTCAAAGATCCAGATTAGAAACTTCTTCAGCTGGCGATCATCCCCCGGAGAGAAGATTTTCTAAAAGTGGCTGTTCTTGCTATCCTGGTTTCATATGGCCTTTCTGCAGAAGATGCTGGAACATATGACAATTTCTGTGACACAGACCCTGACAGGTGGGGCACACTGAGGTTCTTTTGAAGTCCAGATCAATGAAAATAAGCTTTTCTCCTCAATCTGACAGTTGGTACAAATGGTGGAGGGACCACGTCAGATATTCTCTAAGTCACTGGGAACAAGTATCGTGAATATTGGTATAGTGTTTTATGCTTTACACAGCGTATTCATAATCATTATCCCATTTATTCTGCAAGGTCCAGACAAGAGGCATGGAAAGACACAGCAAATAAAAGCTGGCCAGGGTATTTTTCAAGCCAGATTGTATCATTTCCCATTCTATTCTTCCCCCCTTTTTTTCTCCTCCCTTGGCTAATTCTCTGCTGATAAGCCTAGCCTTTATCTTGACCTTTTTCACACTCTGAAGACTTTGGCCAAAATTACTAGGCTGAGAAGAAACACAGGATTCTTGTTTAGGAACCTGCTGTTAAGAGCGAGGCTCATGATACACCAGACCAGTGAATTAAAAGCTCAAAATCCTCTTAAAGGCTCATGTGTTGCACAACTGGCTACAGGTTTTAGAAAATAAATCTGGCCAGGAAGTCCTGTGTTTAGGGCTAGATAAGCAAGATTGCAACAACTAGGATAGCCTGGCAGAATGATTTAGTAAGTGCATCAGGTGTGCACGAAAATGCACTGGGCAGTTAATTTACAGAAGCAGGTTGGTTCACTATGATGCTTCCTAACCATCCTTGCTGTTGCTTAGTGTTCTGTTTCCTCAACAGTATGGGCAAGAGCCGTTATCTTCATTTCCCAGGTGCATTCAAATAAGCTCAAATCTCTGCTAGGAACACAGCTAACGCCAGCATCAATTATCAGGAAGGAACTAGATTATTCTAACTCCTTAGGTAGAAAGCGATTTTTGCAGCCTCAAATTTCACAGCGCGAGGCCAACTCAGTCATTTCAACAAAGTCAAGAGGCAAAATATTACAACCAAGCTCTGATGGTTGTGTATATAAAAAGACCTCCCTGAAGAGTCTACAGCAAACGGCTTGTACCAGAAAACATGACAGGGTTAAAAATGCTCTGCCTACTTTACAAAGAAGTGAAAAATCTCCGAAAGTGCACGATGAACTTTTATAATCCACTCAGGGTGCAAGTCTAATTTTCCCCATCACCAGAGCGGATAAACACAGGTTTTATCCTCTTACAGATCCTGTAGGCTGCTCAAAATGTGAATTATACCTTTCTATATTTGGAAGAGACTATAAGCACGCAAACCCGCTCTGGATTTACCTTCTAAAGCATCTACATGAATAGGACTGCAGTAGCTGGGTGTGTGTGCAGACATTCATCAGCATGAAAGTAAACACACCCCCAGGCATACATTTCCCTGGGGCTGTTTCATTCGGAACTACAGCTCTGGTTTTCATAGCTGCTTTGTCTAAATATTTTTGGGATGATTCATTCATGGTTTCAACATTTCAACAGAGGGCATCCCCAACAGTCTTGACATACCAAGGCACAGAGCAAGACTGAGAGGAAAGAGAGAAGGCGGTACCTCATGTCTCCATCCGAAAGCACCCCACTCTGCATCAGGAAGAGGCTTTGCCCTGAGATGACGGGCAGCGAGTTTCCCTCTGCTCTGTAATGATAAAAGCTCAACATGCTGGGAGCTCAGCAGGAGACAGAAGCCTGGCTGGCATAGCTGCTGGGCCGTGAAGGCCTGTGACTGAATCAGCAGTGAGCTGCCCGCTGGAGTTTTCCACAGGACCAGTCACACTGGCGCTGGGAAAGGCACACTGGCTTCCCCTTTCTCTGCTGACCGGCAGAAATGCCGCGTCCTCCCCACCCCAGGACAGCTCCCCAGGGACAAAGAGACTTTCTATGAGCATGGGGTCCAAAGGCAAAAAGACACAAGTCTCCACCAAGATACAGCCAATAGCACCACCTTTAAAAGCAAAACACTGAAAACAACAGGGGAATGGCTAAACAGAAGACCAAGAATTAGAATAAAATTCTACAGAGCTATTGAAAGTGATGAGCACACAGAGGTGGGTAACCCACCAACGTGCCAAATCTACAAAAGGTGGCAACACAGAACACGCAGGAATTGCAAAATATGTCTAATGATATATATGCAAATGAACAAAAACAGGAAGTGAGTTTGTGGTGAATCCAACAGTTCAGATTCATTAGGTTTTTTTCTTCTTTTTCCTTTTATAGGTACTCAAGGTAGTAATACAAATAATACAATAAACGACTAGTGAGGCATACCAGATATTTTCACGAGGCATATAAATGTTTTTCAATGGTTTTGAACCAAGTAAATGATCCAGAAGTTACTCGAGTTTCCCAGCGCAAAGGGGGAAATGTCACATACAAACCAAACACTTATTTAAGCAAACAACTCAGCTAGGCTTTTCTTAATTTCCTGGTTCAGGGTCACAGACAGTGAAAGGTGTGAAGCTGATGAAGTTGCGACACCTGCTACCCTAGGCAAGCTTCCTAATCATTTCCATGCTCAGGTCTGTGAATGAGAGAGAAAACTGGCTCGGCACATTTCTCTCCGAAGCTCAATTTGCAGAAATCCACTTGCATTGGGAAACAAAGCCAGTTTACAACAGGCTAAGGAGAAAAAGATTCCCTTCACCCCAAATTTACCCTCCTCCACATTTCCCTCTTCCCCCTGAATAAAAAGGAGCAGAGAGACTTCTGACAATAAAAAATGACAGCAGACTTAAGAAAAAAAAAATCACTCAGGGGAAATAAAGGACTGTGTTCTCTTTAAATAGCCTATAACTCAGTGAAAGCTACAGTGAAGCCTGTATGACGGCTGCAGGCTCCAGAATTGAGAACAGTTAACACACTTCAGTCCTCGTTCTTACACAACCACCTCATCCGTCTTTGTCACTTCCATCAGTATTCACACTCCCGGTAACAGATGCCAGACAGAGCCATAAGCTCCAGCAAGCTGGGGGCTGGAACGTGCAAGGCCATTGTACACGTCTGACCTGTGACCACACGGTTCCTTGAGAAGCAACAGGTCTTATTTCCATAGTACTTTCCTATTACTAGAATTAATTCTATACTAACAGTGTTTTAAAATTTCCATTACTATGAAAACCTTATCATTTACCTCCCTTCCTCACTTTTCCTGTTAACCTTAGGGCTTATTTTCTGCCCTCTAGAGGAGCTAGCACCTAAAATAAATGGAGCTATTCTATACATTTTTCTACATCTATAGAATGTCAACGTTTCTCGACCCTGTGACGTGTTTTACACGGGTGGCTCGCTCTTCTTGAAATGTGCGCTTGGCACATTTATCCATCTTGAAAAAGTCCACCGCTAGCCCTGCTGGAACAGCTGTCCACATGCCATCCCTGAGCTAAAATGCAGCAGAAAGGGAGCAGTATCGATGAAGAGTTAAATTTGCTGACCCACTTGGGTAGAAGAAAAAACTGCACTGTTGGTGGATTCACATGGTTAGACGGTTTGACACCTCTGCAGTTGTGGGCACTTGATGTACAGGATAAGCTAGGAGCGGGAGGGAGTACTGGATTCCAAGTTAGGCCTGGGTCTTGGTCCTGGTTCTGCTGGGTGACGACGGGTAAAGCACTTTACCTCTCTGGGCTTAACTTTCCTTGACCTTTACAGAAGGGAACTGGATAAAATGACCTTTTAAGAAGTCTTCCAATTTTAGAATTACGATTCTCTGATTTCTTCCTCATCAGATAATTCAGCAAGCTTACAGTTACTTTATGTGATTCTCACAACAATCCAGTGAACAGGTGTTCACATCCTTATTATGCAGATGAGGAAACTGAGGCTCACAAGTCAGAGGACTTTGTATAGGCCCTCGACTGACGAGTGGGAGGCAAGGCAAGGCCAGGGTCTGAACCTGGGTTGTCTGGCTCCACCACAGATGCCATTTTAAGTGGTATCATCACTGCTTCAAATACAGCACAAAATCTCGATCCCTCTTGATACACAAGTTTGGGAGCTAGGCACCCAGTCTTCTGGAGTCTGGAATTTGAAGGCTTCCTTTATTAAAAAGTAAACACCCTGCATGAGATTTAATGTTTCTTTCCCTTTAGGGGACCCAGACCTGGCTTCTTTCAATCAATGATTGTGACCGAATGGCTTTCATTGAATTTGGAACCTATTTTTTGGAATGAGTTAAGGTCTGCTTTTTTGGTCTTTTTCTTCTTTTCCTCCAATTCCAAAGCATTGCTTCTTCTGAAACACTTTTTCCCTCCCTCTCCAAATGAAAAGGCAGGCCACCTGGATGTTTCTTTTTTTTTTTTAATAATTAAAAGCATTTAATATCCAGACCGTAAAGAGAAATAAATGGAAAGGCCTTCCACTGTTCATATGTAATACTTTGCTTTGTCTGGTCAACTTAAAAGAGTGATCAGACTCTCAGGAGAATGTGGCTTGGGGTTCAACCATGTTCTTTCAAACTCCATTTTTCAAACTTCAGAGTTTTCTCATGATGTGTTAATTTTGTGGTGCACCAAACATTTTGAAAAAGTGTAATTCAAACTCAATTTATCTTGATTGTAGAAGCTCTTGATGGCGTTCTGCCCAGAGTACTGTTTGCTCCATCTCCACAGTCACAGGCAAGGAAATACGTACAAAGGTACATGTTCCTTTTTCTGCAGCATACTTTTGTCTCTTCTTAGCTCGATCAATTCCTACTGACTCTTCAAGACTCATCTTGAGCTTTACATTTTATGAGAAGTATTTCCTGTTTATCGTGGTTGAGTGAGGTCCTTCTCCACGTTTTAACAATAAACTTGATTTTACTGCTTATTATCACTCTAATATCGGATTTGACTGTCTTCCTCCAGACTTGATCCTGTTGAGGGTAGGAGCCATGTTTCCACTGTAGAAGGTCATAACCTATTAGGATGTAGGCCTGGCAGCGAGGGTGAGCGGCTCGGCAGCGGTGGTGGTGACTGGAAGCAGGGAGCAGGTAAAGCGACTCTCGCCTTCGGGGCCTGGGTCTGGGTCCCGGGGCCGCGCGGGGCGGGTGGCACGCCCGCAGGCGGCCAGGGCACCCACCCGGAGCGCCCCACCTGGGCTAGGCGCACGTCCGGCCTCGCCCCTGGAGGTCGCCCTGGTGTTTCTTATAATTACACAAATAACACATCTTTTAATGGGGACCTGTTTACATATAACACTTACTGGTGGAGAAACCCAAGTTGCTGTCCAGAAGAAAGAATTACAACCCAGTGGCATTTATTAAACACACTCCAGGAGGACAAAGGTTGGAATGCAAAGAGAATACAGAGGAGAAAGCCCCGGAGATCTGCAAAACCGGGAGTTTATCTCAAGTCCTGAAAGCGAGCCTCTCTCCTGCCCTCTTCACTTGGGAACTGGAAGGAAAAACAAAACCCTGGGCAGGGACACACAGGCTCCAGCAAGGCCCTGGGGAAAAGTGAGTGTGTGTGAAAAGTTGGCTACTTTTGTTCTTATTTCCTTTAATACTGACCTCAGATAGATCTCACAGCTGACAGGTTCCTGGGCGAGGCCATCATCCAGGATGCAGGGTGAAGGAATTTAACTTAAATATTTTAATTTAAATATTGTACAGGGTTTGGGCTTGTACCTACAACAGCTCCCCAATGATGGCACCAGGACCAGACTCACTCCATCCAAGGGCCTCCCCTTTCCCGGAACCTGTGCTATGTGTCCCCACCGTGGACCCAGCCCGGGCAGGCAGGCTCTTCTTAGGCCCCTGATAATCCCACTGCCTTTTCTCTGCTAACTCAAGTCCCGACTCCTCCTTCAGCCTCCCTCTTTCTTCCTCTCCCCAGCTCTATCTGTACCCTGCAAGTCGGCAATTAGTTATTTTCTGTTATTAGCTCTTTTCTGTAGCTGTGCCTAAACACTCAAGGAGAAAATGAGTTTATAACCAGGGCAGGGGCCACACTGTTAACCTGGGTGGCAGGTAGCCTGTACTAGGTGCTAGGGTGGCCTTTACATCAACGTGCAAGTTCACAGCTGACACTGGGCCTTGCGCCATAAACGAGGGCTCAAAAGGGATGCGGACTGTGCACAGAGTTGTTGCTCCTAAGTCGTTTTTTTAAAAGTCCAAGCACCTCACTAACTTTAAATTAATATCTTGGATATTTTTCCTTTGAGGTTTTCTGTGCTCTCCAAATGTTCTTAGGTAATCAGAAAATGAGCAAACATGTTAATAAATTTTTGTTTTTTTAAGGAAAGAACAGCCTGGTGGTGTTCAAGGGCCAAATGGAATGGAAATAAAGCGATGCTGTGGTGCCATCTAGTGGCAGTGAGATAAACAAGCCAAGCCACGTCTGAGTGCTTGGAACTACCTACCTAGGGCTAGCGAGTGCCATCCAGGCTTTGGGGGCAAAGGAGGCTGCTTTCTATTTCCCAGAATCCTTGTGGTCTCCGGAGGTGGGGGTAGGGGTGGGCAGTCTGTCCTCCCTTAGAAATGAGTGTGTGGGGGGGTTGCCACCGTCCCCTCCACTGCTTTACCTGACAGTAATTCTGACACCTTGGAGAAGGGAGCTGGGGACAGGACTGGAGGGGGACAGTGCCTGCCATCAGCTGCAGGGCGCACCAAGTAGCCAGTGAGGCTCCGATGGGTTGCACCCACACATCTGACATGTGAGATACAAAGTGCCCCCCACACAGAAGAGCAGACAATGGAAGGGGTCGCTGGACCTTCCAGATTTGCAGGAAACAACCTCTAATGCTGTGTTTGGGTTACCCCAATTAGTTAAATTTTAGCAGATTAAACAATCCCAGTTAGAATCCTTGAGGTACAGAGGTTAAAGTGTAGGGTGTCCACAGGCCAGATGGGATGATGGACACTCTGTGTCAAATCACACAGTTCTGAATCACACTTGCAGTCTCATCCCATTACATAAGAAGTCCCTGACACCATCCAAGTTTCTCATAAGGTCTGGGTCAGCTAAGCCGAGGCAGCAGGACCGTTCAGGGGAACAACGAAAGGTGGCAAAGCTGGTGTGGTTCTGTCATGGTAACAATAGACTGTAAATTTCATCACCCCTTTTTCTAGCAAGAGGGCTCAGATTTCAACTAGTCCCTGGGGTCCAAGTGCCACTTTCCTCATTGTCTCTCCTTCAGCCTCTCCTACTTGGTCCATGTCCTGTTGCTTCTACCTCCCAGGCACTCTGGAGTCTGAATGCCCCCATCCACGGGCCTGGACCCACTCCCATCAGGACCACCCACTCTCAGCTGGAGAACAGCCACAGCCTCTGAACTCGCTTCCTCTCCCACAAAACCCCACTTCATGCGTTCTCCTCCATTGTGCAGCTCAGGTGTTCCCTATTGGTGTGTGTGTGTGTGTGTGTGTGTGTGTGTGTGTTATAATAGATCAAGTCACTCTACTGTTTAAACCCCTTAGTGACTTCCCTGTCCTTAAGATTGAATCGAAATCCTAATGTGACCTGCAGACAAGCGCTTCTAAAATCTGGCATCTGCCCATCTCCCTCCAACTCCTCTCTGCCATCCCTCCACATCCCACATTCCTGCCAGCTAGAGTGATCCTGGATCAAAGGCACCCTTAACCTTCCACCAACCTCCTCCTCCCCATCAAGTCTCAGCACACCTCACATCTCCAGGGGCCCTTTCTAATGTTACTCCTCCAGGGCCCTGCTCCCTCTAGCTGCAAGGTCTTAACAAAAAAAAAAAAAAAAAAAAAAAAAAATATATATATATATATATATATATATATTTAAAAGCATATAGTTTAAAAGCATGTTTCAAAAAAGATACTGACAAATGTGTCTTAATGCTATTCTAATAATCTTATCTCTGTTGGAGTACTTTGGGTTAAAAAAGTTGCCTCTAACTAGAAAGAGGAACAGGTTTAAATTAACAGTTGTCTGAGAAGTTCTGATAAAGCCTCTTTGGTATACTTCCCAGAAACTGAAAAAATAAATGTCTCTAAGGGCTGAATAACAATTCTTTGAATGTCAGGTAATTTCCAAATCTTAATTTTCAATACAATTGAAAAGGGACCTAATTGAGCTGTCATTTTTGGCACAGAACTTGGGAGGAATTCCAAGAATTAAGTGACATTGTTATAACAAAACTCCTACCACTCCATGTATTTATTCATGGTTTCTCAGAGCTTCTAGCTCTAAAAACGAAAAATAGGAAAAGGAGGTGATGCTAAACTCTTTCTAGCAATAAGTATTCTTTGTTCATTTATTCATAAGCTAACTTTAAAAGCCAACCCATTCCATTATAAGTTGCAATTTCAATGGAATTTCCATTTAATAAATCCTTTGATGAATAATGATTTTAAAATGTGGATGGAAAAAAGGGGTTCTAAGGCCAGCCAAGTGGCTCAGTTGGTTAAGAGCTCGCTCAAGAGTGTGAGCTCTAGGGCCGGCCGAATGGCTCAGTTGGTTAAGAGCTCGCTCAAGAGTGCGAGCTCTGAGCAACAGCAGTTCGAGTCCAGCCCGGAGCTGAGCTGCCGATGAGCCGCCAACAGGTGGCAGGATGGCTCAGCTAAAAAAAAAAAAAAAAAGAGTGCGAGCTCTGAGCAACAGCAGTTCGAGTCCTGGCCTGAGCTGAGCTGCCGATGAGCCGCCAACAGGTGGCAGGATGGCTCAGCTAAAAAAAAAAAGAAAAAAAAAAAGAAAGAAAAAGAAAAAAGGGGTTCTATGGAAAGTGACCTCATAGGGTGCACTAATCATAAATTCCTAACTAGGCAGGTCATGGTGGGTGGTCATGCCCTAGGCCTATAACTTTCTTTTTAAAACATTTTTTTATTTTTCAATTACAGTTGATATACAGTATCATATTCGTTTCAGGTGTACAACATAATGACTAGACATTTATATAACTTACGAAGTGATGACCCCCAATAAGTCTAGTACCCATTTGACACCATCAGTAGTTATTACAATATTATGAACTGTATTTCCTATGCTGTACTTTACATCCCTGTGACTGTTTTTATAACTGGCAATCTGCACATCTTAATCCATTCTCCTTTTTCACCCGTCCCCCTAAGCCCCTTTCCATCTGGCAACCATCAAAATGTTCTCTGTATCTATGAGTTTGTTTGTTTTGTTTGTTTTGTTTTTTAGGTTCCATATATAAGTAAAATCATATGGTATTTATCTTTCTGTCTGATTTACTTCATTTCATATAAATAAGTCCATCCATATGATTGCAAATGGCAAGATTTCGTTCTTTTCTATGACTAATATTCCATTGTATGTATGTACCACCTCTTCTTTATCCATTTGTCTATCGATGGAAGGTTAGGTTGCTTCCGTATCTTGGCTATTGTAAGTGATGCTGCAATGACCATGGGGATTAATGTTTTTTTTTTTAATTAGTGTTTTGGGTTTCTTTGACTAAATACCCAGAAGTGGGATTATGGGGTCCTTCTTTGTCTCTTGTCTTTGTTTTAAAGTCTATTTTGTCTAATATTAAGTATTGCTACCCTAGCTTTTCTTTCATTTTCATATGCATGAAGTATCTTTTTCCATCCCTTTACTTTCTCTGTGTGTGTAGCTTTCAATCTGAAGTAAGTCTCTTGTAGGCAGCATATGTAAGGGTCTGGTTTTCTTATCCATTCATCTACTCTATGTCTTGGATTGCAGCATTTAAACCATTTACAGTTAAAGTAATTATTGGTAGGTATGTAGTTATTGCCATTTTATTATTCACATGTTCTTCTTCTTAAAAAAGTCCCTTTAACATTCCTCGTAATACTGGTTTGGTGGTAAAGAACTCCTTTAGCTTTTTCTTGTCTGGGAAGCTTTTTATCTGTCCTTTGATTCTAAATGATAGCTTTGCTGGGTAGAGTAATCTTGGTTGTAGGTCCTTGCTTTTCATCACTTTAAATATTATTTGCCAATCCTTTCTGGCCTATAAAGTTTCTGTTAAGAAACCGGCTGATTGTCTTATGGGAGTTCTCTTGCAGGTAACTGACTGCTTTTCCCTGGCTATTTTTAAGATTCTCTTTGTCTTTAACCTTCAGCATTTTAAGTATGATGTGTCTTAGTGTGGGCTTCTTTGGGTTCATCTTGTTTGGGAGTCTCTGCACTTCCTGGGCTTGTATGTCTATTTTCTTTGCCAGATTAGGGAAGTTTTCCATCATTATTTTTTCAAATAGGTTTTCAACTCTTTGCTCTCTCTCTTCTCCTTCTGGTACCCTATACTTGATGTTGTCCTAGAGGCCCCTTAAACTATCCTCATTGTTTGGGGTTTTTCTTTTTTTATTGTTCTGATTGTTTTTTTTCTGCTAATGTCTTCCAAATTGCTGATTCGATCCTCTGCATCATCTAATCTGCTGATTTCCTCTAATATATTCATTTTAGTTATTGTGGTCTTCATTTCTGACTGGTTCTTTTTTATGTTTTCTATCTCCATTTTTATGTTTCCTATCTCTCTGTTGAAGTTATCACTGAGATCATCTAGCCTTTCCCTAAACTCATTAAGCATCCTTAGAACCAGTGTTTTGAACTCTACGTTTGGCAGATTACTTGTCTCCATTTTGTTTAGTTCTTTTTCTGGAATTTTGTTCTGTTTTTTCATTGGGGACATGTTTGTTTCCTCATTTTGGCTGCTTCCTTGTTTGTTTCTATGTATTAGCTAGACCTGCTACATCTCCTGGTCTTCATCGAGTGGCCTTATGTAGATGTCTTATCAGGCACAGTGGTGCAGTCTCCCTGGTCACCTAAGCCAGGTGCTCCAATGGTGTCCCGTGTGGGTTGTGTGTGCCCTCTTGCTGTAGTTGAGCCTTGATTGCTTTTGGCACGTCAATGGGTAGGACTGACTCTCAGGCCTGGCCTGACTGTGAGGACTGGCCATTACAGTAGATGAACTGTCATGCAGGGGCTGACCCCATGGAGTAGGGTTCACTTTAGTGTGGCTCTGGTGCCTTCTGAGTGCACCCTTTGGGTGTGTTGTTTGTGAGGCTAACTAGGTGGTGCTCTGCTGTGGTCTGAAGCTGGCCACTTGGGTGTGTTCATTCTGGGGCCTCTTCGGAGGGGCCCTGGTGCAGGCCAAGGTCAGCAGCTGCCTGTGCCAAGCCGAGGGCCACTTGGTAGGAGCTACAAAATTATCTGTGGTTGGCAGCTGCCTGTGCAGGGTTCAGAGGCACCTGAGAGGGACTATGCTGCCAATCGAGGCTGGCTGTCATTGGTGGTGCGTTTGGGATCAATTGGCAAGAAGTACAGCACAGGATGAGGCCAGCTGCTGCTTGTTTGGGGTTTGTGGACTTTTCAAGAAATTTTTAGGCAAGTCCTCAGCATGGGCTCAGACCAGCAGCTTGTGTAGAAAAGCCATTGAAAGAGGTTCAGGCTGGGGAGTGAACTGGGTGCAGTGGGGTCTCAGGGAATCATCAGGGTGAGGCGAGAGCGGGGTTTGCTAGGTTGATGGGGACTCAGACTTGGCAGCTGCCTGCACATGCAGGCTGGGTGGGAGGATGGCTCAACAAAAGGACAGTGGGGCCTGCCGGTCCCCAAGAGGCCTGCCCCTCAAGCCCTCACTCTAAAGCCAGACGATTCAGTTCCTTTCTGTATGTCCCTGGTGTTCTTCGAGCTACTGTCCCTTCGCTGAGCTTAGGTCAAGTGTGAGCGAGTAAGTCCATGTGTGGGTCCTTTAAGAGGAATGCCTGGGACTCTAGCCGCCCTCTGTTGCACCCAGAGTTCCCACTGATTTGTGGGGATTTCTCTTCCTGGCACTGGTGTTCTTGGCTGTGATGCCCAGTGTGGGGCTGGGACCCCTCACTCCTCAGCGGGGACCTTCACAGCTGAGATATCCCTCCTGGTTCTTAATCACCACATGTGGGGGTGGGACCAGCCTGTCCACATCTCCACCCCTCCTACCAGTCTTGATATGGCTTCTTCTGTATGTCCTTCATTACAGGCTTTCTGTTCAGCTGGACTTCAGGAAATTCTCAATGATGGCCGTTCTGCAGTTTAGTTGTAATTCTGATGTGGTTGTGGGAGGCGGCGAGCACAGCGTTTACCTCCTCCACGACCTTGACCGGACGTTTCCTGGCTGATAACTTCTTTAGTGAAAGGTTTTAAGCCAGACCTGTCCATTGTTCTTGTGAACCTAGGTTAACATGCCTTCGAAATGCCAGAAGTTTTACCCCTCAAAGGCATTATCAACCCTCAAGAGAGCCCATAATCTTTTTAACTAGCCTGTAATCCAATCCCCACCTTGCTTTCTCCCTCCTCCATGTACATTCCCTCAACTTGAAATGCTTATAGAATCTGCAAAACTGTTATTCTCTGGGGCTTTTGAGATCTGGCTCCCCAGCATATGTCTTCAGTTTGGCTCAAATAAACTCTTATAACAATTCTCTACAGGTTTGGACATTTCTTAGGTTGACAATACTACTACTGATTTATCAACACTTATTTGTTTAGATCAACTGTGAATTAATAGCTGAAACAGTAACTTAATCTAGGAGAAATTAATAGTGACTTAGTGAAGAAAAAAATTGCTATTAATACTCATGATACCTGGAAAAATTTCTTAAAATTTATGCATATGTACATATGCAAACATACATATGTCACAGAGGTATATGACGAGGTGATCAATAAAAGGCTTCAATCAACTAAATCGATACCTCAGAACAAAATGTTGTGGTAGGAAATAGAATTTAAAAAAAGTTCAGGGGGAGAAAAAACACATAAAAATTCTAGTTATTAAAGGAGAGCTTGTTGATGTACATTTTTAATGAATAAAGGTAGTTATAAAATTACTATGGATTTAGAGTCCATTGGATACATATAAAGGAATGACTGTTATATGTCAATATTTACATTGTTCATTTTCTTAATTTCTGGAAAGTACCTGAAAGGGCTTTACTAAGAATTACGAAATGATTATTATATGATTTCTGTTTCTCTTTCACTTAGAGGCAACCTGCTTAACCCAAATACGCAACAAGTTGCAAAACTAACATATGATCACATCCTTTTAACTATTTTGACAAGAAATTTATATGTCATCTTAAAATGTACAAAGGGATGTGTAGTTTTCCATTATTTGAGGGTATGTGAGCAGGAACCTTTGAAGGCCACTGCTCTAAAGCGCTTGCAGTGCAAAGCGGTTTAGCCTGAACCAACGGACCTCAGGGCTTTGAAAAGTTTTCAGGAGTTGGAACTGAATTTTCTGGTCATTTCACCGAGTATTCTTGTCCCTAAGTCAATGCCAGTGGAATTCGAGTCCAGGATGCTGGGATCTTCCCACTTTTCTGAGTTTTGTCTGGGAGATATGACCCAAGGTTCTCTCCAGGATGTGGCAGGGAGCCCGCTCTTCCCCCTTCCCCCGCTGAGCACTGCTTGGGAGCACTCCCTAGCCTCAAGCTTAATCCCCTCTGGCTGTCCCTCCCAGGTGGGACTTGGTTTAGGAGACACCAGGAAGTCTGACGTTTCTGACGCACAGATCACTTCTGCCTCTTGTCAGGAAGCCCCACTCACTGCCTCTCCATGACCAAGGTTAAGGGGAAGTACAGGGCTCCCCCACACCCCTGCAGCCTCCTTCTACATGGAAAGCATAGCAGAGACGTTAAGTGAGTGGAGCTGGTACCATCTGGGCTCTAATCTCAGCGCCACCATTTATTAACTGTCATAAGAAAGAAGGCAAGCTATTAAACCTCTTAGCATCTCAGTTTCTCTACCAATTAAATGGTGATAATAATAGAACCATCTCCTGGGGTTATGAGGACTACATGCAATACTGAGCTGGCATAGAAGAGTTTAATAAATGAAATGATGATGATTATTACTAAATATAAAATTTAGAATTTTAAAAGTGAGCTCAAGAAAGGAAAAAGTGGGACTCAGTAGAGAAGACACACCTCCCTTCAATGGAGGGCCTCTGAGGGACAGGGTAGGAGTGAGCCCAGACTCTGCTCCGAAGGAGGAAAGCTGCAAATCATCTCTGATGAGGACAGACCCTCACTCAGGTGCACAGCTGAGCAGGAGACCCCTGTGGCTTGGTTGTCCCAAACCCCTAGGGTGTCCCCAGAAACACAGGAGTGTACACAGGTGTTGCCACGCAGCTTTGCAGCCGTCTGTCCCCCTGCGCTTAACCCGAAACTGAACCTTTTGAGGACGCTGTTCATACACCTTGCGTCTCTCTGTTTGGCTCCAAAGGATGGCCAGTTAGTCAATGATGGGTAAGATTCCTCATGGGAGAAACAACCTAAGCCAGGAACGGTCGGGTGGAGGCCATTAGGAGAAATCTCGGGGCTGATGGAGGTGGGCATGGGCCCTCATTTGCCCCCCCAAAGTGACTGGAGGTTTTCTATCTCTGTAGCTACATTCCTTCCCTCAACCTGCTTGGGAATCAGCATAATAATCTTATCTTCCTGTGGTTGTTTGTATATAGGGTGTGTGAAGGCAGAGCATCTGTCTTATCATCGCAGGCGGAGGAGTCTAGGTAATAGCAACTTGCAGGCATGGGTAATCTGATTTGAGCAAGTTCTCAGGAATGAGACTCACAGACTGTGGAGAGAACAATGCTACTTCTGGGTGGGTGGAGAAATAAAAGCGGTGTGTCGCCCGATTCGGGGCTCTTTGTCCACGAGGCTGGAGACCCTTGGCCCCGCGCTCATTGAACTCTTGGCCGCTGTTTCTTTTATTTCTTAACCCTTCGCCGCCGCCTCTCATTCTCCCACTGCTCATATCGTGCGGGACGCAACACACAGGGGACCCTAGTGTTGTCACACAAAGCCAGTAGGATCCTGTGCAAACCTCCCGTGCACAGTATAAACCCCCTTCCCTGTATGCCCCCCGCCCCATGGGTGGGTGGAGATGGCAGAAGCATGGCAGAGTGAAGTGGCCCAGGGACCCTGATTAACACGGCCAGGAAGGAAACTTACCTGAGCAATGAGATAAAGGAGGACCGGTCTGGCTTAGCATCAACTACATCCTCGCTTGCTGCATCTCCAGCTCCCTGATTCTCAACACAGCCTTGATCGTCTGCCATCTGGGAGGAGAAAACAAAATTGGTGCCGTGTGATGCTTTTAAATAACACTCATTAGGTAACAGTTTTTACTTACCGTATTTGCCGGCGTATAAGACGATTTTTTGGCCCTGAAAAATATGCCTCCAAGTGGGGGGTCGTCTTATACGCCAGGTACACT
>NW_017731455.1:3487914-3492936 GCF_001890085.2 Hipposideros armiger | reverse complement strand
TCTCTATTAATTATGTCTATAATTTCTTAATAGGTGGCTGGCAATATCTGGCGAGGAAATCATTTCTCAGCTATTATCTGAACTTCCCCCGCCCCCATATGGGGAATGAACTCATTGCAACTGCTTCCTTGGAAAAGTGACGTGATACAACATGTTGGCCCAATGAAGACAATCTTTCTAAAAGGCTCAAAACGCAGCAGCTCTGAGGACCTCCACCTCTCACCTCTAGCACTTGGAGAAGGAAGGAGCTATGCTGGGCACTCAACTACTCCACTGTCACCTAATGCTCACAGCATTGCTAGGAGACCAAAGCCTTTACCCTGTAATGCAGAAAAAAACTGGGATTTCTTCAGAGAAAGTAAGTAACCTGCTCAAAGCCACACAGCTAAGAGGGGGCAGAAGTGGCTAGTGTACCTAGGCAGTGGCTGCCTAGGCTGAAGATCAGGCATAGACCCTGAAAGGAGGAAACAGCCTGTAAGTAAATAAATAAAGTTGGGGCAAGTAGGCAGCCAGTCCCGGAGTTCAAGAGAGAAGAGCTGGTAATAATGACTCAGTGAAGCACACCTATCTATCAGTCATTACACTGCCTGTAAACAGCAAACTGTAATACAAAGGGTAAGAGTTTACAAGGTCACTGGCGGACTGAGAGTCCTGTCTTTTTTCACTTCCTCAAGGTATCTTCAAGAGTCCTGCACAACGGTGCCCCCAAAATGATGACAGTAGCTCACATGTAGCGTACGAAGCCTTGAAAGAACCCCTGCTATAATCACCTCCTTCCGTCCTTGCTGTAACCGTCAGCCCGGAATCACCGTTATTCCCATTTAATAGATAGGCACCGAGAGCCAAGGCCCCACGCCTGGCAAGCAGGGACGCGGGGGCCCTCGCCGTTAGCCCTGCGAGACTGACGAACTGCTCCTTCCCTTCTATACCGATCTACCTCTCCTTTTCCAAATCTCGCCTAGTACCGGGTGACGCCGGCTGGCTAGGAGGGAAGTCAAGCCGATCAAACCGACCTCTCCCCCAAAGTTTCAGCGCCGGCCGTGGGGCCACCCTGCTCCAAGGGACCCTGTTCCCCCGTTCCAGACTTCGATCGGAGCAGCAGGGGAGGGAGGGGAAGGCCGGGCGGGGGGACCGAGGAGGCGCGCCGCCGATGGGCTGGAAGGGCAAAAGCGGAGTGCGGGGGGTGCCGAAGTTACCGTTCCCACGCGGCCTGGCAGGCAGAGCTTGCAGCNCTTATACGGCGAGTATATAACAAACTCTGTATTTTGAGTGGAAATGTTAGGGGGTCGTCTTATACGCCCAGTCGTCTTATACGCCGGCAAATACGGTAAGCCTAAGATGAGCAGTTTTGCACACCAAGTCTCCAGGGTTTCTGCCCCATCAAATCATTCAAATACCTGAGTACCAACTCTATTTCAGGTATTATTCCAGAGACAGGTAGACAGTGGGGAAGGAAACCAAGTCCTTGCCCACAGGGAGTTTCTAATCCAGCATCCATGATTTTGTTAAATGCCCCTGTGTATGAGCTGTGGAAGGTCCATCAAGATTTGTAACAAGAAAACTCCTCTAAATTCATGACCGCCTATAAGGTGCTCGTCGTTGGCCTGGCATCACTCAAATCCAGTTCATAACAGGAGTAATCTGCAGGATAAAGCTCGTTCTGTTTCATTTGCGTTTTCATGGCTCTTCCAAAACAGATTTCCTCAAATATATTTGACGCTCAATAATTTTCAAGAAATCCCTATGACCTCAAAGTTAAAATCTAACCCCATCTCCTTGGATTTTTAAAGCCCTTTAAACTATGGCCCACCATTTGTTTTTGTAAATAAAGTTTTATTGGAACATAGCCATGCTCATTCATTTATGAATTGTCTGTGGCTGCTTTCCCACCACGAAGTTGAGTAACTATGACAAGACACAATATGGCCCGTAGAGGAAAACATTTACTATCTGGCCCTTTACAAAGAAGGTATGCTGATCTAGGATCACTATCAGCCAACTGGACCCCCTACTCACCTACTACTCCCTTTACTTTAAGAAGTAACAGTAACAATGTAAGAATAGAAACTCCCATTTATTATTGTTTTGTCAGCATCATTTTATCTAACGCTCCCCATAATGCTGTTAGATCAGGCCTTTGATCATTGCCTTTTGATAGATGAGGGATCTGAGGCTGAAAAAAGGCTAATAACTTGTCCCGGGCCACATAACTAGAAGATGGTGGGACTTAGATCTGAAGCCAGCAACAAACACTTCAGAGGCTACCCTCCATTATCACACCATTTGGCCCCTAGCTCCCCAGCATCCTTGGGCATACTATGCTCGTTTCAGGTTCCATCTGGGCTCATGGTTCTCTTTCCAGAAGTCACCACCCACGTTTGCTGGACATGCCATCTTTGCCCAGCCGGCTAATTCTCAATCTTCAGAATTCAGCTTAAATGGCATCTCCGTCGAGAGGTCCTCCTTGATTATTCCTATCTCGCCCCCTCCCAACTCCCATACCCTTTACAGCCCCTGTATCTGTCTGGTGTGTTTGCACGCCGCTTATTTCTTGGCTCAGACATGACACTGTAAGTTCATCACAGCATTGGTGCCTGGCGCACAGAGGTGCGTATTAAATAAATGTTAATTGAGTGGAAAACTGGGATCAGAATTAGCTAAAAGTGATGCCGCTGGTTAGAAGCAGAGCCTGTTCCAGAGTCATTTCCCCTAAATCAATTCCTGTTTCCTTCCCTGCTGCCTTACAGCTACAGCTATCTCCACGACCGCCCCCCCCCCCCAAATCCCTGATCTAATGAGATCTTGAGGGAGTGTCTCGGAACGCTGAGACCCGGTGGAATGATATCGGTCATCTCCCTTAATTGTATAGGACGCGACACGATAGACACCATAACGCTGTCCTGGGGGTTGTGCAGGCTGTATGAAGGCATAGTACATGTTGGAATACAGTGGGAGCTGGTTAATGGAAAACAGCCTTAAGGCACGTAGCACACGATCTTTGAGTCATCCAGTTTCACTTTCTTTGAAATGTTCTCAATAAAAGCCATACGAAGCCCCAATTCAGGGCTCAGTCTTACAGGCTGTGTCGCTTGGTCTCGTTCCTATCTGACTTTTGTCTCATGAACACTTATTTAATCTGCGTCGCCCCTCTCGCGTCCCATTTGCCCTTGCCACGCAGGACGTGACACTTCCCAGTGAAGGGATCAGCTCTCAAGAACGTAAGGAGAAAGGGAAAACTTTTCATCCTTTAATTTCTATTGGTCTCCATCTCCAAGCCACTGCACAGAGCATACCACAGGTGGCAGACGCAGGTCTGAACTCCTGTTAGGCTCACCCAGGGATGTTTTCATGGGGATGGAAAACAAGAAGGTATTTATTTGACAGAACATAGTGTGACCCAGAGCACAAGTTCATGACTTTTGAAGGTGGGAGAAGGAATCCAGCTTAGGGGGGAGGTGTCCAAGACGGCAAAGTATCCACCTAGTGGCCTTGAGCTCCAACCGGCATTATCATGTCCCCTTCCGGCTCACCTTAGGGCTGAGCTGGGCAGCGAGGAGAGACCTGAGAGGAAGACGTCCACAGATCTCTACAATGACCGTGAGCAGTCAGGGGGCCATGTTGTTCTTAACATATCACCAACATGTTTCCAGTTGGGAAGACGTTAGACTTTTCAGATTAGGACTCAAAGTGTTCTTTGAAAACAGAGATAACCCTATCTCCAGAGGAGATAAGAGCAAATCCAGGCACACGGAAATGCTCAACAGTTTTTATTTCATCTCCTTTATATAGACTTAATTACCTTTCAATGTGGATTGGTATTTAGCAAAACACTGAAATATTTTCAAAACTGACAAGTTAAAGTTAATACAAAATCCACCAGAAAAAGACACTAGCTTCAACATGTAGTGTGTAAGCCTTGAGCTTTTTGGTAACACTAATCTTAGAGGCTCAGTCTAGGATATATGATGATAAAACAATGTGACTACACACACACACACACACACACACACACATATATATATATATATATATATATATATATATATATGTATGTATGTATGTATGTATATGAAGACCCTAAGCAAAATGGCTCCTAAGAAAGGCAAACATCTGTTTTAATATTGTTAGGACTGCTGAGAAGATACCTGAAGACTCCTCTTCATTCATTTAATGAATATTCCCTCGAAGTCCAATGCACCAGGCTGTGTGCTAGGAGGTGGCAGATTATACCTTGGAGCAAGCTGACCTGGTCCTGCCTTGTTGGGGAACAGGCATTGTTCCCCATAAAAAAATGCCACAAATGTTGGCTGGTGCTGTGGTGAGTGCCAGGTGTAGCAGGGGACCTGACAGCCTTGGGGGTATTAGGGAAGGTTCTCAAGGAAGAAAATGTCTGACCTGAGTTCTGAGAAGGGGAAGTAGAGAGAGTGGGGGTGGGGCGTGGCAGGCAGAGGGAACTGCACTCTCATTAAACATCTGAAATGCTCCATCAAAGGAGGGGTGCAGCTTATACACCTTCCCAGCCACTTGGGAGGGGGCTGTGGGCAATAGAGATGTGAAGTTGAGGCTGATTTTTACGGCTCAATGGCAGGGGGCTTTCTAGAGCTTTCCTTCCAAACACTAGGCCAGAAGGGTCTTCTGTGTGAAACTTACAGCATCTTTCTGAGTTGATGTCGAACACTGTCTAGGGGGACAGCAAGCGTCCCCTTCTCACAACCTGCCAGAGTGTATGTCTAACACAAGTCAGCGTGGTGAGGCTTGACTCTTGGCCATTTTGGTGACTTCCTTATTCCTGTGTAGCTGGGCTTGATTTCTGGGTGACATTAAGTTCACCCAAAACAAGGGTGGTGAGCGAGTGGGATGCCTGATCTCAGCTGCATCATTTTAGTCAAGCCAAGACTTAGCATTGACCCCTTATGTCCATGCATCCTCATAGCCCACTAAGAAAATCCAGGCCTACCTTAGCTCTCCCTGGAGAGGGCTCGCCTGGCGTTATTTTCCTGTATGTGCCCCCTTCTTGGGGCT
>NW_017731455.1:3482290-3484274 GCF_001890085.2 Hipposideros armiger | reverse complement strand
TGAAAGGAGTGAAGCCTTCATGGTGCGACATCCGCCCAGAACGACATCTTGTCTTTGCTTGCTTTCCCCTGGGCTTGAGACTACTATTATCTCTAATGTCTTACCAGGTAAGGACACTTTCTTGATTTAAGAAAGACTGGCCCCAGGCAAGTGTAAGGGCACCATTACAATTTATTAATTTATATGAAAATCCTGAATATTTTAAACATGCATTTACACTCTTCCCAACATGGGGGTTCTGTAGGCTGTATGTATCCACTCAGTTCATGCATTGAAACCAAGTGCCCAATGTGACAATATTAGGAGGTGACTTGGGGAGGTGCTTATATTATGAGGGTGGAGCCCTGGTGAACTGGATTAGTGCCTTATAAAAAGGGCTTGACAGAGCTTTCTAGCCCCTTCCGCCATGTGAGGACACAGCGAAAGATTGCTGTTTGCAGCCTGGAAGAGGGCTCTCACCAGACCCCAGTCATGCTGGCACCCTGACCTTGGACTTGCAAGCCTCCAGAACTGTGAGTAATTTCTGTTGTTTACGAGCTATTCAGTCTGTGGCGGTATTTTGTTATAACAGACTAAGACGGGCTGTAGGACTCTTTATTTAACACCCATGGTCCTGAAATGTTGGGGGTAAGCTAAGCCACTGTGGAGACTAAGATAATTTGCTTTTTAAAGGAATTCAATTATGAATCATTTAAGAAGGGGAAAATCCTATTAGTAAAGTGAATACTCTCTAATTTATCTAATTTATAAATTTAAGTAATTGCAGGTTATTCCTGAAATATAGTGAAACACAATGTTAGATCTGGAAGGAAACTTAACAACTAATCTCTCTGCTCATTTCATGTAGATAACCTGAGGCTCAGAGAAGTTGCCCACATCACAAGCCTGCTCGTGGCTGAACTAGGATCAGGTTGCCTAGAAAAAGAATATTTTCCATCCACAAGAAGGCTTGACCAGAAATTATATCATGCAAATGTTATGTGTTGCACTCAGGAATTCATTGCAGGCTCAGATAGATGGTTTAAAGGAAAACTTTGTTTTTTTAGTTCTTTAATGTGGACTGGTGTTGGGAACCTCAAAGGTATCATTGTGAGGCTGGATTATCATAATATTAATAAATAAATCATGGAAATAAGGAAGGGAAGAAATAATTTTGAACTTTTCCCTCTCTAATAATTGTACTGACACTTTGGGTCTAAACGATACTCTCTTCTATCTGTAGTTCCTGTGTCTCTCCAGCCTTGACCCATGTCTGAGTTATGCTTCTGTTGCAAACAGCATTAGCGCTTGAGTCTTCCTCCTCACCCCAGAAAAACCCCTAAATTCACTACTCAGATGATTTCCTAAGGGCTGGCCTCACGGGTGCTCCTGGGCTGGTCCCTCTGCACCTTTTCTCCAGCCTGCTCCTTTCGGTCACCAGACTGTTGCTGCTAACAGTGGGGAGCCCCTCACCCCCATCTTCATTCTGCTGGACACAGCACCCCTAAGGCAGAGCCCCAGGGATTGTTTTTCCCATTGTCCACAACACAGCTCAGGCCAGATTTTGACTATCTAAGGGACTCCACTGAAGGCTATCCCACGATTAAAACAAAGGTCACTTTTAACACCCATAGGCCCAAATCCAAACCCTGACTGAGGCAACAGCTGGCTTTTTCAGCAGGGAGAATGGGAAGTTCAAGGTCCAAGCAGAATCCTTTTCTTCCCCGAAAGGCGGGATTTATGTTGCACCTGTTATATCCATAGATTGCCTCCAAGCTCCGAATTTACCCTTTTTGCCTGTTCTGTGAAAATAGAACTGGGCCCTTCTAAATAGTTTTCCTTTGCCTGTGGCTCCACCAGATGTGAGAGGATGGGATGGACACTGGAGACCATGCACGAAGTCTGTCAAGTAAGGGCTGCGTGTATCTCGTCCCAGCAATGAATGTTCACTTTAGTTCTTTACACTGTCTCAATTCCAGTTCGTTGGGGGTTGTTTCTCCTTACG
>NW_017731455.1:3475807-3478130 GCF_001890085.2 Hipposideros armiger | reverse complement strand
TGGAGCTCTTCTATGATATAAGTGAAGTTCAGAAAGTTCAATTATTTAGAATATTAGGTTCTTTTCTAATTTGGAAAAAAATAAATAAACCTTTGCGTTAGCTGAGACCTGCAATATGCCAATAAGAGTTTATAGTTTGTAGAGTTTCTATCTGATATAGACATTGTGTGTGAGCATTGCTGGGAGGCTGGGGTTGGGCGGGGGATCTGACCAACCAAACGTGTGCGGTATGTGTTTGTATATATTTGTGTGTTTCCTTTATAGAGAGGCTATTGGACTGGATATGGGGAAGGGAATGCTTGGTGTCCAGGAGCGCTGCCAGACCCTGAAATCGTAAGGATGGTTGAGGCTCGAAAGTCTCTTGGTGAGGTAAGGGCCCTAGAAATTACTTTAGCAATTAGTTTGAATGTCCCTTTAGTATAAGATTGTGGTGGACAATTCTCCAAAGACTTCCATACTCTAATCCTTGGAACCTGTGTATATGTTACTTACATGGCCAAAGGGACTTCGCGGATGTGAGTAAGTTAAGGTTCTTGAGATAAGAAGGTTATCCTGCATTATTAGGGTGGATGCAATTTAATCACAAGGATCCTTATAAGGAGGGAGACAGGAGGGTCAGAGTCAGAGAAGGGTGATGTGACAATAGAAGTAGAAGTCAAAGCTACCTGAGGCCACAAGCCAAAGAATGCTGGCAGCCTCTACAGCGGTTCTCAACCTGTGGGTCGCGACCCCTTTGCGGGTCNAGGTGGCATTTAGGTAGACACTGAAAGTAGTGAGGGGCTTCACTTAAGCCAGGAAGGTTTGTTTTCAAGCTGCCCCATCAGGCCTGGGAGGTGAAGGAATAAATAAGCCTTCTCGGATCAGTCCAGGGTAATCTGTAGAGGCCCAAACACCGAGAGTTCTCACGTGTTCTTTTTGGGCAGCCTAGCAGAAGCTAAACACAAGTGAATATCTTAATCATTTTGAAGTCTCACTGTTGTCAACATTTTTAATAGATAAAGCTAAAATTCAAGTACAGTATTTACCCTTCCCGTGGAGTGAATCAGTTCTGTTTTACTTCCTATATTTTTGGGAGCTGGCCTTTCTGCTTTAGTCATCTTGCTCACAGAGCAAGCTTTTCTAATTTGATCGTCGGCTGAGGGTGTGCTGCCGTTTTCTGTGGGGTTCTTTTCTTGGGTTATGATCACAGCTCGTGTGAAACTGCATGCTTGCCTGATCATACAGCAGGATTTGGTCATCCACATAAACACGATGCCGTTGTGAGTTCACTTTTCTATTTAGAGCAGCATGTCAGCTAGAAATACCTCCACCTCATTTCCCAGACGCATGCGTGCTGAGTGAGTCGCCAGAATAGACCCTTGAGTAAGTGGCAGCTTTAAAAACCATCCAGCTGCTGACTTCAGACTAGAAAGTCAGCAAAGGAACGTGGAAGTTGGATTCCGAGCGATTAAGGTGCCCCCAGAATTTAACAGTGGTCGGGATTTGCGAGATTTGAGCAACTAGCCTGAGGCATCTCCTGTTACCTGTCTTTTTGTCTTCTCGGAAGTCAAGATGAATGTCCAGGCTTGCTCTAGGTGTGGGTACGGAGTGTATCCTGCTGAGAAGATCAGCTGTCTAGATCAGGTCAGTAAACATGTCTTGGCCTTCGGGAATAATAACAGACATGGGGAATTTCTCTTCTCACATATGGATGTGTGGGTTATTTTGAACCACCAAAAGAAAAAGATGTATTTCTCACTTTTTTTTTTCAGTTTTACCCATTTCTAGCTATGTCTTCTGTATTGTCTCAAAAAAAAAAATGCTACTCATGTATTTAACATATTGTAGCCGCGTGTTTTTCAATCATCATTTTATCCCTAAGGCTCTGTTTTTTACCCTGAAATATGTAAGAACACTGAGTCTGAAAAAAAGGGTAATTTTGCTAAATCTTTTCTGTATGACTTCTAGATATGGCATAAAGCGTGTTTTCACTGTGAAGTTTGCAAGATGATGCTATCGGTTAATAACTTTGTGAGTCACCAGAAAAAGCCATACTGTCATGCGTAAGTGTTTGATGGCTCTCCCCACCACCTCTTGAGTTTTGTTTATTTTTTAACAGATTGCCAATCAGATATTCAAATCACACACTCCAGAGGTAAATCCAAGAGCTGTTTTTTCAAAAGTTTTTACTTACCTACCATCATTGATGAGACATAAGGCAGGATTTTATGCAATGGACAGAAAGTTGAAAGTTTCAGTTTTCCTATAAATAAAAGGTCAAATCTGTCCACTATAACCCCATGTTAAATTATTAAATATCGTGTGGAACAATGTAATTGCCAGA
>NW_017731455.1:3472073-3473297 GCF_001890085.2 Hipposideros armiger | reverse complement strand
GCCCCAGATCTTATAACCACCCTAGGGAGTGTGCTGGATTACTTTTTTACCCCTTTGCATCTCTGAGAGATCGCCAGTTGTATAAAATCTAAATTCATTGCGCACGTGCAAAAGTAAAAAAAGGGAAGAAAGGGGTGCTTCAGTGGTGGTGATGAAGGAGAAAAGTAAATATTTTGAGCTGGCAGTTGAAGCAGATTCACGTTTTTCTGTTTTTTACATGTCATTCTTTTAAAAATAAATATATACTAAGATAAAATTTCCTGTTTGGTAGATGTGAATGGAATTTTTAGAAAAATAAAACATCCAGGTTCTCTCTTATTCAGGGAATGAACATTAGCCCTTGATGCTTCCTTACTCCACCAGTCGCATGTATGGCTTTTTCATCTTCCTCCTTCCTCAGAATAATCACGAATCTCATGTAAGGTCTCTGGGAGGCAGACACTCCTCAGTGCCGGATTTATGCTGTGGCTTCCTCTCTGCTTTGGTCATGTGATTCAGATTCCTTAAGTCAGTGGCTCTCAAGTTAGGCAGTGTTTCTCTCCCCCCTCCTCCCCGTCCCTCAGGACATTTGGTGATGTCTGGGGAGTTTTTTGATTGTCACAATTTGGGAGGGGGCAGGATAGTAATATTATTGGCATCTGGTGGATAGAGACCAGTTATGCTGCTATCCTGCATTGCATAAAATGGTTCTCTGCAAGAAAGAATCAACTGGCCCAAAATATCAGTAGTGCTGCCAAGAAACTAACTCTGCCTTAAGTCTGTGTGATGCTCATGGCAGTTTCTCAAAATCCAAGGGGAAAAGCATGTAAAAATCTCTCAATTTATATATTTTAAAATGTACATATTGGATCTGCATTAAGCAGTGGCAAGCCTAGGAAGTAAATGACAGAGAGTGACTTGATAAGGAACCAGAATTCCTGGGTTCTAAACCTCGCCCTGATAACCCACTGAGCGATTTTAGTAAGTTCACGTATTTTCCCTGAGCTGCTTTTCTCATCTATAAAATTAATGATTTAAACTTCAGCTTGTTAAAATTGCAGATTTTGGGGTCCCACTTTAGACCTCATAAATTATATCTGGGTTTGGTCCTAAGACCCTCTGATTTTTCCTTTTTTGGTTAGTCCTTTTTATGTTCTCTTTAAGTAATCTTTGCCTATCCTAGGGTCATGAAGATACTGTTGAGATGTTAGTTCTCCTGAAATTGATCTACACATCCAATGCAAT
>NW_017731455.1:3461001-3466263 GCF_001890085.2 Hipposideros armiger | reverse complement strand
ACAAGCTAATTTTTATTTGCACATCCCTGTCTATTTTCTGGCACTAGAAAGGCGTTTTAGGGGAGAAAAGGAACATTATTTTTTCACTGTCGTAAGTAAAGAGTATTGGAAAAACAAATGTGTGTACTAGAAAAGTACATTCAACGGGCTTAGTTGATACTTTTTTCTTAATGGTTTGAATTTTTTGGCAATAGGTAGACTCTACAAGATAAATAACTTATTCAACAAACATAATTTATCAAAGAAAACAACTTGTTTCTCTTCTTCAGAAAAACAAGTTGCCTATATGAGGAGACAGTCATGGGAGGCTTAGGATGTGTGTGAAGATCGTTTGTGACCCCTTTACAAATGTCTGTCTCAGCAAAAATATTTGGGTTTGAATTGAAAAGGTCATTTTATTAAATTCCATGGTACGTTAGTTAAATGGTCTCTTAGTGCTGTAAACTCCGTGAAAATATGTTTTTATTGGTTTCATGTTTTAAATATGTTGTTTAGCAGGCTCAGGACAACTTTCAAAAATCAGTTTTATTAAAAAACATTTGGTTTCTGTATTTGGCAAAAATTATTTGTTCTAAATGTGGACAGTGCTATCTGCTAATAGTTATAACACACACATAATGTCATACGTGTAGCCAGACGTGTCTGTACACAGCAGTGAAATGTGACTTCATAGGAGCATCGTTGATTCTTGATTATTAGGACATTTTGGTTGAGGTTTCCAGTCGTGATCATAACAAATGCAAGAATCAAAGTGGGGGTGGTTTGATGGTACCACTAGCAGCTGTCGAGAGGATCAGTCTAGTGTGGCATTTCACTGTGATTTCGCAGGACTCACGAGGGCGTGAGTAGAAGGGAGTGAGAGAGAGGCAGGCAGACGGTCAGATAAACTATAAATAACTGTAGTGCCTAAAATGCCAACCAAGCCACTCTTCTTTTAAATGAGTAACTGTTGTTTTTTTTAGGTTAATGGACGGTGCCATGTAATCAATCTATTATTTGTAACAGGCCAGCACACTAAAGGCTGATTCATATTTGTGGAAACGCTNCAGGAAGGTCTAGCGTGAATATCTGAGGTCATTGTATCCAGAGTAATCTCTCTGTGTCTGCCAGTTTTGGACACATTGATGACAGTTTATACAAAAGGCCCTGTATACACGAGGTGCCGAATACATAAAACACAGTAGTTAGAAAATAGTACAGGAGCCTTTTCTTTCTTTTCCCCATGATTGTTTTGGTATAGAAAATTAAAAACCTCTAGTTTCACACTCTTAAATCTCTCCAAATTCAATAATGTTTAAGATTATTTGCAACCTCTCTTTCCCCACGGGGTAGGGGAATGTCAAAGTTATATTGATTTTGAACTGATATTTGGGCAGACGAGGCCATGTTGATAAACCAACTTCTTTTGAATAACCAACAATGGTGTTTTGTCAAATAAGTAGCTAGTGATTGAGGGCTCATGTTTATTAAAATAATGAATCATTTAACTTCTCTCCCCATGCCCCACAAAAAGTTCAGTGGGATGGAGCTAGTGGCTTTCTAAAATTAGAAAATGACACATGAAGTAGAAGGCTCTCTAGTAATCTGCCTTCCTAATGTTACCGCATTTCATATTGGCTTTCCTGCCTGTTCAGGCCATACTTCTCCTCAAGAAAATGTGCATTAGATCGAGCTTATCCTTACCCATGTGGCTCTTTACACGTACTGCCAACATAGCTTATTTTGCTGAGTACTTTGCAGTAATGGTGATTTCTTATTTTTAACAAGCTTATATAGCCTTTACTGTGCATTTATTGCTTAATTCATTTGATACACATTGCAATCCAATAAAGTAAATATTATCATCTCATTCTGCTGGTGAGGAAACAGAGGCTCAGATTGTTGCTCATATGTCATTGNGCCTTGAAGTGTAATATCTGACTGCCAGGGAAGGTTTACACTAGCGGTGTGATGACAGGCCCACGAGAGAAAGGTTTTCCTTTATGAATGTGCATGGGTGGTGTGGGGAGAAGGAAGGGAGGAATGAAGACTCGGATTATAGTTTTTGGTCTGAAATAGTGGGTTGTCAGAAAAGTCATACGTATTTTTTCTATGTTTTTCGTTGCAAAAATGCGTCATGACTTTTCCGACACCCCAGTATATGTTTAGTTCCATTTCAGATCCTCTTATGCCAGTTTGAAAATCTTGCCTCCCCCCATTATAAAAGTTTAGATAATTGTGGGGGAGGAATAAATTTTCCTCTATTTTCAAGTTTCTTCTTCCCTAATGATCAAATAGAAGTGAGACAGCCTAGCAAGAGAAAAATAACCAAATTTAATACATACATGTGTATGGGAACCCACATGCAGGTGAGGTTCGGAGATAGAAAGGAGGATTGAGGTATATAAGACATCCGGAACTAAAAATGGGGCTTCAAAGGGCCATTGCAGGATGATAAGAAGAAGAGCCACTTAGTGAATAGAAGTTTGCCCTGCCCTATACGTAGGCAAGGGCCCTAATTCAAGTTCTGGGTAGTTAAGGGAGGGGCAGAAGTTTCTCTTGAGCCCAAGGCTACAGTTGTATTGAGCTCAAAACAATCCACATACCACAGAGGCACATCTTGGAGCGACTCATTCTGAACCCCCATATTATATAACGCTCTCCTTCCTGGCAAATGACATACATCACAGCGGGGGGACAGTATTTGGGATGTCAACTCATCTCTCTGCATTAATCTGTCAATGGGACTGAGAAAGGTAGAGTTCAAGACGACTGGGGCTACTCAGAGTGGCTTTCCTGGTGTCAGCTAAGAAGTGAATACTCCATAATACGTGGGCGTGGGAAACTGGTCGAGTGTCTTGATTTATCTGGTGGAAATGATGATGATAATGATAATAGCTACCATTTACTTAGTGCTGACTGTGTGCTGGGCACCAGTACGTAGGCCTGACTCAAGAGTCTGCCATCTTACCCACCATGTGTGTTGCTCCTATATAGCGTGATCACCGAATGTCCGATGTGGAAGGGCCTCGGTGGGAACAGGCTCTCGGAGAGATCATTGCGGATCCCCCAGCCATTTAGGGAGGGGAGCATTACTCATTCAAATTTTTGATCGACCCAGCAGGGTTACTTGGAGGAATATGACCAGCACAGAGGGAAGGGCAGCTTCCCTGCCATGATCACCCCGGCTTATCAGAACGCCAAGAAAGCCAACGAACTCGCTAGTGATGTAAGTACCACAGGAATTCCCACAGGATGACCCACAGAGCCCCAGAAGCAGAGGGGAAATGAGGCTTTGAAGGCTGTGCGTACTGAAACCTATGCACAGATTCATTTATTAGACCTGAGCCAAAGTAGAATGTTAGCCCTCATATTTCTATCCAGATTCCTGGTATCTACTTCCTCTGTTCAGACTGTTTGGTCCCATTTATCTGCTTCAAAGGAGATTGACATGGACAAATAGCACCACTCACTTTCGGTCAGCTGAAGCAAGTGGAAATACTGGTCCCGTGAGATGAGCTGGGGTTAGGAGAGTCCTCCCGAAAGAACCCATCTAGAAATCTAGCACTTTAGGGGGATAGCTGATTAAAACAAGTCATATGATTATCAAATGAGGTGTAACCCGGTTGATAACGTTTTTATTTGCAGAATGTTGGCCAGCCGTCAGTCCTTGAAAGATAGGCTATAATTAAACTTGGTGAAGTCACACACACACACACACACACACACACACACACACACACACACACACACACACTAACACTCCAAAGTGAGTGCTCACTTCGGCAGCACATATACTAAATATGCCAAATTGAAACTCGGCCTGTAATCAGGAGCCAAGCATTNTTCCCCGCTCTTTTCTTGCTTGGATGGGGAGAGAGGGAGAATGTAGGGGCATCTCAGTCCTGTGTGGGGACCAGGAAGAACTTTCTGAGGTCAAGAATAGTCGGCTCACAAAAGTTCGCTAGCATAGAACTTGTGAAAACTCCCTTTTAGAGAGAAGACTTTAGAGAGTATTAGTGGCAAGCCAGGTGTATCTGATTCATCTGAAAGAATTTCAGATTCATTCTCTCCTTGTCACTGCAAATTACAGAACGTAACTTCTAAAGAACTTCTACCACTTGCCTTTTCATAGCCCAGTTGCTCCACAGCAACAATAAGACCAGGAACTTAGTGGTATTCTGAGTGGGAAGTTTAAGCATGAATTCAGGCTCAGCTTAACAAGTGGCTTCCACTTGCCTTGGGTTGAGAAGCGTCTGTTGTCTCCCAAACTTGACAGGCAGCTCCTCAAGGGCAGGAGCTTTCTTCTTCCACCCAGCCCTGCCACCTGGCCCACACCAGGTGCCTCGCATGTATGTGTTGAGCTCTACGTTGAGTTTCTTTCTCCATGTGCCAGGCACTGTGCTGAGTATTGGGAATAAAAAGGTCAATAAGATATGCAGGGCTCATCAAGCTATAAGCCAGTTATGTTGCCTTAAGAGCTGTGACAGGGGATGTGCAGGGTGTTATGGGAGCCCTGACTAAGGCTTGCCACTCAGATAGCCTGGTAGATGGTGAGATGGCGACATGCGATTCAAAATTTGTTTTCATTTTCCAGGTGAGGTACACAGAGGACTATGAACAGCAGAGAGGCAAAGGCAGTTTTCCTGCTCTGATCACACCTGCTTATCAGATAGCCAAAAGAGCCAATGAGCTGGCGAGTGACGTAAGTGTCCCTGGTAATATTGTCATGTTAGGGGAGGAAGCAGGACGTTACCTGAGCCTGGCAAGTCCAACTTCCTGTCTACTTGGGCATGTACCATGGATCCAGGAAGTAGCATTCCTTCATGGTTTTCAATCGATTTTACCATGCTCTGGCACTTTGATATGTCTAAGACACACTCCCTGGACCCAAGCAAAAAAAGAACATTGCACAAAACATTCAGTTTTACTCTCTGGCCTCTGTGCATAGGAGGCTAAATTCACTGGGTTTGTCCTTTCCTTTCAAACAGGTGAGATACCATCAACAATATGAAAGAGAAATTAAGGGAATGGCTGGTCCAGCCGCTGGAGCTGAGGGTACTTTGACAAAGGAATATGTGGATCAGTATGGCCAGGTAGGTGATAGAATGACTTCCTCGGACACCGCCCTTTTCGATGGTCACTTCTCATTTTGGCAACCCTCCGGTCTGTGACACAGCCTGTGACCATTTATTCAGAGGTTGGGCTGTGGCTTATCTTTGCCCTATTTATGAAGGTTGGATTTTCTAAGTGAGAAAGTAGTGGGCAAACAATTACACAGGG
>NW_017731455.1:3454708-3455521 GCF_001890085.2 Hipposideros armiger | reverse complement strand
TAAATAAAGTTTTATTGGAACACAGCCACATTATGTTTGTTTACATACTGCCTTCGGATGCTTTCAAGCTACAAGGGCAGAGTCGAATAGTTGATGCAGAGACTATGTGGCCAGCAAAGCCTAAAATATTTACCATCTCGTCATTTATAGAAAAGAGCTGTTGACTCAGAACATTAGGTCTAGATGGGACCTTTGCAGTCTTCAGGCCCTCACTTTGTCATAGGCCCAGAAAAGTAAAGGGTCTTGTTCTGTTTCAGAGAGACTTTTAGGGACAGAACTAGAACCAGACTGCTGATAGTATAATTCTACCACCCAGGAATAACTCTGTTAGCATTTTGGCCTTTTTCTATGTGAATATACTATAAACAAATATATGAATATAAAAACATATAGTTACATAGAATTCAACTGTATATATATATATATATATATATATATATATATGGTTTTGTGTACTGTTTTATTTAATATCATATTGTGAGCATTATAATGCATCTTGCCTACTTTAGAAGGCATATCCCTGCCGTATATTTTATAAGGATAGCAAATTGTGTTTCCTTTGGTAAGAGGTTACAAGGGAACCTGCAGTTTTTTTTAGCTCTTATATTTATCCAGTGAGACAAATCGGCCAGTCCTCTGTTAACGGCAACCAGCCCTCAGCACGCTCTCCAATTACCTGGGATGACCTGGAGTCTATTCACTAACTATAACCTCATGTTTTGCATCCATCCACCCAGGGGAGCCCAACTAACCAACCCATTTAAAATTCGACGACATTCTCTGCATCTATGAGTGATCTCATTTACTATACTC
>NW_017731455.1:3448664-3453973 GCF_001890085.2 Hipposideros armiger | reverse complement strand
CTCACAGCGAATCTTGGCAGCCCACACTGGCTGCTGGCTACACATGGTAGCCCATGGCAACCCACTGCCACAGGGGCTGCAGCCTACACCGTTGCCAGCGGACTCACGGCAGCCCAGGTCCAGGTCGAGCTGTTGTTCACCATCTTAGCTGTAGAGGACAGTGTCACTGGCCCTCATATGTGGGATCGGAACCGGGGCCCTACTGCTCAGAGCTAGTGTCCCAAGCCAGCTCTTAACCAAGGCGCCACTTGGCCGGCCCTTGTGTGGGCTTTTCTAGGACTTTAATTTCTAGGTCTCCTAAGAGACAGTCTTTGTGACTGTATCTGTGTGTCTTGGAGACGCATGGCCTTTTAGGCACAAAAGCTTAAGAGTTTTGATTAAGATTATCTGCTAGGACTGGTCCCTGTAGTGTTAAATTCTGTCTCGTTCTCCGCCCCCCCCCCCCAACACAAACTTGACCTTGAGTCCTCAGGGCAGCACCTGTCCTCTTGCATCCTTTATGTACCACAGTATCTGGCTCCTAGTGGCGAGTGCTGGTGAGGGAGCCTGGCTGAGCATGCAACATCCCCTTCCAACACTACCTTGTGCTTCTTAAATTAGTACACGCTCTCATTTAACCCACACAGTCACCTGGAGAGCCCGATGTGTTTTCCCCATTTTACAGATAAGCAGATATGTGCTGGAGTGGCATTTGCAAATTCAGAAATTCTCAGAGAAGGTCTGCGGATGTATCCTTGAGAACGTCAAGGACCTATACTAGATTATGTGATTTTACTTCTGCTTAGCTGCACATCAAAGCAGAATTTAAAGTCACACGGGACTTTGTAAGGCTCAGTGAGGAATTTGCTTTCGCATAAATGTAGAGGTTAAGAGCGCCAGCTTTGGAGCTGACAGACCTGGTTCCACAATTAGCCAAGTGGCCAACTGCTGACTTTGGGCACGTTGCTCAAGCGCTCCAAGCCACTTAGCCCATCTGTAAAATGGGGATGATAATAATTCCTACTTGTGATGATCAACTGAGATAAGTAGAATCATGTCTGATAAACAGTAATAGTATTTTGTTTAAATACTCTCAGTGCTTGGAAACTCAATGACCTCCCAGGATAGGAGATTTTAATGTAGCTTCATTAGAAGCCACCCACATTTTCCTATTTATGACTTCCTGTCATCCCATTTCGGATTTTTTTTTATTTGGTATGCTGCATTTGGGACATAGCATTATTATTTCACATGGTTGCTGTAGTGACGGATCTGTGATGTTAAATTTACAGAATTTGGCAAAACGCAGGTTTCATGCTTCATCTGTTTAGAAGTGGAGGTAATAGCACGCAGTGACTTGTACCAGCCCCCAGCATGGGGCTTTGCACATAATGCCAGCAAAATCAGTGCTTGTCCATCTCGGAGAGCTCCACGCTCTCATGGTAGTTTGCCACCTTGGAAAAATCTGGTGTATTTACAACTGAAAACATTAAAAAAAAAATCAGGTCTGTTTTGTGCTGTCTATGCTCATCAGATTCCATGTTTTCTGTGCTCTTGTGTGCTTGTCTCACTCCAATGTCCTGTGCTTTCTTGAAATTTAAGTTGTTTTACAAAAAAACAAGTTAAATTTTTTTGTTTTGTCCTGTTTTGTATTCAGGGATGTTTAGTGCATTAAGATGAGTAGTTAGTCTTCGAGAAGTTGGGAAGAGAATGCTTTTGTTGAAAGTTTTGTGTTTCCATGTAGAATAAATATAAAGAAAACTACCAGAACCACGTGAGAGGGCGCTATGAAGGAGTTGGCATGGACAAACGGACTCTTCATGCTATGAAAGTTGGAAGTCTGGCAAGCAACGTGAGTCCTTTTGTGAAGGGCCGAGAGGTCCTGGGGATCTGTTGGAGTGCAGAGAGATGGAGCATAAGGAATTCAGCCAATTCTTTTTCAACCTCCCTTTTTTGAAAATCAGTTTTCTGTTGTGCAAAGACTGACCCATAAGAGTTTCTAAATGTTAACCAGTACAACCAAGGCTGGTAAAAATCCTGGAAATGTTTTCCATAGCTTCAATTTATTCATCTCAGCTTTCTCTGTTATGAAGAGTAGTCAGATGTCTTGCAATTGATCCAGTGTGGGGGAACTTTCAGTTTCTGAGAGATAAAGAGAAATGGATGAGCAGAATTCCTATTGGAAATCCCTCAGATTTCTAAAGCATTTGTGATTTATTTTGGATTTGTTGGTTCGTTGGTTCATTAATTTATTTGATCATAGTGTCCATCAAAGACCTCGTTTGGTCAAGGCACCGGACAAAGTAGCCGGATGACAAAATAGATCAGCTCCTGTTTTCCCATAGCCCATCATCTATTAATCCGTCTTTAGCTTTAACAATTCAGTTGATAGGTTTGCAAATGCCATGTTGTAAATCTTGGCAGAAAAAAAATCTTAAAAATTTTTTTTTAAAGGACACTTTAAAAAAATGGATTTCCTTATTAAAACGTACAAATGTCAAATTTCCTCTGCTTGAGAATGTCAAATTTGACCTTAGAAAAAAATTTAAACACTCTAAAGACTCTTGACTTTTCATTTATTTTGGGGGGTTAGCCAAGAAGCTCTTCCGTGGTATACTCATGTGCAAATGCTTCTTTTTAACAAGAATTACAATGGGTTCCATATATATAAGAAAGATAAAATAAATGTGCTACAGATGGAAGTGAATTAATTTTGGATTAATTAAGCAGAAGAATTCAAATTAAATGAAGTCAAAAGTGTGAACATAATTTAATTTTCCTTGGAGGTGATGAAACGGAATTAATTTTGTCTCCAGTTATTTTTTAAAAAATTATTTCCTATGACATTCAAACAAGGTCAAAAGAAAGTGAGGGCTAATTTCCTTCTTGTTCTTTCCTTTGGGTGTCAGGTCACCTACAAAGCTGATTATAAACATGATGTTGTTGACTACAACTACCCAGCTACTTTGACTCCCTCCTATCAAACAACGGTGAAACTGGTTCCCTTGAAAGACGTAAGTCCTCTTCCAGGGGCCCTTTCTGCTTTTTCCTCGTCGCTTCCTTCCTATGGGGTGATTCTTAGGCAGCAAGATGGAAAGAAACAAGACACAACAGTTCACAGAAATGGGCACTCTTTTCCACTAGGAAGAGCATTTATGTAGGTTTAGAAACTCTTAGACTTTCAGTGTAAGGCGGGGACAACTCTGGTTTCATCTTGAAAATAACCCGAGGTTCAATTTCTCCTCTTAGAATTTAGTGGACTGTGTCAGCTGCTGGGCACATTTAAGTAATTGCTCCTTAGCAATGATGAGCTTTTTATTTTTAACTTTTGGAGTGTGGTATGTTTAAGGACTGCAGGGAATAAAATATAATGACTATGAGCTGAGGGGAGGTGGAAACGATGACTCAATTTTTTTCTCGGGAGCATTTGGGTAATACGTATGGAATAATATACAGCAATTATTACATCAATGATTTTATTTATTTAGAGCTCGGCTTGTCCCAAATGGATAATTAATTAATAACAGATAATGCATAATTAATTAAATTATTGTTTTCTAATTATAGGAATTTTACTGCATATTTATTACAGAGAATTTAGAAACTACAGAAAAGCACAAAGATAAAAGTCATGTTCCGTCTTAAGTACTTAAGGTGGCTTACAACTTAGTTGGTATCATGGTTATTTGTCAGTGAAAGTTATCTTAAATCGATCAGTAATTTAACAAATAATTCAACATATGTTTAATAAATTCCCAGTGCTACTTTCCTGCACATCCCTTTGGGGTTGGCACAACTCTAGTAGTTGACTTGGGTTTTGCTATTGGTAGATAGGTCTTTGCATCTCTGTCTCTTTTGCTCAGCGTAGGGGCAATGTTGGGTATAATTGGGTATCTCCAGTGTCTAATACATTTTATAGCACAATGGAGGACAGTCATTGGCAAATGATAGTTTAATGGATGAAAGGGGCTTTTTAAACATGTAACAAAGCCAGGAATGGGGGAAGTAGAGGAATCTAAAGGGCCGAAATTTTGCTTCTCTTTTTCTTGGGAAGTTTGGTTTCATTTTGCCTTAATGAAACCCAAGGTTAAATGTGACTACCAAAGCTATATCCTTTCTTTTTTGGCTGCATACATTGCCTGGGAAACTTGAGAATCAAGAGCATTTCATAAAAATGTGAGTGTGTGCTCATGCAGTAGGATTCTAGAAATCATGTTTAATTGTGCAAAAAAAAAAGATGTAGATTTCTACAATTGTGCACGCCCATTATAACATGACCTGCTATTATACTTGCCCGTATAAGACTGTGGCTCAAACCATGCACCTGAAATATAACCAGCTCACTTCAGGAAGTCTGAGAAAAGAACTCAACTAGATTAGATTAGAAATATCAGTTGGAAGTGGAGGTGGGTTCTAAACGGGCATTTCTCCTTGAATGAGCCAGATGAAGACTGCAGAGGTGTTCTCTTCAGCCACACTGAGTTAAAAAAAAAAATTCAACCAATAAATAGGAATTGTGAGAGTTCACATAAAAATTTATATTTTCACCTTTCTCTTGAAAAATTGGAAAACCCTGGGAACTGTGACCCTAGGTCCTGCGTGGCAGCAATTGGCTGGGACTGAGTGGCAGCTGCTCTCTGTCGTTGGATTCTCTTTTACTTTCCTGGCTCTCGCGTGATTTTGAGTTTACCTAATGTAGGGGCTTTGGTGTTCAGGACATTTGGGAAATCCATTACAAGAATATTTATAGTCTCTTGTTCTGTCTGGTAGTCTTAAAGGTAGTCACATAGCTATGAAATTAAACAAGCACGGGTTTTTGATTAGAGAGTGTTTCTTTCAAATGGATTTTATAAACACTAATATCACAGAAATGAGACTCTATCCTCAGCAGAGGCCCTTCAGAAAGTAGGTTGAATCAGTGGCCAAGCATCTGGGATGTTGCAAAGGTGCGATTAATCGCAGAGACTGTTAATTATGTCTGGCAGAGGAAAGTCATTGTGCTCTGCACATACTTAATGCCAAATTATCGGGAAGGAATATGCCATTTGAAAAATACAGTTTTGTGACACTTTATCATGCATAATTGTGAATTCTAATAGACTCTTTATTATGAGACGATAATTTTTCCCTCTGAATTAATGCATTAGGAAACCACTGTACTGTAATCTCATTAATGTTTGACATTGAAGTGACTTTGCATTTCCTAGTTTCTAGTTTTCCTGACATACCCCATGTCCAAAACTCAGAATGTGCAAAAACTTTTCTCCTTGAATCATTAACTTAAAAGCCCAAAGTGATGCTGTCCTTTATCCCCAAACCCAACAAAATAC
>NW_017731455.1:3429129-3447499 GCF_001890085.2 Hipposideros armiger | reverse complement strand
GTGCAAAAACTTTTCTCCTTGAACCATCGACAGAGGTGTGAAGGCTAGGAGTGGTGTGTTCTGTGGTGGTCTGGTGGCTGTGAGCAAAGCCAGGGCCTAACCTGGAGCCTGTAGGTGGGAGCCTCGGGTGTCCAGAGGGACTGGGTCAGCTTGGGGTCTGTGGAGCAGGGACACAGCTTGGCTGTCACACGGGCAGGGCTGCGTCTGAGTTTGCTTACTCTGCGGAGTCGACACTGGCTGTTTGTGGAATGTATGGATGGATGAACAAATGGATAAATTAAAGGGGATCAGGAACTTAGAAGTTCAGGATTAGGGATGAGTTCATTTTTCCTCCTTTCCCTGGATTTAGGGGCAAGCTTGGTTAAATTGTGGAACAGGCCACTTGCCATTCACAGCCTCCCCCTCTTTTCGCGCATCTGTCTGTGTCCTGGCTCGGCTTCTCACTGCACAGGTTTCTGGGCTCCAGTCAGCTCACCTCAGCCCTCACCCTTATTACCTCTCCTCAAGCCCCGCACACATTCCTTTACGTCTCCGCTCAAGTTCCCATTCTCTCCGCAGTGGTTCTTAGGAAAATCAGGTGATTGGATGAATATAGCCTTAGGTGCAAATGCCTAATGATCCTTAACTCTCTGAAAGGAAAATTGTACTTTCAAAAGAGAAAATTCCCTCGCTCTCCATATCTGGAAGTAGCAGGGAGCCAGGGAGTCAAGGCACCAGGCTGCCCTGGAGATTCCCCTCCTTTCCTCTGAGCCCATATCTTTTATAATAGTGCCAAGCTTAGGGCAGTTTCCTTGGAGACTCCGGCGAGGTGGAAGTGAGGTCCAAGCCGGGGCTGGGTGGACAGGGCGACGACATGGCAACGGCGTCCTCACACAGAACCATCATGAGCCATCGCCTCCCACTTAGCCATGCATATGGCTTTGGTTGGATTTTTTTGTCCCGCTTTCATTTTTCTTTTCCTTCCTTTCCTTTCCTCTTCCTTTCTTTTGAAGTATAAGACATATATAGAAAGGTACACTAAGTATTGATATACAGCTTGACTTATTAGGAGCTGACCTCGTACGTGCATTTTCAGTGGGAATGTCCCAAGGGATAGAATTGCTGGGACTCAGGGAAAGCATTTGTGCCAGAACACCACAGCTTCCCACAGTGGCTGTGCCTATCTGCACTTCTGCCAGCCGTGTTCTGAACTCTCAGAACAGCTCCACAGCCTTGCAGTACTTGGTATTGTCCTCAGTTTAAGTTTTCACTCTTGAGGCGTATGTGGAGGGGTGTCTCGTTGCGGTGTTAACAGGCATTTCTCTGATTTATAATGTGGATGAGCACCTCTTCCTGTGCTCACCGGCCACTGAGCTGACCTCTTTTATGAGCTGCCTGTTCAAGTCACTCACTCGTCAATGTACTGTTTTCCTGTCCGCGGGCTTGCAGTGTCTGTTGGTCTGCAATTGGAATCTTTGATTCTTTTTCTAGTAATTGGAGAATTGCAGCTCTGTTGGGCTTAGGGGGAGAGAACTGAGCAAATCTTAGAGACAAGTGCACGTGACGTCTTCTTGTGCCTCTTTTTACCCAGGTCAACTACAGGCAAAGCATCGACAAGCTGAAGTATAGCTCTGTGACCAACACGCCTCAGATTATTCAAGCCAAAATCAATGCCCAGCAGCTGAGTCATGTGAGTGACCTGACCTGCTCTGCTGGGTGGCGGGACTTGCGATTGCTTTGTGGCCTCCAGATATCTGACTCCCCAAGGTTTTGACTTTCATTAATGGCGACATATGTCTTACTACGACTGTGAAATGACCCCTCTCAATTTAAACATTTTGCTCTGGAAAATTTCAAATACATTCCAAGAATAGTGTAATGAATCCCCATGTATCAGTCACCCGGCTTCACCAATTATCAACTCATGGCCAGTCTTGCTTCAACTATATGTCCATCCACTCTGTTCCCCTCCCATATAATTTTGAAGAAAATCCCAGGTGTTGCACAACTTAACCTATAAGTATTTTAGTTTGAACCTCTAAAATATAAAAAAAATTTACACATATTTATACAATTTTTAATATGCCACACCAGTAATTCTCAATATCACCAACGTTCAGTTAGCATTCAACATACCAATTGTCTCATAAAGTTATAATTTTTTGTATAGTTTGTTTGAATCCGAATCCAAATAAGATCCACGCTTTGTGATGGCTTGATATGTCTTTCAGACTCTTCCATCTTCAAGTTTTCTTCTTTATCTCTTTTCCTGCAAGTTGGTTGTTGAAGAAACTGGATTGTTTATCTTGTAACGTTTGCCACAGTCTGAGCTTTGCCAGCCGCATCCCAGTGTGGACTTCACGTGTTCCTCTGGCCTCCACATGTCCTATAAAATAATATTATAGTTGGGTCTATAGACTTGGTCAGGTTGAGGTTTAATTTCAGAGTAAGACTGCTTCTCAGGCGATGCTCTGTTCTACTGGGAGTCACATAATGTCTGGTTGGCTCTTTCTTTGTGACTTAAGATGGCTGTTATTTTTTTCAATGTGGGTAGGCATTTGATAATTTCTCTCTGAATAGTCACCCTGCATGTGGCAAGATGTTCAGGCCTGCAGCAAGCTAAAAAACTAAGTTTCATTCCCCATGTGCTTCAAAGGAGAGCTGGTGAGCTGGCCACAGGGAAATCCTTTGCGGCCTCACAGCTTCAAATATCTATGAGTTGTTTTCCTTTTCATCGACATTCTCAGTCTATTCATTTAAAACATTCATAAAATTACAGGCCTCCTTGTAAAATGTCTTTTCCTGAAACCCCGTCTCTGCTTTGAGTCTAAGGGGGAAGGGAAAGAGAGAGTGTCTCTTCGGTATTCTCCTTCTGCCCATGTAAAAACCTTGCATTCACCCTGCGGGCTTATTTTAAATTCAACAGGTGAATTACCGCGCTGACTATGAGAAAAATAAGCTGAATTACACATTGCCCCAGGATGTACCTCAGCTGGTGAAGGCCAAAACCAATGCCGAACTCTTTAGTGAGGTAAGCAGGCAGCGTGGGTGAGAGCATGGTGGGGGTGGCTACAGAGGTGGACGTGAAGATAGCCGTGCCAGTGAGCCAGGACTAGTCTGCGAATGAAAGCAGTTCATCGAAGGCACCCGCCACGTTATAATTTTGAGTTTTGCTCTCTCATGGAATGTGGTAGTTCCCTGGGGATAAGTTTATCATAGCAATTTAATTCTCATTATATGAGCACATGTACATGAACACACACACTCATTACCGTCACCATCGTCACCATCATCATCATCGTCACCATCGTCATCACCATCATCACCATCATCACCACCATCATCATCATCTTCCTGATGACCAGAGCTTTGCTGTGTAGAGAAAATTTAAGTTTTAAGAAGATCAATCTTAATCACCAGATTCTTAACTAGAGTCACAAATGGGCTGTGATTAGGCTTCTCATTCTCGATGGACTTTGTGGGGCAGGAGCAAAAAGAAAAGGAACTAATGTTTGTTGAGTGTTTGTTCCATGCTGGGCATTGAAGTAGGCAATTTATGTATGGAATTATTCAATGGTTATAACCCCCAGGAAGTATTTTTTATAAGGACATAATGGCATGGGCTTTGGTATCAGATAACCTTGGTCAGATGTTGGCACTGTCATTTTTAACCCATGACCCTATGTAAGGTTTTAATGTCTTTGAGCCTCACAGGCCTATTGCAAACATTTGTTGAGTAGATGAGTAGAAGGCACTTAGGAGAGGGCCATTGAACAGTAGGTGCTGTTACCATGGCATTGTCAATATTAATACCTTATATCTCTCTTGCACTTTACCAGCTTAAGGTCTATTTTCATATACTATATTGAATTTATTCTCCTATCAGCCTTGAGACAGATTAATATGATATTCTTTTTGAAAATGGTAAACTAAGGCATAAAGTAATTTGCCCAAGGTCACATGGTCAGAAAACAGCAGAGCTAGGGTGAGCTCACAGGTCTTCCCTTGGTCCTGTCCCATTACCACTGCCCTGCATGGCCCAACAGCTATGGAATCAATTAAGGGTCTTAATAATTGCTATGGTCATTTTGATAATAATACCAAGATTCTGGTCTATGGACAGATGAAAAAAACCAACTTTGCTCTTTTTTTTTTTTTCCCGTAATTTCTCTTCAAGTTTTGACAGGAATGTAGATGGTGACTCCTACTCCCCTGTGCTTTTGTTTTTCAGGTTAAGTACAAAGAAGGCTGGGAGAAGACCAAGGGGAAAGGATTTGAAATGAAGCTGGATGCCATGTCTCTGCTGGCCGCCAAAGCTTCCGGAGAGCTTGCTAGCAATGTGGGTTTTCTCTTATTAACTCAGAAATGCATAAGAAATGTCAGTGGCGCTGCAGAAAAAAAAATAATGACTGTTAATGTTGTAAACATTGCAATACTTTAATCTTCTGGGTGTGAAAGGCTGAGAGGTGTTTTTTTCTGAATTGTTCCCTTGCACTTGTTAAAAGCAAAGCCCCTGAGATCGCAAAGTTTCTCTCTCACTCACAGTAGACTTTCTTCTTTTTCTCAAGATTAAATACAAAGAAGAATATGAAAAAACCAAAGGCAAAGTCATGGGAACGACAGACTCTAGGCTTCTGCACTCCCTGCAGGTTGCCAAGATGAGCAGCGAGGTAAATTCTTTTCTTACCCCCCACCCTTTACTTAGAACTGTGTCACTTTCAAGTGTTTTCCTGGGCCTCCTTCACCTGGGACTGTCATCTTTATTGACTTCCACCTATTGTACAATTTCTTTCCTGGCTCTCACGAGAAGTTTGTTCCATTTCTTTATGTTGACAAAGCATACCATTCTTTTAAAATAGATAAGTAGTGTGGCCCCTAAGGGTGACCAGCATCTCCTGAAGATGTTCGGTCACATTTATTCATCCTACAGATGTTTGCCACGCAAATACTCTGGGCAAGATCCTGTGAGACACACACGAGGCCATGAGAATGAACGCCACATAACAGGTTCCTCCCCAATGGAGCTTAATTCTACTGGGAGAGTTAGACAGTAAGCACCCTGTTTATTGTGGCAATGTCCTGGATGAATCCTGTGGTCAGAAATACACATGCTATTCAAGATAGTTAGCAAGCAACTAGGGCATCCAGGCTCCAACCAATCAAAATGACACTCCTTCTAAACAACTGAAATGGCTGGCGATTAACCTTAGTAAATGTCACTTACCAAAATCCTTTGGAGGAAAGAGTGTTCTGCTAGGAGGGACAGACTTGGTTTCTAATCAAGTCTTCCCTGCCAATGCTGAACAGTTAAAAAGGACACAGGAGTATCAGGTTTCTGCTTTACAATGCCTGATCCAAGCTGTGAGGCCAGCTTATACTGCTTTTATGGTGCAGTCGGATATATTTACCTGATGAGTCATTAAGGAGCCATGGCTTGACTAGACTAAGAGAGTTAGCATCTGGGTAGCCATTTTGGATGTGCCTACAGAACAAGCCCTGTGCAGTGCCTAGCCATCCTCATTGCTAACATTTATTAAGCATTTTCTATATGCCCATCGCTGCACCAAGCAGGTGTCACCTGCTAGTTTGTTTACTTACCACAATAGTCCCCTGAGGAGCATGAGGTTTTAGAGAGGTAAAGTAACTTTCCAGAGGTCATCCAGCTGACAAAAGGGCAGATCAGGTTTGAACTCTGGCTGCTATGGATCTGGAGCCCAAGCTTTGTTATTCTGCCTCTTAAAGCTTCTACAGAAGCCAGGAATAGAGCGTTTGCCTCCTGGGGTCGCCAGGTGAAAACATTTAGGATTGGTAGGAGGCATTCCACCCGGAGATGAAGTAGTGTAGAACCTCAGCCTCCCAGCACCATCGCCTCACAGAGCCAGGATTTGGGTCCCTCCTTGCTGACAGACAGGTGGCATTGCCCAGGGGGCCAATTTCTCATGAAAGCCTGGACTTCTTTCCTGTGTTTGCACATCACTCTGGAAAAGGCAGGCTTTAAGCAATGGGCCTTGTTTTGGTGCATTCAAGGTGGAATACAAGAAAGGCTTTGAAGAGAGTAAGACCCACTTTCACCTGCCGATGGATATGGTAAACATCACGCATGCTAAGAAGGCCCAGGCCCTGGCCAGTGACGTGGACTATAGGAAAAAACTGCATGAGTACACTGTGCTGCCTGAAGATATGAAGACTCGGTGGGCCAAGAAAGCCTACGGGCTCCAGAGTGAGGTGGGCCATCACGCATTGCCAGTTCTCCCCATGCATCTCTTGCCATTGGATACAGTGACACTTGCAGAGTGATTTTGAACCTGTGCATGTGTCTATTACGTAAGGCGGAGGAAGACCTGCTAGAGATGTGCCAGGCCCAGGGAGGATGGGTGGGGAGGTAGAGATATAGAGGCAGTTGAGGCAGTGGAGACTAGAGGGTGGAGGATTGGGGTTCAGAGCTATGATGAAAGTCAGGATGAACAAAGAGGAGTCAAATGTTGAAAATAGTAAGTAAATCTTGGAAATTTAGCAAGTTGGCCGATAGGGTTCTTGATCAGAAGGTCTGCAAAGCCCTCTTTTCGGTTAGGTTGTGCTGTTTCAGCACTAAGGTAGGACATGCTCTTTTGGTAACAGTGGGCCCTGTGGCTTTTCCCCCGCCCCCACCTTAAGTAGAGTTCTGCCTATATGACTATACAAAGAGTAGGGAGAAGGTCTTCTAGGAAGACAAACACAGGAGCAAGGATTTTCCTAATGCTGCCCTCAACTTTGTCCAGGCTGCATCCATGTGCCTGATGAGAGTTTGGTGTTTCTCTTGCAGCTACAATACAGAGCCGACCTGGCGTGGATGAAAGGCGTGGGGTGGCTGACCGAGGGCAGCCTCAATTTGGAACAGGCCAAGAAGGCTGGACAGCTGGTCAGCGAGGTAACCTGAGCCCCTGGCTTCTAGCAGTGATCTTTTGCTCTGATTCTGTAACCGCACACCCCCCGCCCCGACCCCTAGGCTTATTTTAGGTGTGACTCAGAGGAGCATGTCTTCATTTTGTGTCTGTAGTACATCCTGCACTCACCTTCCTCACCTTTAAACTTCCTGCGGAGGTATTTGCAAGAAGCCTGCCAGTTTGCTTTAAGTTGCCAGTTGCATCCAAAGAATAGTTCAGAAGGGTTGCAATGCGCGGTCAGTTAGCACGTGGGAAGCCTGTGTTTGTTGTGTGATGCCTTCTGACCTTTGGAGGTCAGCCTTCTCATTATGCTCGTGCCTTAACCTCACTGCACACTCCAACCAAGCCTACTCAACCCTTCAGATCCTCTTGTTTCTCACATAAAAATGAGAAGGTTGGACACAGGCTACCCTCCAAAGTCCCTGTGGCTCTAAGCCTGGTTCTCTTTTCACCGTGTAAAGCTGCCTTGGCAGCGGGCACAGGAGGACTTTTAAAGGGCATTTGATATGGAAATGGGACTATTTTAGGAGCTGTGTTTGGGATCCTCAAAGGGAGTTCTTGTTTGGGGGCCAGGAAGGCTGAGTCGGCATCTCTTTTGCAAATGGTAATAATAGCGATAGTCGTAACTACCAGTTGCGGACTGATAATACTTACGTAGTCATCGCCGCCATTTACTGACCACCCAGCAAACACCCTCATTTATTGCTCACAGCAGCCCTATGTGAGTGACACTATCAGTACCCTAGTAATGTCCCATTTTACATAGGAGGAGAGTGAGACTTCAAGTCACACTTCCAGGAAGTAGCAGAGCTGGCACGCGTATCCAGTGTTTCATCCACTGCCCAGCTAAGCAATATTATACCCCCAAAGCCCGTTTTGTAATTTATTCTTATTTTCCCATGGCACGCATCCTTTGCCCTGACACAGACACAGTCCAGCTAAAATGTATAAGTAAGGAAGGTAGAGAGAAGACAATGACCCTTTAGGGTCCCTATTAGCTTCTTTGAGACCAGCTGAACTCCAGGTGGAGCAACCGGAGCCCCATTTGTCTTGGACAGGGGTGCAGCGAGCGGCCCCAACCAGCTTTAGGAATGAATTCAGCCTGAGGAGTGTCCACTTCTGTCTCACTTCCTGTGCCTACTAATTGTTGAGCTCCTTGAGAGCCAGGAAGGTATCATTTCTTTCCCCTTTTTAATATCTCTGGTGTGTCCTGTGCAGGGTGGATTCTTGGCTCGTCAATTAAGTATTTTAACCATTGTGGAGTCTGGGATCGCTGTGACTTCCCAACCAGGAAAGGGCAATGCGACTTCCTTCCATTATGTCATGAAGTTCACCCATTTAACACACTGGAACTGAAAAGGAAATTACAAGTCTCTGAAATATTTGCTCTAGAATTTCTAAGAGTTTTCAATATTCCAGTCCCTGTTTGGGGTTCAGTTGGTATCTATAACCCTCTTGTCGACAGCACCGTGTGTGTGTGTGTGTGTGTGTGTGTGTGTGTGTGTGTGTGTAGGGGGTTGCTTAGCCCTGATCTCCCCACCACGTGAAGCTTTTGCTTCAGCAAGCCATCCCCAGTGGCCACCTGTGCCATCAACTTTGGCAACTCCAATGGAAAAGCCAGAGGAACTAACCTCCGTGGACAAGATGTCCCCGTGTGAGGGACGGAATTAGCACATTTGAAACTTTGCCAGTTACTCTGTGGCTGTGAGATGGGGACACAGTGAGGACCAGACCTCGGGGATCTGGAGTACTAAGCAGCTGCGAGGGTGAATCCACCTGGCTGCCAGCCTCCTGTCTGTGGCTCCTGGCACTGCCCATCCTTAGAGCAGGTGCCGCCTGGATCATCACGACAGCACCATGAATAACGCTGATGGCTGACGCAGTGAACACTTACTCTGCCCGTGGACTCCACTCATGGAGAGCATGGCATTGGAGCCTCCACTCCACCCCCAGAGTGAGGCAGCTCCCACGGGCTTCCCTATTATATAGTCAAAGCACGAGTGGCTCAGTTGATGAAGTGATGTGCTCAAGGTCATGAAGCTGCAAAGAGGTGGAGGCGAGATTGGGACCTTGGTCTTTATGGTTTTAAAGTCCAAGTTCCCTATACCTTACTCTCTCCTGGGTCAGATCTAGACTTATCAAATGGACACATCCCAGAGCACACGGTGAAATACAGGATTTGCTAAGGGGGAGAAACTCAAGTCCCATTCACTAGTAGCAACTAGAATCGTCTCACCAGAGCAGGCAGTCTCAGGTCTGCATGGTCCTAGTTAAGCTACAGGACCAGCTGGAACATCTCCCAACGTGGAGATGCTTGGGCCACAGAAAGCAGGCGTGTATACGTGCGTACGTGTGTGGTGGTGGGGGCAGCTTAATCCTAATGCTATCGGGTCCCTTTTCTTTGGAAACAGAAAAACTACAGGCAGAGGGTGGATGAGATGAAGTTCACCAGTGTGGCCGACAGCGCCCAGATGGAACACGCCAAGAAAAGCCAGGAGCTGCAGAGCGGGGTGAGTCTGGGCTGCCCTTTCTCTACCAGGCTGCTGTGTCATGGGCCTGGGGACCTGCGGGGACAACTGCAGGAGCTGCCCAGGCACGATCCAGGAACCAAAGAACCGTCCCTTTAAATAGTCTGGACCCGACTTTCTGCAGGCTTCCAGGCTGTCTCTGGGGACTGGGCCTCCCTGCCTCACCCACCACACTTCTCCCCTGGTTATCGGGGGTAGATTCCCAGTGATATTATTCATTTTCAGCTTTCAGTATTGCCTAATTCCTTCTTTCTTCTTTCTTTCTCCTTCTATCTCTCATCAGAGACTCCATAATTCCGGACAATAGAGAATTGTCTTGGAGGAGGATAACATTTGCTTGTGGGCTGTGTGCCTTTCATGTCCACTTGAGCTCAAATGTGGGAGGCAGAGTAATGAAACCCCACATTCGTTATTCAGCACTTGCTGTGTACCTGCACCCAGCAGGTGTTATATAGTTGCTACAGTCTGGCCAAAACCTTCCTAGCTTTCTATCCTAAAGGTCCAGCTACACTTGCCAGAAAGGATGCTATCAACATAACTCAGACTCACCTTGGCAACCCAAGCTGGGGGTGGGAGGGAAGGGGAAAGAGTGGCGAGCTTTCCGTGGAGATGTTCACTCGTGTTCTTTTTGGCCGCTGCCCACTTTCCAGGTGTCAGAACCTACAAATGCATTAGGACTGATTATAGGGGTGCAGGAGGCAGAGTATGCTTCTTATTTTTCCTATTTGGGGAGTCTGCTCATCTGAAGCCTCTGTTGGGTTATTTTTTGAGGCCGTGGATAACGTGGGTGAGAACAGCTTGGGGAGGTCGATGCCTTCTCAAGGGAAAGGTGTGAGAACAGAAACCTTGGAGTGGTTTTCAGACTGGTCCCCTGGCCACTTTCTTCCCTCAGCTCCTCACTGCTGCTTGTCCTTCTCTCAGCTCCTTAGTGCCGTAAGCCTCGTATGCTGTATCCTGCCAGCTAGTGTCTGGTCTGGTCGGTTTTGTAATGGACTTCCCAGGCAAGTCACAATAGATTCGAGCAGTCGTAAAGACCCACGAGTGATGCCACGCCACCCACCCGCCCCTGCCATCTGCTCCTGACCCAGTTCTCTCTCCCAACAGGTGGTCTACAAGGCAGGACACGAGCAGTCCCTCCATCAGTACAGCATCAGCAAAGACGAGCCTGTCTTCCTACAGGCCCGAGCCAACGCTGCCAATCTCAGCGAGGTACAGCAAGAGGGAGCGGGCCGCCGTGGGCTCTGCTTCCCCGTGTAGGCGTCTGGTCAGCAAACCCCACCGGCCATGCTGGAGTGTCCACTGAGCTTACATATATCTGGTCGTTGTAAAAAGCTCGTCCAGCAGACCTCGTTCCTGACCAGTGTTTTACGGGGAGGATAGCTTTCACTAGGAATGAGCTGGTGGGGAGTGGAGCTGCTATGTGTTGGGGTAGGAGGCACTGGTTATTCCAGGGTTGGAGTTGAAAGCGCATAAGAGCATGTCACAGGGGAGTGGGTCTGAGCTCAGGCGTTAGCGCCAGACTGCCTGGGTTTCATCCTTGGCTCTGCCACTTACTAGGTGTGTGACTTTGGGCAAATTGTTTGCTCTCAGTGGTCTGGTTAAATGAGGGTAGTACTAGTCCCTTCCTCACTGGGTTGTCATGAGGCTTCAGAGCTAATCTACAGAAAGCACGTGGAGGACTGTGCACAGCGTAGCTTGACTCTTAGGCACAAAAGTATGCATAGTTCCAACTTTCCCATCTGTCTTCTAAGGAGGGCCTTAGGTGTTCCACTCAGCTCCTGGGTCTTTGCGGTCAATTAATGGGTTGAGGGGAGAATTTGAAGGAGCAACAGAGGCTAAATGGGTTCACATGCAGGAAGGGAGGGGAGCCTTCCAGAAAAAGAACTGGAAATCTGGAGGTGCAGGCAGGACAGGAAACAGGAGGTGTAAGGAAAAGGCCCAGGAGGGCTAGAGGTTGGGGACAGAAAGAGAAAAGAGTGCGGCGGGGACTGCTGCTGGGCTGGGTGGGGTGTGTGGACAGAAATGGGGAATACGTTCCAGAAACGTTGCTGTGTGCTGTGCAATGTTATTTCCTTGGCGTGGCTTGGAGAATTTTCGTGAAGACCCCTAGTATTTTTCAAGGCTTCTGGAGTTCAGTTTCTGCTGCTTCTGACTGAAGCCATGTGTATCAAGAGAACTGAAGGCCGGAACAGGAAGGCCCGGTCGTATTCAGGTTGTAGGGTTTCTGTGGCTCTTGGGGTGCCTGGGAAAGATCAGTGTTTGTCTCCTAGAGGTGATTGCGGAAGCTTGGGTTGCCCTCTCGCACGAGGATGACCTCTCTTCTCCCGAATCCCCTTAGAAACTGTATAAGAGCAGCTGGGAGAACCAGAAGGCAAAAGGGTTTGAGCTGCGTCTTGATTCTTTGGCTTTCCTGGCAGCCAAAGCCAAGAGGGACCTGGCCAGCGAGGTGAGTCGGTGTCCAACTTGTACAAACCCTCACAAATCCTACTGTTTACATGTATACACACACATACATATACGTACATATATATACACACATATGTACAGACAATACATATACAATGCATATTCTGTAATATATGTATATATACTGCATATTTACATTGCATATGTGTTATATATACATAAATACATGTAGATATCAGCTGAACTACACAGTGGCTTGGTGATGGGGTTGCTTTATATTCCGACACAAGCTCCTTATCTTATCAGCTGGTAACATTTCACAAACCAGCACTGGTGTTCAGATGCATGTTGAGCGGCACAGGTTTATTCCATGCCTGGCTCATAGTAAGTGTTCAGTAAACGGTGGCATATCGTGACACTGCTATTATATGGCTGGAGTGTCCTGATGGCCACAGTAATGATAATGTTGAAAATAATGCTACGCACTGGTACCCTGTTACACTTTTTAAAGCTTTTCCATATTTCTTCTTTCTTCTGATCCTCATTACTCATAGCCTAGTACTTTTTTTTTTTTTTGAGGCCAACACGCTCCCTTTTGCTCCTCATACTCCTAAACATTTATGTGTTTCAGTTGGGTTTTAATTTGAGCTCCTTTCTCAAACAGCAATTATATTTTGGATATTCTGTGGGTTTTTTATTTCATGACTTTTTATTTTTAATGTTCTCATCTATTAACCCAAAAGAATTTTAAAGTGATTTTCATGAAAGCAACAGGCCACTTAAAAATAAATCCAGAAAGAGGAATCTAAAATCATATAGACAAAAGATGGAATTTCACCAGAAAATTGGGAGAAGGCTGTTCTATAGCTGAGCATTCAGTTTGGCTCTGAGCTTTTTGGCAGCTGAGGTGAAAAGAAAATAATGAGCAGTAATATTTTATTTCACTGTTTGATGAAAGGAAATACATTAGTTGTTCAAAGGAGGCGAACTTTTGTGGCACTGATTCTAATAGGATTCTGTTGTAATGGCTTTGTTTTAACTCTCATGCACGTGCCCCTACTGTCCTCCTCTCCTTTAGGTGAAGTACAAGGAAGATTATGAGAGGTCCAGAGGGAAGCTTCTCGGGGCAAAGGGTGCCCAGGGAGATTCTCAAATGAGCCACTCGCTGCAAATGTCCAAGCTGCAGAGTGAACTGGAGTACAAGAAGGGATTCGAAGACACCAGATCCCAGTGTCACGTCTCCCTGGACATGCTGCACCTTGTGCACGCCCGTAGGGCTCAGCATTTAGCCACAGACATAGGCTACAAGACGGCGTCACATCACTTTACAGCTCTGCCCACAGATATGAAGGTGGAATGGGCCAAGAAGGCTTACGGTTTACAAAGCGATGTAAGCTGTGTGTGTGTGTGTGTGTGTGTGTGTGTGTGTGTGTGTGTGTGTGTGCTAGCGTTGGTGCAAGGGTTTCCCCAGACCTTTCAAGGCGATCGTTTATATTTATAGGATACCTGTTTCTGGATCTCTACATGGAAACAGTTTAATTTCTTAGTGGTTTAATTCTTAATTCAAACTAGACCCATTATAAATTCTATATAACCAAACAAAATCAGAAGCTGCTTTTTTCTCCTTGGAATTCTGATCTACATATGTTTTCTATGTTTCTTTTTATTGCTGGGATGGGGGTGGGGAATGTATTTGTGACATTCTTAACTGTGGCCTCTTATGGAAGAGCATCTCTGATACTCGGTCCAACTTTCGTAGCCTCCATTTTTAGAATGATCAGCTCACTAATCTCCAATAACCCTCTTGCTTTTTTCTTTATATCCCCATCTGGTTCTGCTTTCTTTCATCTTTGGTTGACTCTTGTACAAGGAAGTGGGGGAACTGAAAAAGGCAGCTCAGCTGCAGCCAGACTGTTACACAGCAGCTGGGGTGGGGGCCATCCATGTAGACACATCCTTCCAGGTGTGTCTATCCTCAGGATAGATAAGGGATATGCTAGTTTTAGAGATGTGTCCAATTAAATGGCTTTCCATTAAAACTACTCCTTCACTGGCAAGTAAAGAAATGAGAAATACACCCCCACACACCCGCCCTGCACCAAGGAAGGAACTGGCACTGCAGGCAGCCTCGGCTGTCTTGTGAAATTTTCTCAAATGGCTCCCCACCTGAGTTCTGTTGTGAATTCTCATTTTCTTTTCCCCTGCATGTCATTTTAAACAAGAAAATGGGGAAAGCAGACAATGAGGTCGCTCCTTTTCCCGAAGTAGACATGAGTCTGTAATGAAGGACAAGGTTGGCTCTGCCCCTCCCAGCCCACCCCAGTAGTATGGGGTGGGGCCTAAGGCCGCCATCAGCGGGACAGCTCCAATTAAAGAGGAAATTAATTTACATTTTGGAACCTCACCTGTGACTGGGCAGAAATGGATAAGACAAAAGTGGCATCTCATTTGACTCAGCTGGCACCAAGGGTACATTAGGAGCTGTTAATAGCCCTTTAAATATCTGTGCACCAACAATGGCTTGACTTTTTTTTTTCCCCTTTCTCCTTTGTCAGAACCAATACAGGGCAGATGTGAAGTGGATGAAAGGCACCGGCTGGGTCGCCACCGGGTCATTAAATGTGGAGCAGGCGAAGAAGGCAGGAGAACTCATTAGCGAGGTGAGATTTCCTGACAGCGTGCAACAGGCCTGGCTGCATTAGGCGTGTGGCATTTCTGTATAAAATTAAAATAATTTCCACTCAAAAGGCAAAGAAAAAGGCAAAGGAACATGAAAGGCCTCAAAACCCAGACCAAGGCTGGTAATTAGAGAGAAAGCACATACCAAACGCACACCAGTAGGGGCCCACAGAGCCCCAGCAAAAACAAAGTGGGTGACAAACGATATTATAAATAATAATGACAATCAAACAGGAGCTCAATTGCTACCCACTAACTTACCTTTTTAATGAAGCAACACGGGACAGATGATGAAAAGACACATTTATGGCTCCCAGAAAGCCCTTTGGTGACCTTAGGCATCTTTTCTCCCTTTTTCTTTCCGCCACAGTGTAAACAGCTTTTGAACCATCACGTGGTGTCAAACACGTGATGCAGTTCTCTCTCATTGGCGGGGGTCTCACTTCTATTTAAGTCTCATTCCTGTCTACTTGTAGCCACCTTAGCTGGACCCTGAAGCACTCCAGCTTATAAAAGGAACCACTTCCTCACATTTTAGGGCAGTCTCCTTGAGCAGATCAGGGTTTCTCAAGCTCAACACTAGACATTTTGATAATTCTTTGTGTGAGGACTGTCCAGGGCCTTGTAGGATGGTTGGCAGCATCCCCAGCCTCTGCCCACTAGATGCCAGTAGCATCCTGTGCCCAGTTGTGACAACCAAAAAGAATTCCAGACAGTGCTGAAAGGCGGAGAGCCACTGGACTAGACACACCAGCGAGCTGTCTGTGGCGAATGCCCACAGACAGAGGCTGAGCACCCTCCAACCACCCGCATCCACCTCTGTTCATGTCTCTTGGGGGAGGGACTTGCTCAGAAGGCAGGTGAGCATTTGTTTAGTTGCCTTCAGAGTAGCCTGGCCCTTCTAGACTTTCCTGGGTGGGAGGAGACCATAATGGCCATCGCCCTAGAAGATTTCAGCCTTGGCAACGAGCCCCATGGGACCATGTTTTAGTCCCAGGAGAGACTGAATGTATAGTTAAAAAAGAAAAAGACACCTATGTTGGTTTTTCACATACACCTGCCGAGCGTTGCTATTTTCCCATAGGAGAGCATTCTAGTGACCTGACATGTCACAGAGATGATATCAAAAGGGGGCTCACTCTGATTGGCCTAAGTTTTAGGGCGTTAGTCAACATTCAAGGCTCAGAAGACCCTGGGTGCTCCGTGGAGACTGGACTGCCCTAGGTAGCTCAGTCTACTTAAGGAAAGGCCCTCTTAGGAAGATGAAGGTGGGAAATTGACAGGAGCAAACAGTTAGCTTTGAGGATTCCTGATCCCAAACTCTCAGTATCGTGCCCCGTCATAAAAGGACACAAAGAGTAAAGACCATTATACACGCAATTTAGACTTCAAGATGATTCCTTCATGCATTTAAGTCTGATAGCTGAGGGATCTTTCTGGAACCATTTAATTCCACAGTGGTCTTAATTTTCCACCTTATTTTGCAAACTTACTCCACAAATTTGCTTACCTTGTGTGCTTCATACAAGTCTTCAAACTTCAGTAAGTCAAGGCATCTTTTAGCAACTTTTCCCAACCATCTCATTTCAGTTCAGTGTCAAATTGTGTTGACCTTTTAATTTTTGGGCAGAGCACAGGGCACTGTTGAAAGAGCCGCAGATGCACACACACGCACACACCTATCACTTAAAGCAGGGGTCAGCAAACCTTTTGTGTAAAGGAGCAGATAGTAAATATTTTTTACTCTGTGGGCCACGTGGTTTCTGTCACAACTACTCAGCTCTGCCACTGGAACAGATAGCAGCCATTGACAATATATAAGTGAAGGATCATGGGTGTGCTCCAATAGAGCTTTACTTATACAAACAGGTGGTGGGCCACATCTGGCGGCATAGTAACCCGTGTCTTCTAAAGACAACCCAGTATGCAAAACTCCAACCCGATAAATGAGGAAGTATTTATAAAATAATTATTCAATTTGTGAAAAGATACACTTCATAATTCCATTAAAACAGCAACTGTTCTAGTCCCCTGCAAATGTACTCTGACTGAAAAGAAACTGAGGAATTAAGCATGATGTTTAGAATCAAAATTGGGCTCCTAGGCCTTTGTCAGCATTTGAATTTGTTTCTTTGTTTATTTGTTTCAGTATCTTTTCAAATTGTGTGATGACTCAATCATATCACCCTTTTTCTTATTATTGTAACATTTTAAAGAATTATTGTGTATGTTAACAGAACCAGGTTCTAAAGTGACGAGATAGTGTATGATCACAGACTGTCAAACATGAGGGTTTTGACTGTGATAATCTCTACCAAGTCCTTTCATGAAAAGAAAATAGAAAGCTTCAATTGATAAATGTAACCATGAATATTCTTTCTTGCTTGGGAGACCCAAACTAAGATATGTAAACAACTATGAGACAGTATTTGAAGCATATACATATATATATATATATATATATATAGACTTCATTCCTAAGTGTATATCCCACAGTATTTTACTGGTATAACCTAATTTTGAGATATTTTCTTTGCACCAGGTAGAACTACTTTAATGTTAATTGACATGAGGTTATTCTTAAATTGAAACAAATAGTAACCGGAAGGCACCCAGGATGTAAAGATGGAGGAAGCCGAATAATAATTATGTTCACAAATTCACTCTAATCTCGAGCAACCTATGATTTTCTCTTTCAAATGGCATGAAAGAGCAGCATAAAATTCACGGCTTTGATCTTTTTCTGCTCAACAGAAGAAGTACCGTCAGCATCCAGATGCTTTGAAGTTTACCAGTATTAAAGACACTCCGGAGATGGTGCAGGCCCGAATTAGTTACACCCAAGCCGTGGATGTAAGCGATAATATATATACATTATGACTCTAAGAGTGGGCTCTCCTTTCAACACTGCGATTGAAGCTGAGGGGTTCTTGGCTTGCTCCTTCTGTTGTTCTAAGGATGAAGGAGCTTCTTGCTGAGGCGCACCTTAGTGGGGTGCTTCCTCATTAGGATGCAAATGGGGTGTTACAGCTCTTAAGATGCCAACTGGGGCTCTGACACCCCACTGCCCTGATGCGCTGACTCCTGCCCAAGTGCATGTCGCAAAGATTTGTCTGTGGTTGGGGCCTTTTCCCCTTTCCTTTTGTTTTAAACCTTTGTTTTCAGAACTGGAACTTTGGGGCGAAATTCTTGGTAATTGGAACACTGAAGCCACGCTCAGGGCTCCCTGGGACCCAAGGGCAGGAATTCTTCCTCGCTGAATTTCCCATAGACTTTGAAAATGACTGGGGTCTAATGTATGTACATTAGACTCAACCTACAAGCCACTTCCCATATTCCCTTTTTAATGTGAAACCAAGATCTGCCCTTTTGTCCTGTCAGCGCAGAGTTCACTGGAGACTAATTTGAATGATGAAGCCCTATAAAAATTCACTTTAGGACATGAATTAACCATGTTTGGCTAATTTGAGAGAGGCCCACAGCCCTTTGTGCAGGGCAGACATACCTTTTAAATATCTTTAAACCATTCAGCTTGCCACAAGGAAAATTTACAAACCTTGGAGGGAGGCATTTCAGAATCCTCTCCCTTTTTTTCCCAGTTGAGCAAATTATTCTGGCTGTGCTTTATATGACAGGCATTCTGAAGTGGCCTGAAAGCCTGCCAGACGGAATGTGTGCTGGGGTGATTTCCAAACATATGGGTTTAGGAATTTATCATATCTTGATAATCAGCCCATCAGAACCAAACTGAATTCTGAGAAACGAGAACTTTTGTATAAAGGAAAACAAAATGCCTGCTCCTTCCTTACCCTAACCAACTCTAGGGGGCACTGCTGTGATACGTAGAAACTTGGA
>NW_017731455.1:3375738-3420098 GCF_001890085.2 Hipposideros armiger | reverse complement strand
GTTTCTCAGATTCTTTCAGCCTGAAATATTTAATAGGCCAAGGTGCCATGTTTTAGGGTGACACTCCCTGAACCCTATCAAAAGCAACTTGCAATTTCTTACATACTCCTTTTATGTCACTCAATTTGACTCATGAAAGACTGTCTTTATTGAAGGAAACACCCTCCCCAAGGCTGACGGTGTACTCACAACACAACAAATGGTCTTGTATAGATGTTTCCCAATGGCAAACGAGGGGCCTCCAGCACTGCAGAAATGCACAGCACTTACCTTCTTGCTTTTAATTTTCCTTTTCCTTTCTGTCTTTCTTTTTTTTCTTTCTTACTTTCTATTTTTGCCCCCAGCGCCTCTATAAAGCAGCCGGGGAGGATGCAAGACACCAGTACACAATGACCCTGGGTCTGCCCGAGTTTGTCCGAGCGAAAACAAACGCGGCCAATCTGAGTGACGTAAGCCTTTCTTGTTGCTGAAGTTCAAGCGTGCTCCAAAGCCGTGTATGTCTGTGTCTGTGATGTGATCTAACAGTGGCCTTCCCGGCATTCATCAAAACTTTCAAAAAAATGTGTTTCTTAAATGCTTGTGTTAAATATACCTTTTCACAAATGCGTTGCATACATGCATGTCGGAGCCCGCTACAGCGTGCGCTAATGAGATTTTCTTCGCCAAATAGAAAGCTTCTGCTTGTCAGAAATCGATCCTGGAACACTGTACTACAAATGAAAGGGGTAGCCTTTGTTCATTGATTCATGTAATTTTTTTTTAAAAGAAGATCTACATGTGTTCCTACTGTAGGCAAAATACCAGGAGTCTTGGCGTAATCTCCGCGCTCAAGGCTACAAGCTGACAATAGACGCTCTCCCCTTCCAGGCTGCTCGGGTCTCTGGAGATATAGCCAGTGATGTGAGTTGAATGATATGACCTTCCATCTTGCCTAATTTCTGTTAACTTCATGTAAAACAATGTCTACAGCTGATTTTCCTGAATTAAAGCAAATCTATCACCATGTGAGACAGGATGTCACCTGCAGAATATATTAGTTATGAATGAGATTCTTTGATGGAGGGAGGGAAAGAAAGCTTTTGTTAATGAGATGCTAAATTCAGGCAGAGGCGTCCAGCAGGAAGGGGGCTACGATTTATGTCTAGTTGCAGGGTCTCGGCCACCACCCCCTGTAACGTGGACACTGCCTGCAGCCCTAATGTGTCTCCCTCTGGCTCTCTGTAGTTTCACATGTCAGTGTTAGGATTTGGCAGCCACTCTGTTGATAGCATCCATAGCTTTGGGACATGAAGGTGACTTTCTCTTTCCCACAAACAAATCACAGACAATGTGGACTTCAAATAAATGGATCCTGTCTTTTGGGCGTAACGTTTTTGCCAAGTGCGAATGGATAAGGCACACATTTCTCTTTTACCCTTTCTGATAAATTCCTTTCTGTCACAGGACACACACGGGGAGGGGGCCCGTCCTTCAGTTCTGAGGATCTGGTTGTAATTAGAAAGGAGGAATGGAGGGATGTTTTAATTGTTCATTCCCCTGGAGGAAGCTTGCTCTCAGGCCAACCTCACTGTGGTTTTTCTTCTAATCATCACCTCCTAGTATAAGAACGGGTGATTTTTCTAGGGTCTACGATGAAAATGCACAGATGGAGTTCAAGCAGCCTGAGTGCTGGCCTCTGACGGGCTGGTCTTCCTCCTTTCAGTTTCTCTACAGACATGACTTTGCAAAGGAGCGAGGGAGGCTGATCGGGGTCCGGAGTGTGAATGATGACCCCCGGCTCCAGCACTGCCAGCGGATGGGCCAACTGCAGAGTGAGCACCAGTACAGGCGGGAGGCGGTGGGCAGCCAGGCCCAGTGCCACCTGCCCATGGACATGGTGCACCTGGTCCACGCCAGGAAGGCCCAGGCCCTGGCCAGCGACCATGACTACAGGACACAGTGCCACGAGTTCACAGCGCTGCCCGAAGACCTGAAGATGGCCTGTGCCAAGAAAGCTCACGCCCTGCAGAGTGAGGTAGGGGAGGAGCCTTGCAGACTGCACACCAGCCCCCAACTCCCTTCCCACCAAGCCTGGGTGTAAATCTCAGCTTCTTCCTTAGCCTTTCAGACACCCCCTCCCCCCAACAATGACTTGCTCGGCCTGTGTTATCTAGGTTGGAATCAATCAATCGTTCAGTAAATATTTATTGAGCACCTACTATGTGCCATGCAGTATTCCAGGTGCTGACGATATAGCAGTCAACAAAAGAGCCAGAAAAATCCCTGTGCCCATGGATCTTCCGTGATATAGGAGGGAGATACAATGTGATAAATAAAATGTTTAGCGTGTCGGAGGGTGATACCTGCTGTGGAGACAAACAAAGCCGGGCAGTGATGGTGATGATAGAAGAGTAACTGTAGCTGTAGCTGGCACTTCCTGACTGCTTGTTGTTCCTGTCGCCCTCGCTATGCTGTGAGGCGGGGACAGCTGTTACTTGTGTTTTAAAGATGAGCTCATGTGGGAGGTGCCGGGGCAGGACTACTGAGAACCCACACTTGGCTGCTCTCCCACAAGGAGCTCACTGCAGGGAAGCCATGCTTTCTACAGCTCAGATGTAAACACCAGAAAGGGGAGGTCCTCCCCCGAGCAAGGGTGCCAAGCAAGGGGGTGGGTAGACCCGCCCCGCCCATGTTAGAGTGGAAGGCTCTGGAGTCAGCTCCTCGGGTCAGTCCCATGCCTCCTCCAGACCGTGTTTTCCTCCGCTGGGATGTGGAAACGATGATAATGTGGTTGTGGTCCGCACTTACGGGCTTCGTACGCATTGTCTCTCGAGGCATGCCCTGGAGGGAGGCACGCTTGTTCTAGAGCCTAACCCACGGGACGGTTGTCACAGTCACCCTCATCGTTCCTATCAGGGTTTCTCAACTCGGGCACCTTTGACATTTGGGCTAGATAATTCGTTGTCATAGGGGCCTGTCCTGTGTGTCACAGCATCCTGGCCTCTACCCACTAGCAACAAATAGCACCCCGCCCCCCACAGTGTGACAATCAAAAAGGTCTTAAAATATTGCCAAATGTACCCAGGGGACAAAATTGCACCCTCTTGAGAACCCAGTTCTCATTTGAGAACTGGTCTATAGGAAGCACTTAGCCAAGTGCCCAGTCCATAGAGGCATGCTGGTGAGTGACAGCTGGGTTTGTTTTGTTTTGTCTTGTTTTGTTTGAGGGGAGGGTGCTAAATAATTTTTTTATTGTGGAGTTCTGCATACTGTAGAATGTTCAGCGACTTTTTTATTTTTAGTTTTTCGTGTGGTTTTTTTTATTAGTCTGAGGTGTACAAAATGTCAAGTATAATTAAATACATGTATGTGCATATCACACACTATATATGTATGTCACGGGAGTGCTAGCTGTTTTGACTGTGTTCTCTGCACCAAGCCTTCCGATTCTGGTCGCCCTCAGGCAGTGACTGCCCTTAGTTTAGTTACGGCACAGGCAGAGTATTATAAACACATAATCAATGTTTAATTGTGATACGATGATTGAACAAATTGAATTGTCATCTAATTATTAAGACGATCTGCGTTGTTCACTGTTAAGGNATTCACTGACTCCTAAGATGTACTTTCCTTGTGTCCCTTTGGAGATTGGCCCTGTAGTACAATGTAAAGTGTGCAGGCTTTGGAGACCAACAGATGGAGACTAACATTCCATATGCTGTGTGATCTCAAGCCAGTCACCTACCCTCTCTGAGCCTCACCTTTTTAACCCGTCAAATGGGGATCCTCGTACCTCCTTTGTTTAGTTTTTTTTTTTTGAGGATTAGCACTATGCTAAGCATTGTGCTTCTCTGGTGGCTGTATATGAAATGGTTATTCTGAGCTTGGTGCTAATTTCTTGGTAAAAATACAGAAGTCTAGAATTCCAAGCTCTTTGAATCTTGAGGAATCTTGCTCACCCCTGAGAGGGCTCTAGGACTTCCCTTCATGGTAAAGCAAGGACAGGAGGGTGTAGTGCAAGGCACTGGAGTAAAAGGCGGTCAGTGGCCAGCGCGGCTGCCTCAGATGGGCTTACGGTTCGCGTGTACGTCGATTAGGAGCTCCGGGCAAGCCAAGGTGGCCTCACTGTGGGAATTTAGATTTAACTTTGTGCTTTGCTTTTCCAGCGAAATCTCTAAAGCGAGTGGTTCTAAGCCTTATGGTGCATCAGCACCCCCAGAGAAACTTTAAAAACAAATCCAGAGGCCTGGGTCCACTGACACTTTACTGACTCCTGGCCTCCCAGGGTGCGTGCAGGCGCGTGTATATTTTAAGCTGCACAGTTGTTTCCGGTACACGCCCAAAGCTGAGGAGCGCTGGCTCTCGAGTGAGCCCCGCGGAGAGCAGATCTCGACTTCCAATGTCGTGTTCCTATTCATGGCAGAGGACTAGCTCTCCCTTTCCTGTGGTCAGGTATCCGAGTCAGACCACCCTGTCCTCTCTGCTTCTTCATCCTGTTGCGTTCTCAGGTCGTAAGAGCAGGTGACAGACTGGATTCCACGGGACAGATTAGCAGCCTTTGCAACCTGAGGTTTTATAACTAGCATGTCAAGAGCCGGTTCTTCTTCTGGTTTTTATGCCTTACCGAGTCTTCTTGTTCCTTCTCGTGTGTGAATTCAGAGTAAATATCGCCAGCATCCCCAGTTGTTCAAGTACACAGCTGTGACAGACACTCCCAGCCTCCTTCAGGCAAAACTCAGCAACCAGCTTACCAACGAGGTAACATCCCCTGATGGCTTTGGAATGGGCGTTTTAAAAACTGCTGGGTTGTTTAAAATATACGTGACTCTTTGTGGGGTTGAGGCGGGCAAAAAGCATGGGTGTTTGCATGGAGTTTTAGAAGAAAAGAATGTCATTATACAGAGTCTAAACATTTTCTAGAAGGAAAGGAGGCCTAATTGGAAATCTGGCTAAATCTAGAGTCTCGCTGGGCCGGCTGAGTGGCTCAGTTGGTTAAGAGCTCGCTTAAGAGTTTGAGCTCTGAGCAACAGCGGTTCGAGTCCGGCCTGAGCTGAGCTGCTGCTGAGCTGCCAACAGGTGGCAGGATGGCTCAGCTAAAAAAACAAAAAACAAAATAGAGTCTCGCTCTTCAAGGGCACTTGCAGACCGTAGCACCAGTGTGTCCTTGGAGCTTGTTAGAAATGCTGACCCTCAGGGCCCCCCTGCCAGACCCACTGAATCCACGTGGTCATTTAGCACGATCCTCATGTGTTTTCTTTGCACATTAAAGTTTGACAAGCACTGGTCTGTCGTTCCTTGGTTCCATCCAGGGAGCTATGGGATAACCATTTTCATATTGTCATTCTGATGATGATTATAAGGAGGATTTATGGTTAGTGAAGGACAGTTCTGTCGTATGGGTGTCAGGCTTCTCGCATTTCTACCTCATCTTCTCACTCACCATTTACCCGGTTCACACTTGAATATCTCTAACAGAGGGGGATGCAGGGGACGGGATCTCGTTACATAAAATCATCATTCCGGGCCTACTACTTCTTAGTGGCTCTCTAAATTTGAAATAGAAAGTGAGCTTGGCAGAGAGTTAAATTTTGTATCATCTCTAGTTTTTACGATTCTCCTTCTGACTAAGTTTTAGAAGTCAGTTGAGATTTGGCTGTTTATACTGTTAGTTTCCACTCTCACCCCAAGTCAAAAGGTAAGAAGTAGCATCTTGGGAGAAGAATGTCCAAGGGGGTTGTGTGGTGCGGTTGCCAGTTTTAAATTCCCGTTTAATCTTTTTCTGCCTGCTTTGGGAGCTGGGCGCTGTGAGGGTAACAACGGCGCTTACAACAGGCCTCTGGGCTCAGAGAACTCAGTAACCACAGGCCCATTTCTGACCACGAGAATAGATGTTTTTGTACTTGGCCGAGCCGCCCAGGGCATCCTTGGCGTGATACCACCCAGGGAAACATCCAGNGGCCACACACACACACACACACACACACACACACACCTCAAAGATGCACAGCCAACTAATGTCATTTGTCCTTCTGGTTGTGGGGACTGGCTCTGTCCTAACTAGCTCTGTGGCGTGGTCAGGTCTGTTGGCCTCTCTGGGTTTCAATTTCTTCCTCAGTCAAGTGAGAATTTTGGCTAGCTGACCCCTTAGCTCCCTTCCAGGCTGGGGCACTCTGTGATTTTGACCAGTGACCACCAATGGGGGCCTGGAGACTACATAGGTGTTTTGTTTGATCTGCAGAGGGAATTAACTGCAAACCTTTAAAAATGGGTAGTTTTACCTAAAAGTTTTCAACTTCTGGTCAGAAGTTGGGCCTGGATTCCTCCAGGCTACAGCTAAAGTTGATGACTGAGAGCTCCATTTAGAAGGGGTCTGCGCTCTCCTGGTCATGCCCCCCCCCACCCCCATCACCACTTCCTCCTTCCCTCATGGATGCTACCTGTCTGGCTCCCAGAGGCATCTGAGTTTGCAAGCCTTGATTTCAGCCCTCCGGGTGCTGGCACCTGTGCATGTACACTCTCCCCTTGTACATATGCAAGTTGGCTCGTGGCAGTGATGAAAGCTGATATGTGGCCAACACTGTTACAGAGGACCAGACACTTCTACATGCAGTGCCTCATTTGACCATCAGACCATCTCTAGGAACTTCATCTGGTTATTCATCCTGGGTTTACTGCTAAGGAGACCTGGACTCTGAGTGGCTCAGTCCCTTGCCTAAAATCCACTAGGGAGGGGCAGGGCCAGGACCCAGAACCAGCTCCACATCTCACTCCACAGCTTCACGTGGTCTCTGCCTCAGTTTCCCCACTTCTGACTGTTTTTCCCTTTCTGTTCTGGGGTGCCGACCTAAGTGCATGGGGTTGCACGGGGATTGTCCTTGGCTTTATGCAAGGGGTGAGGGGAGAAAGCGGAGGTGAGACTGGGAGGCGAGGCAGGGGCGGCTGGCGCTGTGGGAAGGCAGTGGGCAGGGTGGAGGGGGAGGAGCTGGCCATCGTGTAGCTGACTCACGAGAAGCGCTGAGCGAGCCTCACAGGCCTGCAGACAGCTCCTTCACGGACCGTAGCGGAGCTTGGCGTCTGGAAATGGGTCTCTCCCTCCCTCCCTCAGGACGTATGTTGGCTCTTGGGAATAGCCACCCCTCCGAGCTGGCTTTCCAAGCATCCACCCACTAGCCCTGGCCCCCAGATTTCCCAGGAGGTTAGCTGATGCTTTGAAGAAGCTCTTTGTAAGCTAGCTTGAGAGGAAATCCCCTGGTGTCTAAAACCTGAACCTGAGAGGTAGAAGGGAAGAAAGAGTGATGGTAGGGTTCAGGCTGGCCATGCCTCCTCTGGCCTCTGGAAAATGGGAAGCACTAAAGTCTTGAGCAAGGAGATCATTTACATTTTACCTATCCCTTGAACTTCTGTATTTCCCCAATGCGGGAGCCATGGGCCATTGTCATCCCAGACAGTGACCTCCAGGATCCAGGGGTGGTAGAGCGTCAGGACCTGGAGACCAGTCCTGCTTAGTAAGCCAGTCCCCACAAGAAAGAAGCCCGGGCCCTGCCAGGAACATCTCCCGGGCTCACCTGGGACAGTGACAGTGCAGTTGCTCTCCCTCATGGTCCTGATGCAAATGGTGGCTTTGAAATAGCCACTGTTGATCTGTCTGCCCCTCTAGGTGAATTACAAGAAAGGCTTTGAACACTCAAAGGTGCAGTTCCATCTGCCGTTGGACATGGTAACCCTGGTGCATGCCAAGAAGGCTCAGAGCCTGGCCAGCGACCAGGACTACAGACACCCGCTCCCCCAGCACACTTCCTTGGCGGAAGACCTGAGGCTCAGCTGTGCCAAGAAAGCTCACCAGTTGCAGAGCGAGGTAAGGCCACCTGACCTCTCAGGGCTGATTGGACCATGAGGCAGTGACCTGCCAACTCCTGTTGGCTCTGGCGGGGGCTGTAGAGACTAGGAGTCCTAAACCTGGGGTTTCTTTTGAAACACCGCCCTGCCCTACCCCTGTGTTCCTGCCTGGCTCTTAATAAGCACAGCTGCACACATCTAACAACAACAACAACAATTTATTGATTATTTCTGCTGAATTTTAAGCATTATTTTCATGCATGATTTCATTTAAACCTCAAAATGACCCTATATCAATAGTGTTTGGCCCCATTTTTCAGAGAAATTATACTGAGACTTGAAGAAGTTAAATAGCCTGCCCAAGATCCCACAACTATAAATGAGGAAAGGGGTGCTAAGTCTGGAGGTGTATTCCTAGCTCAGCCGCCTGTTTCCTGAAGCAGGCAGACCCAGGAGGGTTGAGAACACTGAGGATGTCCCCACTCCCAAAGAGATACAGGATGTCTCGCCCCAACAGGCAGCAGCATCCTGTTTGGTCCTCACCTTACGTCCCAGCTTGCTGGGTTTTTGTGCTGTGAGATTTGCAAGTAATGGGCCTGGGTCAGAAAAGAAAATACTGCACCAGACCTGTGCCCTGGTTTGGCAGTACCTGCAAGGTGAGCAGTGCTCAGACCTGGACATCCGTGGTCGGTTCAGATTGTATGCCTGTGTATGGCGTTTACTGAATAACATAAACTGTCAAGAATCTGAGAGCGACTGTCGACTCTGGGAGCTGCCACGCTTTGCTTAGGGGCCCTTTGTCACTTGAGCAGAGCCCTCGCCTGCCCCACCTCTTGTTGTGATAGAGGCTGGAAGGCAGCGAGGCCCCGTGGTGGCTTAAGGGGAGTGAAATTGAAGACCCTTTAAACTGTCAGCCAGATCACTCAGGTACCCACATGCGCCCCCTCCCACACAGACACAGGCCTTTGCCAGATGATTCCGGATTCATTTATTAGTTCTTTCTTAACCCATGATTAATTAATGCCGCCCTCTGCTGCTGGGTTTTGTTTTAGAAGACCTATTAAACCATTTCCACTCTCACCCNAATCCTTGAGATGGGAAAGGGGAATAAGGATGGAAGTCCATCCGGGGAAAAGCTCTCCTGTGGAAGAGCCGTGGTCTCTCATGCCTCCGGCATGTTGATGTCCTCTCACATCATAGCTTATAGTTAACAGCAGAATTACCGGATGTTAACTAGACCTCACTCCTCATTTGACACCCATCTCAGCCGTGCGCTACAAGTGGAGCGTTCACTGAGGGGAGGTTTCAGCCTGTCATGTTCTGCGCTGAGACGTAGAACTTGGGAGAGAATGAGTGCGTGTCACCGTGCTAGCTATAAAATCGACGTGGAGGCCCGGCACCCGTGATCCTGTCTCTGTGGGGAGGTGGCAGCTGCAGCACCTCTGTCTCCTGGAGTTTAGCCGGGCTGATGGCGGCATGGGGGAGGCTTCTGGGTTTAATGCCAAGCGTCTCTCCACCCACAGAGGTTATACAAGGAACAAGGAGAGAACATAAAGCATCATTACACGCAGACCGCCGACATCCCTGAAGTCCTGCTGGCCAAGTTGAATGCCATGAACATCAGTGAGGTGAGGCTGATGGAAGGGCCCTGGTTTTAATTATTCAAGATCAGGGGACCTAGGCCATTGCCCAGCATCCTATGCTCAGAAGGGCCCCGCACTTGGTTTGATCCTCTGCTGTCACCATTTTGAAATTTGTGGTATGTTTGAACAAGGGGCCCTGCCTTTTCATTTGCACTGTGCCCTGCAAATCATATAGCTGGTGGCTGGTCATGCAGAAGAGTCAAACTCATAAGAATAGGACTAAGAAAACTGCCTTAGTACAGAGGGCATGTGTGCTGAGGGGCTGGAATAGGGGAGCATCAGAATATAGACGAGCATATTCAGCAGCTGTGCCAAGTAGAGGCTTGGAGGATTTAAGCCCTCCCCTCTGTAGGCTCTGTCAGGACCCCCTTTCCTGCTCTGTGATGGAAACAGCTGAGTTTCCTTATCCCACCTTAAGAACCATGCACATACAGCCTCATGCCTCCTTCTTCCAAACAATCGCTGCTCAGAGAACTCTGAGTCCGTCTGACTCCATAGCTCTTACTTTTTAACATTCCCCCCACCCCTCCATGGCTCTCCCCTCCAAGGGTGGGCATGAGGCAGGATTCAGCTCTTCGCTGATTTTTGCTAAGCCTCAGTGATCTCTGACTCCTAAATGGGAGAAAACCCCACACCAAACCAGATTCCCATTTTGGTAGCAGGAGTTGGGTAAGTCACCAGGTCACACGACGGTCTTTATTTGTGCACATCTTCCCAACAGACGCGGTATAAGGAATCCTGGAGCAAACTTCGAGATGGTGGATATAAACTGAGGTTGGATGCCATCCCATTCCAGGCTGCAAAGGCCTCTGGTGAAATCATAAGTGATGTGAGCACCCACGTCCTTTCCTGTGGCAGTGTTTGATGCTCACCAATTTTTAGCCCTTTTGCCCCTAACCCCAGCTTTCTTTTGCCTGTGGATAATATCCTCTCCTCTCCCAACTGGACTGTGTTAGGGCAATCAGATAACGACCAGTGAGAAAGAACATGCCTTGCAACAAAAAATGCCCTTGCTTCAGTACAAAGCCAGATGCTGGACTGTAAATATGGACCCCGGGCAGATGAAATGCACCCTCCACCAAGCGCTTTCCTAAAGCAAGTCCATGTGAAGAGGCTGTGAACAATGCACCCACCTTCTTCCAGTGTGGGCCGCCCAAGCACTAACTCGTTGTCCTTCCATTTCATATCCCAGCCCTTTAGNGGATGTGGTCGCTGACTTGCAATCCACGGCCCACTTAGAAAGGCTCTCCACATGCTAGAAAGTCATGCTGCAGCCCCCAAGCGCAGTTCACAGCATGACTCCGGTGCTCTTGTCAATGGCTGATCCTAGGGCGGAGTGAGTCCTCCTGGGACAGGACAGGCCCCAAGGAAGACACGGAGGCCACCTGGGAGAGGTGAGGGGACCCGAGCTGGGAGCCCGAAGACCTGCGTGGGAAGCCCAGCCTCGTCACTTGCTGGCTGTGGGTCCTTGAGCAGCCCCTTCCCTTTTTAGGCCCCCGTTTTTCCAATGGAAAAGCAAAGAGTTTCCATTTGATTCATGAGCTCAGATTTCAGGCTTCACTGATAAATGTTTGTAAAATGGTGGCATCAACATAATGTCAGGTTTTTGTTTTACTAAGTAAGGAAAAAGAGAAAAACTAAATACTACCTCAAGCTACCCTTTGTAGCACTGTTATTTCTGACAAGAAAGGCTATTTCAATACTAAAAACAAGTGAGAAAAAGTCGAAAAAAAAGAATCCTTCCCAGGAAATGGTAGTTGGCAAACTGAGGCTAACATTTTACGAAACAGGATATGTATTAAAATTTCGAGTGCTGAGAAATTATAGCTTAATTTTTAAATTACCATATTATGCTTCCTGCACTATTTTACAAACTTCAAGTTTGTTCATTTCGGGGTCTGGATTCCAAGATGCTGTGAACAGTAGACCCCACAATGTGTGGAATACTTACTCTGGACCAGGCATTTGTTTAAATATTTTGCACCAACTATCTCATTTAGTATCTAGGCAGGTGCTTCCATTTTTACGGATGCAGCGACAGAGTCCCCTATAACCTTAAGTGGCATGCCTAGGGTTACCAACCGGCAGGAAATGGCTTGCTCCAGACCAAACAGCAAGCACAAGGTAAAGCAGGGGTCTTGTCTCCTGACTTTGGCGCCCCCAAGTGGCTGGGTTAGGAATCAGGGTGCTCAGGCTCCTGAGGGCTCTCTTACCAACTACCTACCAGCGTGGCTTGTCCAGAGGATAGCAGCTGGTGGCCCTTCTGAGACAGAACAATCTTATTTGAACACCAAAATTGTTCTGTCGATAGCAATGAGAACTCCTCCTTTGTAGGATAGTGTGTGAACAGAATGAGATAATGAGTCTAAAGCAATGCACACCCTATGCGAGATAGTGATTAAAATGATTCTTATCAATAGGACACAGTACTCTTTCCCCAGCCACCTCTTGGGTGCAACTGTTGACATGGTTCCTGTTAGAAATCAGGCACTAAGATCTGCAGCTTGTGCATTTGCAATACGATGCTCCAAAAAGGGGGTGCCGGGAAACCCCCTGTGTGAATCTGAAGGTGACTTCCAGGCCTTAATATGTGCAAGGGAAAATAGCGAGGCTGCCTCATGGGGGGTTCAGTTGGGCAGCTTGAGAAGGTCTCTTATGATCTTAGAATCCCCCTTCGAAACCATCTTGGGGTAGCTGCCTTTCCTTGACTCTTCTCCTCCCTCCCCCTCTTTCATCGTGAAGTCTGGGGTACGCGTGTTGTTTTTAGGGTCTGCGTGAATAGTCAAAGCTGGTCTGGGAGCTGAAATATCAATAGACAATCCATTTATGAGAGAGTCTGAGGCGCAGTCAGATCTTTGGGGAACCCGCATCTTGCTTTCTGACTTACCTGCGATCGTACTGTTCAGCTCAACAAAAGGCAAGTTGAAAGAGCGTTCCCCACTTCATCTTGATTATGAAAGGAGCAAGGCTGGGCTGTGAAGAGGCCCTGTAGGATTATTCTCTCTAACTTAGAAATTTATCCAATTTTCTCTGTTCTTTATCAGAGTGGAAGGCAAAAGCTTTGCCGGTGTAGACTGAAAGATCGCGGTCTAAAAAGCCATCTTAACTGACATGGGGTTTTGAAACCTGCTCCTGAACCCGACTGATGTGTCTCCCTGTGCCAGTTGGAAAGCAGAGTCGGATTTGTACACGGGCATTACCCAGCAGACAGTAGATCAGAAATGGAGGCCAGCTGTGAGGAACGCTGTGAATCCTGAAATGAAAGAACACTAAAAAGGCTGAAAAGGCTGATTTCTGGAGCGATATTTTGCGTTACAGCACAGCTTATATCTAAATTAGAGAATTGCTATCAACTTCATTTAGACCCAAATTTTAGACTTCCTTAGAGAGTCGTTTTCACCTTTAAAAGTGCCTAATTTCCATAGAGAGAAGAAAGAAAGCATTGCAGGAGACTGTCTCACCATAGGTAATGGAGGGCAGATCAAGGAATAGTAATAAAATTTAAGGCTTTAGGAGACCTCTGATCAGATCTATTGTCTTTAAACACCATTTACTATTTTTTCCCAGGAATGACGCTTTAGTTTTCGTCCTCTGAGCCCTTAAAAGGAGAAAAATGGGTAAAGCTTAGCCCATTTTTGCAACATCATCAAATCATGAGTAATGGTTGGAGGAGGGGGTAAACTGAGGCACGGAAAGATTAAAATGGCTTCCACACTATGAGCTGGTTGTATCTAAGTTTGTTCCAGTTTTTTGAGTCCTGCTATGATTGTCCTCCCTCCCCCCACTGCCATAAGGAAAAATAATAATAATCAAATGTATAGAGTGGCATTTGCCCCTGAACACTCTCAGGTGTTTTCATAAGAACATGGTTCTTAGGACCTCCGCATCACAGGGAGAAACTGAGTCACATTTTGGTAAAGTGATTTGCTCCGAGTTACAGCAGGTCTGACCCGGAGCTCAGCACTTTAATCAACTGAGTGTGTAAATGTTTCGATGTGGGCAGCCGGCCAGTCACCTCACTGCCGGAATGAAACAAGATCATCAGGGCTGGTCCTCGGCTTGGGCACATCTCAGCTCTTTCGTTAAGTGGTCATTCTTATAGGTCATTACCCTCCTGCCTCCGAACCTGCCATTCCACTGGTGGGGTCTTCTTGTATCTTGTGTATGATCCATTATTTAATTTTGGCAGTGTGCACAAACTCAGATGGATTGACTTAATGACATGCAGATTGCGCTCTGAACGAAGATGTCAGGATGTTGTGATGAAGAATTATTATGAATGCACAACAGGCTGAGACACACCCCTGATAAAAGTCAATGCTTTTCCTCTTACAGTTGCGCTATAAGTCAGACCTGACGGCCATGAAGGGAACAGGATGGCTGGCACTGAGTTCCCCACAGATAGAGAGTGCCAAGAAGGCTGGAGAGCTTGTCAGTGAGGTACCATCAACCTGACTGTACCATAAATGCAACCTAGCGTTTATTTCCTTCTGAAGAGGGAACCCGCGTATGGGGTGGAGGTCCCAAGAGGGCTCCATGGCCACTGGACTCCCAGTGCTTTTCTGGCATCATTTGTAACCAAATCCTAAAATGGAACAGGACTTCTCTCCAAATGAATTCACTTACTGGGGAGTTAAAGACACACTCCAACTTGGGCAGTGAAAGATGGAAGATGCATTAGCAGGTTCTCAAAAGATACCTCACGTACAATTATGATCTAAACTGGCCCGTTATTTTCATGGCGGGGGGGGGGGCACAGAATTTGCCACCCACCCACTAAGTTTACTCAGAGGGTCTAGTGTCCAGGGGTTCTCTGATTCCAGATAGTGTTAAAAGCTACACAGCAATCATTCTGGTAACTGAACTCCTCCTTTATTGATAGCCCGGGGATTCTTGCCCTGGGATTCTCCTCGAGGGTGGCCCTGCTTTCTTCAGCTTCTTAGTAACTGAACTTGCTTGGACAGGGTCCCATCAGGGCCACACGGATGCTCAGTCCTGCATTCTACTGAATTCCTTGTGATGAGCTCCAGTATTTTGCAGCCCCTTGTTTCTACCTGTAGAATGTTCCTTATCACAGAGGCAGCTTGCATCTCTTCTGTGTTCTTGTAACATGCCCACCAACAAAAGAGACTTGTGTTCCAGTAATGTCATTGGCATATTTGATACTGAGTAGGTGGGGGTGAAGCTGCATTGGGAAAAACACACAATGTTTGACTGTTTTCATGGGGATTTTTGTCTTCCTCTTACAGACCAAATACCGCAAAAGACCAGACAGCATCAAGTTCACCTCGGTGGTTGACTCCCCGGACCTGGTTCATGCCAAGAACAGCTACATGCACTGCAATGAGGTGGGTGTTTTCTCCTCACCCTTCCCAGGCACTCAGTAGTGGGTAGTGCCGCTCAGTGGTCAGCGATTAGGACCACAAGCTCCTACTAGGATAGATGTTGAGTGCACACCTTCTGTCTGCTACTGGCATGCTCTTAGCCAGTGACTGAATCTCTTCTAACCTCAGTCTCCTTATTGGAAAGGAGGGTCAGGATAGCAACGCTTTCATAAGATTAAGTGAATTAAATGAGGATTCAGTAAATCAAAGTACTTGAAGCTTTTAGCAAGTATCTGGAACATAGTAAGTCCTCAGTAAATTCCCCTTGTTATGTGTGGCTTGATTCATAACGATAACAATCATAAGCATTATTGACAACCCTCTTACCAGACACTGGATCAGATGCATCTCAATTGTTGATAGATGGTGATGGAATTATAAGTTTAACATAACCCAGTTAGAAAAAAAAAAGAACAGCTGTATTAAAAGTTTCTTTCTGCTTTGCTCTCTGTATGGTTCAGCCCCATTTCCTCTCTCCTGCATTTATTTCAAAGAATAAGAAGTTAAATATTTTTTCTCTGGAATGGTCAAAGGATTCGACTCTGCACACACCATGACAAAGCTGCACCATTGTCACACAGGGTCTAAGTGCCGTACTGAGCATTTCACATTTGGAAAGCCCAAAATGAATTCGGGAAAGGGCCGCAATATTAAATATTACAGTTTCCTCTCTAAACATAGATGACTCAGACACTTCCTAAAATTGTTTGCAATCCTTAAATCGCTGCTTTATAAAGAGCAGCTAAGATAAAGCTTGAGTTTTAAAATTATGTCTTCTGGGGACCCACGTGGACTATGAAAACTTTAATTTTCTGAATGCCAGTTAAGCTATTTTATAATAAAAAACTACATAGCTGTGTGTCTTCTTCTTAATGTTAAATAACAAAGGCGTTGTGGCCTCTTGTTACTGGTAAAAAGCTTATAAACACTTCTCAGTAGCCAAGAGCCTCTGAGGTACCCGCCCTCCTATGCGGTTTGTAGAGCACACAGGTATGGCCAGCCAGGATGTTGGTGTGTGGCCCATTTGGAGCACGTCTTGATGAATATTTTAAATAGGGACTATTTAAAAGCAGCCACCCTACCTGTCCCTGGCCACCTGGGCCCTCCGTCAGGCGGTGGGCTCTGGAGGGAGGCTGTCCACGTGCGTGCAGGCGGGGCTCTGCCCCTGTGGGGCAGGTGGGCACTCGAGTGGGAGGGGCAGGAGAGAGGATCAGCCTGCTCCTCACCTGTGCTTTCAGCAAGTGTAGTTCCACCTTGACCGTGAGCCTGTCTTACCCGCAGCGCCTGTACCGGTTGGGGGACGCAGAATCCCTGCACAGATACACCCTGATCCCTGACCACCCCGATTTCATCAGAGCCCGCCTCAATGCCCTGCACCTGAGCGATGTAAGTGAACCAACAGTTCATGAGGGTGTGCCTGTTTCTGTCAAATTATCTGTGCCCAAACTGGATTTTATTTGTTTTTTAAAAAAAGAAAAAAAAGTCTTAGGAAGGAGGACATGGAACAGAAGGAACACTAGACTGAGAGTGGGACAAACTGCATGTGTGACTTTGAGTCACTTTCCTTGCTGGGTCTCAGTTTCCTCAACTGTGAAATGGGGCTAGAGCTGGGCTAATGGTGCCTGTGGTTCCTTCTAGCTCCACAGTCCTGGTCCTGGACATGGCTGCAAAGACCTCAGTGGGGTGCTGGGTTCCAGTCAGAGGAGTGGCCCCTGGCCCTGGCAGGGGTAGATCCCTGCTCTGTTTGTTTCCTGGACACCGCTCCTTAGCCATTCCGAGGGTAACTCTGGAGACAGAGTGGCTCCATCTCACCTGGCAGTTTGGAAAGATGCTGCAATTGTGGCCCATCGGGTCCAAATACAGTTTGTTCCTTTGTGCGCCGGGCTGTGGCCGCCAACACTTCAGTTCCCCTTGGATGTGTGCCCTTTGCGTGCATAACCAAGATGCCGTTTCCTAAACCCAGGCTTGATGTTAGCAGGGGTTGGAGGCCCCTGGCTATAATAGAATAGGCGGCTGCTCGGCCAGCAACGCTGTGATCCTGGGATAACAGGTAGCGAGGCGGCAGAATCAAAAGATGCTGTCAGATCAGAATAACACAGGCTGAGTGTGTCAGCCTGGGGCTGCGTGGGGCCTCCCAGAGACGGCCATTCTTCCCTCCCTGGCCTGGCCATTGTGTCCTGGGGCTCCGTGCAGATCAACAGCTGCTACCATTCACCCCGGAGGTGGCCGCCTCGCAGGGGATGGTGAGAGGCGCCGTCTAGTTAGCGTGTGTATTAGTTTGTTGCGTTTGTAAAGCCCTGTGGGATCCCACGCAGTGAATGCGAGGTGCTTTGTAAATATGAGTTATTATGACCATTTGAGGCTTTTGAGGGATGTGCGAGGGATAATTTTAGAACAGCAGCTCTGGTGGGCTGACCTCCCTCTGAGGAAGCGGGACCTCCCCCTCAGCAGAGCTTGGACAAAACATCCGCCTCGTTAATGCTTCAAGGATGTGGGGGGGGGGCAGGGGAGGGGGAAGGCCAGGCCTCCATGTGAGGAGCTATTGGAGGCCCACGCAGCCCTGGAAACTGGGATAAAACTGCCAGTCGGTGTGGGGCCCAGCTTAAGGAGGACCACCACCCTGCGCTGGCGACACAAGCATCTTTCCTCTGCAAGAGACGCCAGTCTGTAGAGTCCTGCAGCTGAAATTAGCCACCAGGGCGTGCAGGCATGGAGAACTCATGAACCTCTTTTGAAAGCGCACTTCTTCGGGGGCGGGTAGAATACCCACAATTGAATCAAGTGCTCTGTGAGGAGGAAGTGGAGGGAAAGTGACCTTCCTGGGCAAAGAAAGCCATTGAGATGTGTAAGGCAGCCGAAATAACTAAAAATCAAATGACTCTAATGTGTGAGGATGAGGACAAAACTGTGCCCACGGTGATAAAGAAGAGGAATGCCCAGGGTTCCAAATCAAAGAGCCTGCGGAATCTAAAGACCCCCAGTGGCAAGGCAAAAACCTCAACAGAATAAAACACTCAGGAAGGAAGTGATGACAACCAAGCAAATAGTATACAGGGAGAAGTGAGCAGGAGAGGGGAGCCAGCGCCTTGGGGAGAAGCCCAATTTCAGCCATGCTCCCTCGTTGACCGTCTGTTACAGAGACTCAGAAGCTGGGGTGCATTGGATATCAAAGTGGGGGTGACGTCGTAGTTTGATGCTGTGTAAAATTTGGTGTCGTTACCTAGCCTGGATCTGGTCTGGAGGCTCTTATTAGGAAGACACTGACAGTCCCCTGGATCTCCAGGGAATGATAAGGGGGATGACTCTATTGGCTACTCTAATATTTGTGGGTCCCCCACCCCCACCCCAAACAGGAAGCACCATGCTAAAGTGAATGGTCGATCAGTCATTTTCTGAGTGCTCCTGTCCTTCTATGCGGCCCTCAGTCCTGCCTGCTAAACTCAACAATGACCCAGTACATCTAATCACTTGGGCCCTGTTTGAGATCCATCAATTAGATTATTATCCCAGTGATTATTGGTTCTGTATTTCAAGGCCCTTGGACATAGTATTTGGCTCCTGATTTGCAGTGTTGGATGTTGGCGTTAGAGGCGATGTCTCAGGTGAAGGTGGACAGCAGGACGGGAAAATGATAAGATCCACCATGCTTGGCCCAAGCACTTCATGGTCCTCTCTAGTTCCAGGCCCAGTGGTAGGGTGGGTGAAGTTTTCATCTTTTTATCCGCCACTGCTCCTTTGCTTAACCCTGCCCAGCCCCCTATAGAACAGAGCCCCAGCCTTGACCTCTATTTCCAAGTGACAAAAGCAAGGTTCTTAAGGGCACCCTGACCCACTGTGGCTCACGGAATGAGCAAGCTGCCGACACGATCTGGGGCTGTCACTTTGTCATCTGCTGGTGATGTGCCTCTCCTGCTGTCTCCCTTCTCTTTGGCTGAATAAAGGACAGATCCTCCATGGAGATCTCCAGATGATCCCTTTCATGGAGCCATTCCCTTATCTTGAAAAAAAATATTAGCTACATGAAGGCATGAGAGATTTTGATGCCTCTGTCGGTGTTGTAGGTCTACCTGAGGACTCAGAGGTTATGATTACAGACTCCCGGAGGGAGTGTGAGAACAACTTGAAAAGGGAAAAAAATGAAAGAGGAAGATGTGAAATGCATGGGTCAGGAACTCGGCCAGGTTCTTGACAATCAATTTAATTCAGGTGAAGGCCCTTCTGTCACTCAATGCAGGTACCACGGGTACATATGAGATGCAGCGTGCTTCCTAGTGATGGAGTGACATGATTCCAAAGGTAGCCGAGGAGCCCCCAGGAAGTCAGTGGAGCTAATGAACACGGGGGTACCAGGACCCAAAGAACAGCACTTTCAGCATGTGGAAGTAACAGAGCTCTTGAACTTTGAGCTCTGGCTCTACAACAGAAGCTGAGGCACTGAAAGGAATGCAAACACAGGACGAAGTGGGGCGGGGGCCTCTGATACCAATGGGATGTGGCAAACGGGCCAGCGCCACAGAGCCCACGATCCACAAGAGCAGGGCATGATGCTTAGGTTGGGCTTAGAGCTGAAGCCCTTGGCAGCCAGCCCCACTAATCCTAAAGCTGGGAGGTCCCCAGGATGGACAGCAGACCATGGACCCTGCCGTTCTAGGTACCAGCAAGGCAGAGCGTACATGTTTAGGAACTGCTCCCACTAAGAACCAACACATGGCAGACATGGAGTGACTCACTCCCTGCTCACTCGTTTCTTCATTTTCATTACCTAGAAAGTCTACCGAAACTCTTGGGAACAGACCCGGGCTGGTGGCTATGACTTCAGGCTGGATGCCATCCCATTCCAGACTGCCCGGGCATCCAGGGAGATTGCCAGTGACGTAAGACCGCATGCTTTCTCTCCCTCTGTCACTGATAGGTTTTACTCGTGTTTCCTCACGTCTGTTGAAAGGCAAACCACCAGGAATCACCACTGAGTGAAAGAAGAATATAGGTTTTATTTTCTAGAATCTTAGCCAGAAATATGGAATTGGGGAGGGTTGTATTTCCACTCCCTCTTTTTTTTAAAAGAGCCAGTCTTAAAAGTTGTTGTATGTGTACCTAGAAGCCAATCAACACGTGATTGATTTGTTGATCTGCAATAAAGGTACTTCTTTTAGCTGAAATGCAGTGTGAAAGGATTGAAAGAGATTGGGTTTTCCCTCTAGATTGACTTGAGCTAAGATCGTGGCTCACTCACTTAGGACTTAGCTCTCTGGTCTTGGGCAAGTTGCTTAAATTCTTTGAACTCAAATGTCTACAGCTGTGAAATAGGGAGCTAATCCTTGTCTCCTAGGATTGATGTAGAAATGAAAACAAAATGGTTTTCAGTGTCATATACATAGCAGGTGTTCAAAACATGGCAGCTGTCATTATGGAAGAGGAAGGCATCATTGACTAGACACGTGATCATTCGTGACCGGCTTGTTACTGGTTCACAATGAGATAAGTACAGACATTGAGAGCAAGCTTTTAAAAACATTTTCAGCAACTGGACATTGTGACATCTAAGCATGTGACCTGTGGGTTCATCTCATTGAGCAGTGGGGAGGCCAGTTTGAGTGTTTTCAAATACATGTGGTACTGCCACATATCAATCTCAGGCAGGAGGACCACATATTGGATTTGATGGATTGGAAATTAAAACAGCAAAACAAAATGAATCCGCTTCTTCAGATGGTTTGAGGACCACTGGACTGGGTCCCTGGAAGCTGGAAAGAATCAAAGGAGGAGTGGCTGCTGAGAGAATGTGCGTTCTTCTCTTCCTGTTGGATTGTGAATTACAGCAGCGATAATACCAGTAGCCACCACTCGGTGCCAGACAGGAAGCTAATCTCCCATTTCACTGAGTCTTCTCAGTGGGGTGGAGGTTTATTCTCCCATTTTATCAGATGGAGAAATCAAGGATCAGAGAGACTCAGCAACCGGCCCAAGGCCACACAGCTAGAAGGTAGCAGAGGGCGAAACCAGGCCTACTATCATCCAAAGCTGTGCCCTTCACCCACGGTGGAATTTCCTGCTGAGCATCCTGTGGGCTGGCCCCGGGGGAGAGGTGGGCCCCTGTGACCCATCTCTTCTCTCTGACCTGCAGTTTCGGTACAGAGAAGCCTTCCTACGGGACCGGGGCCTGCAGATCGGGTACCGCAGCATCAATGATGACCCAAGGATGAGGCACTTCCTCAGTGTCGGCAAACTCCAGAGTGACAATGAGTACAGGAAGGACTTTGCTAAGAGTCGGTCCCAGTTCCACAGCCGCCCAGACCAGCCCGGCTTCCTCCAGGCCAAGAGGAGCCAGCAGCTGGCTAGCGACGTGCGTTATCGGCAGCCGCTGCCCCAGCCCACCTGCGACCCGGAGCAGCTGGGCCTGAAGCACGCACAGAAGGCGCACCAGCTGCAGAGTGATGTGAGCTGCCCTCACCCGCCCCACCAAGGCCCTTCCCCTGGTGCCTCCTCAGAAGAGATGGCCGTAACCCCACATCACATTACCTCTGGGAGGAGCCAGGCTGAGATAGAACCCAGGACACCTAATACTTTAGTTCTAAAAGAAATCGTAACCATAAGTGCTGTTTATCGAGTCCTCACTGTGAGCCAGGCTCTGTGGCAAATGCTTTCCAAGCATTGTACCATGTGGCCCTCACAACAACCCCATTTTGTTATTCAGATGAGGAGTGTGAGGCTTAGAGAGGTTAAGTCGCTTATTCACGATCCCACAGCAGATTAGTAGCAGACCTGAGATATGAGCGCCATCTGATTTGATGTGAGACCCCAAGCTCTTGATTGCTATGCCACACTGTTTGCAAGGGATCTTAGCAATGACCTAACCCAGCCCTTGTGCTTTTCTTTTTTGGGGGACGCTGAACCCCAGCGAAGGGAATTCACTGCCCTATGGCCACAGAGCAAGTTAAGGCAGGAGCTCAGGCTTGAGCCAGGTCTCCCCATCCACCACCCCCATTGTCGTTCCCATAACTTGAACAGAAAGATGCAAAGGACGGTGACATGCTGGGCTGGCTCACAGCACATGGGGTCCTCAATGTCAGAGACTTCCTGCTTTAGATGAGTCTGCTCCCCCTTGTCCTGGCTTCTCTAACACCGATACATTGTCCATATCGCAGCCTCCTTGCAGCTTATTCGCCCTGTGGCCAAATCGCCCCCAACCCTGACGATTTATTCCTCTTGCTTCCCTCCTTCCCGCAAGGTCAAGTACAAATCAGACTTGAACCTGACCAGAGGTATTGGCTGGACCCCTCCTGGCTCCTACAAAGTGGAAATGGCTCGGCGGGCTGCAGAACTGGCCAACGCAAGGAGCTGGAGTCCCCAGGGGGCTTACGTGAGTAGCAAGCTGCCAACCCGCTCCAGCTTGCAGGGCCATGGGGCAAGGCAAACTCATTGTTTCTTTTCAAACTTTATTTTTGGCCAAAGATCAGCTGGCTCGAAAGACATGTGAAATGCAGCTCAAGCAAGGTGCCTAATTTCATGGGTCTGAGATGACCAGGCGAATGACACGCCGGTTAAACTTCCTACAGGGTTTTCTCTGAAGTCACAGCCATTAGTTGGGCAGAGACGGACCTGCCGGGGCTACATCAATCCTGGGCCACGGCAGCGTGGGCTGAGCTGCCTGCTTGCTCATTACACTCGCAGAAAGGGTCAGGGACTTGCTGGCTACAACAGTCTGGGTTTTGAACCCTACTTTGTTCAGAAGAAAGGCGCCACGTCTAAATGAGAAATTGCTTTTGCTTCTTTCTTATTCTTGCCTTGAGGAACCTTTTTCTGCGGGAGGGTGGAGGAGGGGGAAAGGGAGAAGGTGAACATTTTAAATGCTCCCGGGCATCATAGACAGCTTGTCCAGGGTGGGTGGGTGGGGGAGAAAGAAGGGTGCTTCATTTTGACTCAGGGAGGTATCTTTGATTTCTGTAGGGGGGGCCAGAGGTTGTGGCGACTGGAGATAATCAGAGGGGGGATGTGAACCCAGATGCCGCTGAGATTCTGCACGTCAAAAGGAGGAAGGCTCTGCTGTTGTGAGCAAGGGGTGTCCACCCGGGATTCTCGAAAGAGAAGCTGAAGAGGAAATTTGCACACCAGAGACATGCTCAGATGGCTTCAGCTTGAGCGAGCTGTAAAAAAAATGGCACCCCGGCCCATCCCCTGATCTGCCTTTATTAAAATAACAATTCTGTGAAAGCAGATGGAGAGTGTTGTATTTTTGGTCCTCGGTCTAATACCTAGAAGTGGATGGCTGGTTCTGTTGTGTGCCTTGAGCGTCTGGGCTGAGGAATAAAGATGTCAAGGTGACTTCCACTGATGCTGGGCATTCTGAAATCCCACATTTGCAAATGTCCGAGGTGGAGGCCATCACCGAACACTGATTTTTCTAGAAGATACAAATGTTTGAAGGGAAGCAAACGTAATATATTTTGGGTTGGTTCTGTCTTTTCTTGGGTGACTCAGGAGGGAGCCTGAAATGGTGGACATGCTGGTCCAGGGTGCCCCAGGCCAAAGAGCATGGACACTTCACTGCGGTGTGGCCTCCTGCAGGCTCCCAGGGGGGGTCTGTTGCTGCCCACGAAGCTTCGCCTTGTCTGAGTGCTGAGGAGGATGGGCTCTGGAGTTCGGAAGACACCTTAGAAGCTAGGCTCTTTGCATGGTGGCTTTGATCCACTTCAGGAATTTGCTAACTTGGGTGTAGACCCCTGGCTTCTTCCCACATTCCAGGCCCCAGCTCACTATCCCATAGATGTAGTAGGTGCCATTCCTCTCACAGGTCAGAGGGCCTCCAGAGTCACCCTAAGGAAAAAAGACAGGGGAGTTCAGCTTTGTGAGTCAGAGCACATTCGGAGACACCCCCACCTCCTACGAGGGGATGCCAGCGGGTGTTGGGGTGGCCTGCCCTGGAAAGCGGTGACAACACTCTTCCTGTGACTCATGTGATGCAAAGCTCCGAGGGGAGAGAAGCAAATACCAGCACATGTCCCTGAGTCAGTGAGGACTTGGCAGAGAAGCCGCAGGGCTGGGGCCACAGCACACCCAGACTGTGGGGAGTGTCAGGCTGGCCCTGTGGCCACAGAGGAGCCACTCAGAGAGGCTTAGCTTGCTAGTCATTTCTCTCTCTCTCTCTCTCTCTCTCTCTCTCTCTCTCTCTCTCTCTCTCNCTCTCTCTCTCTCTCTCTCTCTCTCTCTCTCTCTCTCTCACACACACACACACACACACACACACACACACACACACACACACACACACACACTTAAATCCCAGTGATTAGTTAGTTAATATTGCAATAACTATGGTCCTCTCAGTTTTCTCCTTCTAGCCACTGGTCTTCCGGACAGTTCCCTGCTTATTGGGATTTCAGACATGCTGCCCAGCACTGAGGCCAGAGGCTCCATCTTCGCATTAAACACAGTGAAGCCAAGTAGCAAAGACTTGGGTGTCCCACAGATCCAAGTTGTTCAAATTCCTGCTCTGCACTGACTACCTGGTGCTATAGGCCAGAATAACATCTTCAAGCATCTGTCAAGTGGTGATAACAGCATCCCCTTGACCAACGTGTTATGAGAATTAAATTAGGCGATGAGGCAAAGTGATCACTATGGTTATTACGCTAGTCGCCCTGGATTGATGTGGGTTCAGATTTGGCAGAGGGCAGATAAGCCCGCCCATGCCTGTGCTTTATGGAAGGTGGGCCTCTGAACCTGCCTCCCAGCCCAGGGTTCTTAGCGGCCTCTGTGCCCAGTGTCAGGTCCCGCCAGCCTCTCTTTTTCTGAGTGCCACTGGAGTCACTGACCTGGCAGGAGTCTGGCCCAGGCTTCTGAAGATTTCCTGCACAAATCATGCTCTCATCAATCATGTGGTCATACAGGCGGCGGGAGTTGCACAAAGTGTTGGTGATCAGCTTGACTTTGGCGTCCAAGAGCTGGCGGGACCCCTCCCCTGTGAGACAGAGAAAAGAGGTCACCACTGTGGGGACCAACATGGCACCTGCCCTACCAGAAGCCAGCAGCGGAAAGAAGAAGGCCACCAGCTCTGAGCTCCAGAAGGAAGAATGTTCCCAGAAGAGAGTCAGAGAAGCCTCATCTTTCAAGTGATGTGGGGGCTCTTCACCCACAGCCTTCACCATGGCTTTGTGGTCCTTCAGTGCCACGCTATCACAATGGAGCAGAATCATTGATTCCCTCCTCTGTCTCCCCAACTAGACCGTGACGTCGGGAGGACAGGGAAGGTGTCTTAAACCGTTTTTACATTCCCCATACCTAGTAGAGGCCTGGTACACAGGCGATTCTTAATGATAGATGAATATCCCTGGTTGATCATCTAGATCAGGGGTCGGCAAACTTTTGAGACAGAACGTACCCAAAGAGCCAAATGTGGCTCACGAGCCGCAGTTTGCCGACCCCTGGTCTAGGTGGGCTTTCCAGAATAGACATTTCCTCCCCTAAAGAGCTTCTATTCTGCTCAGGCTGTTCAGATCAGTATGCTAATATTGAAAGGTTTAGATGGACAACAATGAAGATAGCTACAAAAAGGGTTTCTGGCTAACCCTACATCCAGTTAAGCAAAAATCTTCCATCCGCAAAGCCTTCTGACAAATTTGTATATTACATTTCACTTTCTTTATGAACACAGGCCTATTTAAAGGAATTCTAGCTTTCCATTATTAAGGACAAGATTTGTGGGGGAGAGAAACCCATTTTGAGTATTTGAAAAAGACTTCAAATACACTTCTGAGTTTCATATATTAGAGGGTATCATCATATTGGTACTATGAGGCAAGTAACCCTTTGGTTACTTTTTTAGATAAGACCAAATTCTAGAAACAAGTCAATAGCTTGATTTAACAAAACTTTATAGAACGCCTACTATGTGGACAGCCCTGATGAAAGCACTGTTGAAGAGGCAAAGGTGAATGAGACCTGACCCCTGCCCTCCAGGGGCTGGCTTAATGACTATTTCTATAGAATTCTGTTATCTCCTATTAGCATGATTCCAAATCTAGGAGGTACGAATGGTTATTGGAAAACTCAAACTCAGCTGTCCAGTGACAAAGCCAAGAATCTAACACATCTGACTCCAAAATTCATCATCCCCCCACCCTCACCCCCCACCACCCACCCATTTACCCTCTTTCTGGTCTACCTAAGGAAGAAAAAAGGTCTTCATGAATACACAATCAGTGCTTGATGGAAGTCAAGGATCCAGGGGTAGGAGCCAGGGACAGACATGGAGATCAGGGAACACTCCTTAGAGGCAATGAAATTTAACTAGAGCTTGAGAGATCAGGCAATCTCGATAATACATTTTGAATAGAACACTGATTTCAGGTTCAGAACAGCAGTTGAGTTTGACCCTTTTTACTCTGGTTGAAGTAAGTCACCTGAGTCTCAGGAGAATGCTTGGCCAGATTCACCTGTTTCTGTAACACCCCAGCCAGAGATGTGGCATTCAGTCCCAGAGGGAAACGGACCATCAGGCAAACATACAGTCTTCACGTATTTGGATTCCTGAGCACAGTGGCCGTTCACTGGCTTTAGCTTGAGCAAAGCTAGGTAGAGAGAGAAAGGGGAAATGGGTGATGATATCCTCTCTGTCAAAGAAACACCAGCTTCAGCTTGACTGGAAGGTGGTGGTAGCAAAACCCCACCTCAAATGCCTGAAAAACTTCCTCTGTCTTTCATTCTTTTAAGTTCCACCTGGGGAGGAGTAACCCTTCAGGCTGAGAGTAATATCAAGAAATAGTAGTTGAGGGCTGGCCGAGTGGCGTGTTGGTTGAGAGTTGGCTTGGGATGCCAGCTCCAGGCAGCAGGGCCTTGGTTCAGCTCCCACATGAGGGCCGTTGACGCTGCGCCCTCTACAGCTAAGATGGTGAACAACAGCAGCTCGACCTGGAGCTGGGCTTCCATGAGTCGCCGGCAATGGCGTAGGCTGCAGTGGAGCTGCAGTGGGCTCCCATAAGCCACCATGAGTAGCCGGCAGCCAGCGTGAGCTGCCAAGAGCCGCCGTGAGCGGCCATCCAGTGGCTGGCAACCGATCTGCCTCACCCGGAAAGAGTGCAATGATAACACCAACATGGGCCAGTGAAGTGACATCCTCCACAACTAGACTGAAGAACAAAAGGACGGCAACTTGTCTGTTCCCCTCCCCCAATTCCCCAATAAAATCTTTAAGAAAAAAAAAGAAAAGAAATAGTAGTTGAGTTTAAAACCATCCTTAATTCATTTTTTAAAAAACAACTTTTAAGAGGGGAAAAAAAGATACTGAGGAAGGAGGGAGAGTGAGAGGTACCATGACTTGAGAACTGAGCAATAAGCAGCTTACATATATCATTGTCTACCAGGTGTGAGATGTACATGGGGACACAGGCACATCCTGTCACTTAACACACAAGAAGCTGAGAGTTGTATGCCAGCGTTCTCATTTTATAGAACAAACTGAGGCTAAGAAAGGTGAAGGTGTCCAGTAAGTGGGGGAACTAGGACTCAAGGCTGAGCTCTTTCCACAACACAATGTTCCTAGCATTTCTTCCCCTCAATTTAAGAGCTTGTGCACATTTATCCACCACACTAGTCTTTAAGAACTAAAAAGCCCTGGAATAAATTCTCTACGGGGTCTACGAGGGACCAAAGAGAACCAAACCTCAGCTTTCCATCAGTAGAGAAATCCACCCAGGACAAGACCCACGGGAGATCCACGCTAGCAGAGACTTGCCAATGTCATTGTGGGGAATCTCATCTCTTTCATTGTAGCGGCTGTACTTGAATATCTTCTCTACTGCAAAGGTCTGCTCATGAGATTCTGTCTTTTTCAGGTCTTGGTCCCCTAGCACCACTCTTAGATGCTTGGTTTTTGTGCTGCAAGGGAAGGTAAGATGGTTAGGAACTAGCCTGGCACTTGAGAGACTGAAGCCAAGCCCTGGCTGTACTCCTAGTGAGCTGCTGTGTGATCTTTAGCAAATGACCTTCTGCAGCCTTAGCGCCGTCCTCTGTAATCATCATCTTGTTCACAGAACTCTGCTGTGTGGTCCAAATGAGATAATGTGAGCAAAGTGCTTTATTAATGGAACAGTCTCTAAATATCAGCTGTAACTTGCATCCCATGTTTTCTGGGAGACTTCTCATTCCCCATGGGATTTGCTAAAGAGCAGCCAATTAACGTCTTGAACAAATATTCTTGGTAGGTGCTAATGTTTGCATGTTTGACCTCTCTTGAGAAAAACACCTCTTGGAACCCCTGAAAAAATTGCTTAATAACAGGGTGGACTGGAAGACATTCAAGCCACCATCAACACCTGGCCTAGAGGGGACTGGCCCTGACCATGAACTTGGGGGACTCAGGGGAGGTGGTGATTTTTCAGGCTCCCAGTAGGTTCTGACTACTCTGAGTCACACAGAAGTTGTGACTGGTGACACCTGACCCGAGAGGTCAGATGGCATCAGAAGGGAGCGTGTTATTTTCTCTGTCCAGGGCAGAACTGAAGAGGTTAAGGAAGCAGGTAGACCTGGGTTCAAATCCCACCTGCCTACTTATTTTCCACATGACTTAAGGCAAAGTACAAACCTTCCCAGGACTCCAGGTCCTCCTTTGTTTGTGAAATGAGAGTAACAATCAACTCTCTCACTGCACAAATACTTACTGAGCACTTGCGCTGTACGAAGACCTGTTTTAGGCACTGGGGACACAATAGTTAACAAAAGATAAAATTCCCTGTCCGCCCTCAGCTTGTCTTCTGGTAGGTAGCTTTGAGAATTAAATGCCATAATACATGTAGTTCACAGGTAAGCATTCTAGACACCCTAGCTCTTTCCCGTCTGGTTTTAAGGAGCCATTCTTTTGCCCTTAGAGCTACATCAGAGCCACCAATCCTGCCAGATGCGCCAAGATGCTGGTCACATGGGGAGAGGAGAACACCCCCATAGACTCCGGTCACCCTGGCCTCTGCTCCCAGCAGGCACCTACTCAGTGCAGTGGGCAGCAGTAAGCACCCAGCAGGGGTGGACCAGTGCTCCCCCACAGAAGTGGCCCCGGTGCGTGAAGACGCTCAGTGGCTCCGAGGTCTGCAGCGACGCCTGCCATGGGTGCTTGCCCGCCGTGCTCTTAAAGCCTCCATAGATCCTCTTGATTTTCCTGTCTGCTATCTCTGTCTTCCCACATGAGTCAAACCCCAGAAGCTTGGTCAGGGGCTCTCTGGGGCTTCTCTCTGGGTCGGTAATGTCTGTGGGACACAAGGAAGACACATCACACTAGTCACCCTCCCTCCAGGTCCTCAGAAGGACCTTGTCAGAGGTATGACACCGAGACCATCAGCTTAGCAAGTATTGAGAGCAAAGAGATTGGTGCCAATGAGGTGGTCATATAGTGGGTTCACAATTAAGATTTGTGGAATACATTGATTAATATAAAGCAAGTCTGTAGAATTAACGGTGAAGATGTTGCTTTTTCCCTCTTATTTCAACATGTATACCCACACAAAGGTGTGTGTATATGAATACAACTCCATCATGGGTGTGTACTTAGTTATTCATTAATACACAGATATTATTCGGGAGCCTTTTTCGGTGTATAGGAAAAGATACCCAGATGAAGTGGAGTGGGGGAAACAAGTCATTTGCACAGATAACTGTCATACAAAGGAGAGAGTGATAAGTATTTTAAGGGTGGTGCCCTGTTCCATTCCAGGGGTCTCTAAGGAGGGAGAGAGAACACTGCACTTGGGAGATCACAAAGGACTTCCTGGAGGGAGAGCTACTCGACTTGGTTCTCAAAGAATGATCGAATATGGACAAGAGCAGATACGGATGGAGTATTACGGACAGAGGTGACTATGAGAGCAAAGGCACGGAAGTGAAACTGTCCAAGGAGGCAATTCCATTGATCAAGGTAAGAGAGTGCATCACTCTAGATGTGGGGAAAGACGTGGACCAGAGCAGCCTGACAGGAAGGCTGTGAGGCTGGAATTCAGACCATGTTGCATCCTGAGAGGCTATGGGGGCCCAGCCAGTGGTTGATCACCATTGTACACCTAGGACCTGGCATAGTCCCTGGCACACAGCAAGCAACTGATGAAGATTTGCTGAGTGCACTGACTTGGAGCCAGGAAACATGAGTTTACACTTGGACCACTGGCCTGAGTTTACAAAGGTATCCAGGCCTGCTTAGCATCTCAAGGGGGGAGCAGAGGACCGGGCATTTGGGTTGCCAAGGGGATGGGGATAGGTAAAGCAGATGTGGTAGGAGGACAAGGGTGTGAGATGGGGTGCCAGGAACATCTGTCTATGGACCTGCATCTTCCCCACTCCCAGGGCCGCTAGACAGCCATGGTCTTACCTAGGGCTGAGCAGGCTGAGACATCACAGTATTCCCATTTCACCTTTGCACTGTTTACTTTAATGAAACACCAGGGCTTTTTGTCTCCATCTGGGTTTCTAAAATAAAAAACAAAATAACCCAGGGTCAAGGCTTGGTGATCCAGTACACTTCATTAAAGGACCTTTGGGTAAGAGAGTTCTTGTGTGCCCCCTGGGACCATATATGGACCCTGGAATATAAGGACAGTTACAGTTTTTTTTGGCAAAACCTTAACTTCCAGCAGAGAGTCCCAATGACCAGAGAGTAGTTCATAAGCCTTGTGCCAGATCCATGGGACATATTAAATATTTTGTAGGAAAAGAAATGAGATCCCTATTGAAGATCCTTCTTTGTCAAGGAAATGAAGTAGCCACAGAAACATGGTGAGAGTAGTCCTCTTCTGCCCAAACCTCCGAATTCTGTGCACAGTAACTCTCTAAGGAAGGCTACCAATGGGGTCACCCCAAAGACAGCTCCATGAAGGGAACAGCTCACGGTGAGCGAAAGTGGAAGGTAACTTCTGTTTTGTGCAAGGGAAACCCTCTTGCTGAATAGAACCAGTGTAAAGCCATACAAAGGACTCCAGCCTCTTATATGCAGATCATGAATGCCCTTGGTTAGACAATGAACAGTGAGAGGAAGCCAACAGAATGGGCTGAAGGCAGCAGAAGGGGAAGAAGATAACTTGGCATTATCCTACTTGAGAAAACCTGAACTTCCTTGTGGCCAACTCTGTGAGGCTCACCAGATAGTTCATTTTCCCCTTTACATTTCTCCCTTGAAGTTATGCAGTACCATGTGACTTTCTGGTCAATAAAATATGTGTGCAGAGATGATGTGTCACTTCTAGGTTGAGATAGTAAAAAAGAACCAAAAAACCTCCACCCCAAAACCCAAAATTCATGTTCCATTTCCTAGTCTCTTCTTGTCGTTCCTGGCCATTTGAGTCCCTTTGTGGAGCAGAACCCCCCCACCCCCCAGCCACCAACCCATATGACACATGTAGCATTAGTAGAAATAAACTTTGATGTATTTAAGCCACTGGGATTTGAGGGATAGCTTGTGATAGCAGCATAACCTAGCCTATCATGAGTGTGAAAATCTTCCTAGAAAAACAGTGATGAATTTCAGTGTTTCATCCCCAAATTTCTAAGCTGGCCCAGAAAAACTAGCAGCAGAGGAAAGTGGCAAGCCAATTCTTACACTGACAAGCAGCAGGTAATTTTTACCTGCAGAAGTTGTGCTCCCCAATCCCATGGGTCTCAGCATCCTCCATAAACATGTTGTAATGCTCCTGCAAGAGGAGGTGGGAGTTCCAGTAAAGGCATGAGTGCTGGTTGATTGTCCTACTCACTTGTCCTCGGTAAGAGTGGCCATCACCGTCATAGCAGTCATCAGGACCTGGGAGAGACAGGCAGGGATGTGAGAACTGAGGGCAGCTGGCACACTCAGAGGGTGATCGGGTGGGGAGAGGATTGGACTTGAATATTGATTACCCTGAGATTTTACTACAAAGTCCCAGGGGGGGGAAAAAAAGGTGCCTTGAATATTTCACATTTAACCCAGCTTAAAAATATAAAATATAGTGGGTTGGAGGGGGGAATGAGGTGGGGACTTCGTTCCTTAATTTTGGCTCACACAAGATCTAGGGGCAGGTGGGCTGAGGCCTAGGGGATGCCCAGGTATATCTGATTTGCCTGCACTGCACTGCAGTTTATGACTTTCTCTACATGGAGCCAGAAGCATCGTATGCCCTCAGGTTAGAAGGCATAGGTATGACACAATAGTAGCGTTTGGGAATCGTGACTTGAATCCCATTTTGGGAACAAAATCCGAACAGAAAAGGATTCCAGAGGCCTTGTTTGTGGCCCTGAGTTTCTGCTGAAGTGGTGGCAGAGATCCATACCTATTTCACAGAATCTTCCCTTGAACTGGTCAGGACAGTTACAGGTAAACTTGGATCTCCGCCGATGCCGGGAGCACGTGCCGCCATTTTGGCAGGGGTTCGGCCTGCACACAGGAACTGCTGTGAACACAGGAAGTGGGGCCAGGAAGGTTCCCCAGGAGTTGCAGCTACATCTGAGATGATGAGGGGTTGCTGATGGCACTCTTCTGGTGTCCATCCTTTCACACAAGATGGGTCACCCAAGGGGAAAGATAGACCCACTGACACTCTAGTCAATGTACACATAAATGTTAAGAACATATACAAACAGATGAAGCACTGTGATAGAAGCCATGTACGAAAGTGTATGTAAGTAAATGGGTCACTCAGTAAGGAATAGCAAGAGGCATGAACTGGGAAGGAGTTTGGGGATCAGTGTGAGCTAGGTTGAAACTTGGCTCTGCCCCTTTATAGCTGTATGACTGCGGGCAAGTTAGCCAACCTCTCTGAACTTCAATTTCTTCATCGTAAAACTCTTCCTTGCAGTGTTTCCAGGAGAAGGTGAGAGAGAATGTAAATCTCCTGGGACAATGCCTGACTCACAGCAGTGAATCAATATAGATTTATTTCCCTACATGCACCATCCAAGAATAGACCAGGGCCCACTTCCTGAAGAAAGTGAATTTCAAGATGATTCTTTGTGGATGGGAAGGGGCACAGATCAGTCAGTTCTCAGTAACTCTCCAGGGATGATGCTGAGAACTGAGAACTTAAAAAGTCCTAGTTATAATGGCCATCTTGGATGTTATTAAAATATTAAATATATCTGAACTGTCACACAGTAGAGTTCAGAGACCCCAGGTGCAAGCCATGGCAGAGGTTTCCTAGCAAAGAAGGGGCTGTCCGCACTTACCTGTGGAGCACTCTGAACCCCTGTAAGGGTGTTTACAGGCACAGTGGTAGTAGGGAGGACTCTGAGTAATGAGACATTCGCCCAGGCCACATGGGTTATCCGTGCACTTGTTTTGCACTGTAGGAGATCCATAGAGAAGAAGGTTCAAAGTACAGGACATTATTGGGGCCACACTTACAGGGATGCCTGTTAAGTACAATGTTTGGGGACCTGGTGGGTGAGTGTGTGCCCTTGTCCGTGGTCCTGAAACACCATGCTTACCCGCCCCCCACCCCCCAAGCCCTCCATCCCCCGCCAATAAGGCTTTTCTCTAACCCTTGAGTCATGGATGATTGCTTCCAGGGTTCATAGTCTTTATTATTCTATATTAATAACAACTTTGATAATTTTCACACCTTCAACAAACAAAGAGAGCTGCAATTTGTGTTTTTCCATCTTATAGCTGATTTCATATTCCATTTACAGTTTTTCCCATTCTTCTGAGGAGTAGAGGGATGAACCCAGATACCATGTTTATGCCGATGTCCCAAGCCATCCTGAAACATTTACTGAAGGACTTGTAGGGTTGAAAATAGGAGGAATAAATGAAGAGGACACAGAGGAAAGAAGCCAACCATAGAACCCTATATATAGGTAAGACCCTCGCTGCCACCCCCACCCCAGTTAGATGGCTGCTAGTTGGCACAGAATCCAGGTTCTTTCTAGGAGTGCAATTAACCCATAGGAGTTTTATTCCTCGTGCTGTATCACATATGAGTAGCTTTATGTTGTGCCACAAGAACGCACTCAAGGCTGACACAGCTTTTATCAGAGTCTCCGTGAGTGAAGACGGCAGGAAGAAAGAGCATGGATCCGGGACTCAGGCACCTGGGTCCATGCTCTAATTTCTGCTCTTCTCCTAACTAGCTGTGTGACCATGAGCAAGTCGCCTGGACTCTCTGTGCTCCTTTTCTCTAACTGAGTTGGGCGTTATGTGCCCTGAGATTCTTCCAGCTCTCCCATTTGAGAATAATATTTCTCTGTTGTGGTCAGTCTAAACATTCTAAACAACAACAGAAAAAAGTCCTGAGTTTGGAAGACATCTTAGTCAGAGCCCAGCACTTATCTCCTCTTAGCTTCGATATTCTCATCTGCAAAGTGGACATACTAGTCCTATCACACTGGGGTGAGGATTCAGTGAGATGCTGCCTATGACCGTGCTGAGGCATCCATGATGCAGGACACAATGTGCGTGGTGATAATGCTTTCCATGGGATCGCTCAGACTTCCTTTTTCCCACAGAGTTGCAGGAGGAACTGCCTCTTGTTCAGCTCAGAGGTAAGAATGGATCCGATGAAGGGGCACTCACCCGTCTGACACCTGCTTCCAGAGAAAGGGGCTGGGCAGCTGCACGTGAAAGTGTCCCCTTTGATGAGACAGTTCCCTCCATGTTCACAGGGGTTGGACTGGCACGGATCTAAGACATGGGCAGACGTCAACGTTTGCAATGAACAACAGGTGAGAAGTCCCCCCACTTGCTCATCGAATCTCAGTCTCCTGCCCAAATGAGAAAGCCACGGCCTAGCCAGTGACTGGGGAAAGGCGGAAGCTGGCATTGTCCTTAGAGAGCAAGGAAAACTGCAGTCACACGACCAGAGAGGGGGATTCAGGTTAGCAAGGAGGCAGGCGAGAAGGAATGGTGGCTGACTCCCTCGGCCTTTCTCATTGAGAAACTCCCCTTCTCCCTCATCAGTCTTTCTCTCCTCCCAGACTCGCTGGGAGGGCCATGGGGTCTGTCTCTGATGCTGAAGGCATTTCACAAGCCTGAAGACCTCCCCTACTCCTGGTGCCCAGGGGTGGAGGTCAGGCCTGGGGAAAGAAAACCCCACCCCTCACGAAACACAAGCTTTCTGAACATCAGGCAGGAAGACCAAAGGCAAGAGGGTGACAGAAAAATTGACGGCGAGGAGGAAATGACCCAGTGGCCTTCATCTTTCTTCAACTACTTGTTCAGTGAGATTTTGTCATATTTCATCTGTGCCTTTGGCTTTTCATGGTTGTCTGAATGGATCTTCCCTCGGGGAATTCTTTATCCTTCTGTTCACACACATTGTTCTTTGGTTCAGGAACTAGGATCCCTGGGCCCGGCTCTTGTTTTGATGGTCCCCTCTGATGTTCCCCTGTTGCCCCATATCTTAGCCCTGCTTTCCAGGCCACTTCACACAGTTACATGGCTTTTATTCCAGCTGCTAAGTGCTTTCCGTTCCTGCCCCTGGTTTAGTCATGTGGCTTTGCTTGGGCCCAGTTTCTCATTTTCCTTTCTGTCCTATTGCGTGGGTTAAAAAACCACAAACACAGAAATAAATGTAGAAGCACGCATGTGTGAGTATACACACACACACACACACACACACACACACACACACACACACGCATCCTGACAACTGTGCAAAGCTTCTGAAGAGTTGAAAAGAGAAAGAAAACCACAGCCCAGGTAGAAGGGAAGGAAAGTCTTAATGCCAAATGTGTGAATGCTACAATCTGATGCTGCGTGCTAACTCACACTCTTCACAATTAGGACCTACTTGTAATCAAAGATATGGGAATGATTTTGAATGTGACTCCTATTCACAGTGTCAGGAGACCTACATGGTGATGCGCTAACTCACCGTGTCAATTCGGCTGAGTCAACTCTTCTCTTGGCCTCATTTGCTTCATCTGTTATTCGAAGGTGGGAGAGATGGTCTCTAAGGACCTCCCCAGTCCATACAGTGTATAATTCTAACTGAAAAAAAAGCCAGCCTAAATCATGTCTCCGATACCTATTTCACGATGCCAATCAGAAAGCAGGAGGCAAAGGAGGCCCTTGCATATGGTAACACATAAACTCCCCTCCAGGTGTGCTGCCCTCCTTGGGTACCTACCATCATCTGTATAGTACCAGTCAGGATTCCCGGGGTTGTCAACAGCACTAGCAGTGGTTTGGTTCTGGTTATAATCCTCGTTGCTGTACTCATAGTTGTCAGGAGTCCAATCTACAGGAGTGAGAACAGGATCAAAGAAACTCTAAGCATTAGACCCAAATAAATTAGCATTTTATTTCATCAAACACCTTTTTGTTCCTAAATATTTCTAAGTCCCGAAAAAGGAATCTTGTGTCTCTCCAAGTGCTCGCACTGACAGGGTGGGAAGGCTCAGGCATTGTGAATTGTCACTGGGGGTAGGAATGCTATGACCCAGCAAAGCAGCATTGGCACTTGGCAGGGCTCTGAGCACCTGATTGAAAATGGGGACAAGAAGTCAAGTTCTGGCTTCCCACTAACTATAATCTTGGACAAGCCAACTGAATCCCCGGTGCCCCAATTTTCTCATCTACAAATAGAATGAAGATGATTGGGGCCTCAAAGTTCTCCAAGGTTCTATATGACATCTGCCCAGGGCCATACCCAGTGGCCCTTAAGTGCCTTGTTGCTTCTGGGAATAAAATTTTTCATGGAACTTTATTGGTCACCTTAGCTTAATGAAGTGAAAGAAACTCATCACTGTCCTCTTGGTCACAGCATCAAGCTCCCAGGTTGTATCTATAGAGTCATCATAACAGCTAATATTTATTGAGCCTTTACTATATACCAGGCCCTGTGCTAAGCATTTGACATGAACCATCCATTTTATCCTCATGAACATCTAGGAAACGTGTTATTATCTCTACTTTAACTTGAGAAACCCAAGGTGGAAAGAGGTTAAGTTACTAGCTTAAGATCACATAGCTAATAAACAGCAGGATCTGAACTAAGACAGTTTACCTCCATATAAACCTAGAATTACACAAGCTCTGCTGCTTTAACAGGCCCCTTACACTGTCTCAGATATACCCACACTTGCCTTTGGGAATGGGGGTCCAGCCATCCCCATTGAATAGCCTGCTTGCTAATTAGGGATTACCCAAGGACAACCTTGAAAAGGTTCATGGATCTTGCTCACTGAAAGACAGGGCAGTGTATGGAGCTGCCCACTGTGGGCCAGTCCATTGGGAAGATCATGTGCGTGTAAGGCTGGACTCAAGCTTGTTGCTATCTGGGGCCTTGGGAGATGTTGGGAGCTCTGTGGCTCATGGAAAGAAGTTTGAGATTTGCAGAAAGTTGGATTGACTTTGCTGTCTCCAGCTGGCAGGAGTATGGCAAGCAGAAGCGTAAGGAAGCCGTCCAGAGATGCATATGATAATGAGGCAGGAGCAAATGCAGATAGCTGACTTGAAAAGGTGCTCCCACAGAGCCAGCTGATGGCTCCGAAGATGGCACTTTACCTAAGCCTGATTATCAACCACATTATCTCACTCGTCTCTCAGTCATTCCCTTATAGTCTTTATCTCTTTGGCTTTTGAAAAATCGACTTTTGCACAATGGCTGTTTTATATTTCCCATTAAAATGGAACTATCTTTTTATTTCCTTTTTGAATCCGCCAACTCTGGTTCCTTGCCAGAGTTTCACCTCATTTATCACAGTGTCAAGTCAAGACTCCCTTTGCTTGCTCATTATTTCTCCCGAGCTGCTTTTCCCCACTATGAAAATGCTCCCAGAGGAGGCCACCTTTCCAGGGATGAGGATCTAGGTTGAAGATAAGGCCATTGTCTTCCTGGAGCAAATAAAGTTTCTTTCCATCTAGTTTGATAAAGCAGAGAAAGAAAAGTGAGAAAGTGAGGGAAAAAAATGTTTTTCAGATAAAAGATTTCAAACTGACATTTGGGAGAGACAATGGGGTTTGGTAATGAGATGATTTCATCATTTATTTATTTCTCTTTTCTCTGGACAATGTATTTTTGTTTTTCTAACAGGTGTTTATAGATAAGTGCCTTTAGATTGCTCCCATAATTTCTCCCATCACTCCCACTGGTGGAGGGTCAGCTTGACTAATGTTGGCTAGGCCATTAAGAATCAACCCCTTGCAGATATATTTGGAGATGAGAGTTTTACATAGATGGAATGGACTTTTTCAGGTCTCTTGGAGGATTTGGACTTGAATTCAGCTCTATGACCAAGGTCTGCTCATAGCCTGAGGAAGCTAAGAAGGGAATAAAACGTGTCGGCTTTGAATCATACTCCTGCCAACCAAGGCAATATGTCCCTGCTATTCTCAGGGACTCAGGGCCCTTGGTGGTGGTGGATAGAAGCAGCAGAGGCTCAGCAGCCCCAGAACACCGGAAGCCATCCGGCTGGAGGGCTGTGTAAGGCAGGGCACTAAGATCCTCTGCATTTGGGGTGGGCTGCAGTGTGCGTTGAAAGTGCCTTATAGGAGCATCACCTGGGAGGGTTTCTCCACCTCTGAACTTAAAGCTTACTTTGTCTTTTCTATTCTGTGGGTGCATAATCCCATTGTCTATGTAACAAACGTGTGCCGTACACCTATAATGGGCCAAATATTATGCCATTATAATACTTGAAGGAAGTATTTCCATTATAATAGGTGAAGGAAGGCACTGAAAACAGTGGAGAGATATACAAATAAGAGTGGGAAGTGGCCTCCATCAACGAAGCCTCTAGTCTGGGTTGGGGAAGAAAATCATCCAAGGAAAGAGATGAAAGGGTAGTGGGGAGTTAGACGTGGCCAAGTCGAGGCTGGTAGCCTTGAGTTCCAAGTTGGCCTCTTGCATGGTATGAACTAATCTGATGGGGGGAAAAAGTGGCCCTGATACCCTATCCTTCCCTGTATCCACACCTTTTGTCATATGATTTTTCACCAAAGATGAAGTCGATTTCCCCACCCCTTGGGTCTGGGCTGCCCTTGGGGCTTGCTTTGGCCAACGGCACGTGGTGACAGGACAGTGTGCCAGCTGACAGTGTGCCTGGGCCTCAACAAGCACTGTACACGTCCTCTCTCTCTTTATCTCTCTCATGGACCCCTGGACTTTCACATGAACAAGTTTGACTTATTCTACAGGAGGATAAGAGAACATATAAGGCAACAGCAGGCCCAGTGGCCCCCGCCAAGGCCTCAGACACATGAGAAAGCCCGGCTGATGCACCAGCTGAGCCTGGTCCAGACCAGGAGAGCTGCACAGCTGGACTAGTCTTACATGGTTAGTGGTTTAAGCCACCAAGTTTGGGGTATTGTATTATGCAGGAATAACAAAAGGACACACGGGGCTTGATTGATATTGGGTTGCTAGTGGGATAATGATTTTAGATTCAAGAACATTCCTCACTGGCCCAGGTGGCTATGGAGTTTTAGGTTTCATTGTTGGATCTCAGATGGCACCCCTCTCTTATGGTTTCTATTTAACTTGATCTCTCTGATTTGTTTCCTCCAACTAGATAATTGGTTTCTTAAGAGCAAGGGCCTCTCTCCCCCTCAGTGCCTTATATGCAGTTAATGTGTGGGATCGACAGACCAATTTTTCCCTCTGCGGCTAAGCCTCCTTTTCTTCTGATTGGCCTGCACACAGCTCTGCAAGCAAAGATGGTGTGGCTTGCAGCAGAGTAAATGGGATTTAGGAGAGAAACTCTGTGAGAGTTGGGTTGGGTATTTGGTGAGAAAAATGCCTATTGAGCTCTGTAAGGGTCTAGAAACTTGTCCAAGTACTTTCCTGGGCAGAAAAGGATTGCAGCCTAACATAAAACTTTGTTCCTTTGGTAGATCATAGAAAAGCACTCCAGGTTTAAATACAGATTATTTGAGACTTTCTCTAGGCTATAGCAAAGTGGGGAGCTTTGGGGGAAGAATGGGGCAGCTGTCAGAACCGTATTATATTAGGTATAAAAAGAAATCCTTGTGGATTTGTCTATTTATCAGAGTTTATTGCTAGAATTTATGAGGAAGAAGAGTGAAAGTATCCTGAGTTAACCCAAATAATCCTAATACTAGGTTATTAAGTATTGAGTATTTTCTATGTATCAGACACTATACTAAATAAATTTGTTGCACACAATCTTATTTAACCTTAAAATAACCTCCTGGCATAGATGTTATTATTTCTATTTTAAAGAAAAGGAAAAACGAAGGCAGACAGAGATGGCATCAGACACCAAGTCTACTTAACTCCAAGTCTGGTTTGCTTTTTTATGAGCCCTGGAGCCTCATGGGGTTTATGTTTCATGAAACGCCATGGGTTTTAGCTTCCAGGAAGTACTGCACATTGGGAAATCTTTAGCACATGCCCCAGGTCTCTCGACCAGGATTATGGTGGTCCGTACCTAGGGTCTCTCAGAAAAACTCCAGAGTTCCTGTGAAGGAGCTTTTGCAGCTGCTCTGGTTAAAGAGCTTGCCAGATGTGTGGAACGGAATAGCAATCCCTGGAATGCCGTCCCTGTTGGTGTCATCCATCACCGTGGCACAGACGGTGCCTCTGAGGGCCTCTCCCAAACCCCAGCCCTGTCGACCTGCATTTGACACTTCCAATCCAGCTGACAGGGCGAGCCCAGTGGAGACCCTCCCTGGCAGCCAGCAAGACAGCTGATGGATGGGCTCAGCCTGTGTTGCTGGGCAGAGCCAAGCCAGCTTTGAAGAGGCATTTCCACAGGCCTGTCGGCTGTCACGTCACCTGCTTTGGGGAGATGGACAGAGTGCCATTTGATAGCCACCTCCTCTGCCACCCATTCGGGACTGTGGCTTGGGTACTTTCTGCCCCGGCAAGATCCTCACCATGTACCATCTCCAGCAAGATCAACTAAAGAAACAGTTTGCCCATGGACGTGAGCACAGAGTTTCCTCAGCTACACTGTTGTCGAAAGCCTGCTGGGATCTGACAAATTTCATCAAAGCACAACCCCATGTGAAATTAAATCAGACATGAACAGGGGTGTTTTTTCAAACCTAACCTGCTCTTTGCAGAAAGGCCCAGCCACTCCTTCTCACCCCACTCCATAGCCAGATGCTACCAGAACACCTGGAGATGGATTCAGGAGCCCAGGGGTGGCATGCTCCGGGGTCCTTTAATCACGAATCTATTAGAAGCTATTGCCTGAGCTCTTACAGAGCCCAGAATCTCAGGATGTTAAACCCAACATTCTCCACTCCCTACAAAGTTGTTTTTTAGCCTGCGCTTAAATACCACCAGTGATGGGGCGCTCATGACCTCACAAGATTTTTGGACAACTCTAGTGATTAGAAAATTCTTCCTGTTTGCAGACCAAATGTAACCAATCTATTTCATTAAAGCTAGAAGCCTATGAACACATAGAATGAATCCACTCCCTTTTCTGTGGTCTCTGTTCAGTGGGGCCACCGCTTACAGTTCTTATTGTTCACTGCACAATTCCGGGGTGTCATACACTGATAGTCATTGTAGATGTCTTTCATAACCTTCTGGCAAATGGCAGTAAAGTGTCAAGAGGGGGTGAGGCTGCTTTCCAAATACGTGTGAGAGTGAGGTCCCTTGAGTCTTCTATGCTCCTGTGTCTTCCTCTGGGTGACCCCACAGCTCTGCAGCTCCGTCTCTCTGACACCCAGACCAACGCAGCCCCTTCCATGGTGCCTGAGCAGTTGGTGCTGAAGGCTGAGGAAGGGGCAGCTCTTGGCTTTGGACCCTCTCGAGTTCATGTGCAGATGCTGGGGAGGCCAGCAGGGGGAGCCCTCTGAAACAGGGTTCTCCAAAGGCACTGAATTATTGTTGGGTTGGACATTCTCCTTTGCTTTGCTCAAAGACACAGATCCTCTCCAAAACTCACAGGCCATGGTCACATATATTTCTGTCCAATTCCACAAGCATTCCCTGAGTACCCGGGACACGACAAAGGCATCAATGGCCTTGAGCCGGCACAAATCTGCCTATCTGGGGCTTTGCTGCGGAAGAATATGGCTGTCAAGCTGAATTTGACCCAGTAATCACCATCTTTGCTCCAAAAAAACCCCTTGATTCAAAGTTTAGACGTGACTGCTGTCTCCATGTGCTGTCTGCCTGGCTCTTGTCCTCTGTGGGTGGCCAGCCCAAGTCACTACCAGGGGTGGCTGCTGGCCTCTGCCACGATGGAGTGAGTGGGCTTTTCTTCCTTGAGTCTCGGAGCAGTGAAGAAAGATTTAGACCCAGAGTCGGAGACCAAGAGTGGATTCTGTGGCAAGAAGCAGCAGCCCTGCTCCGCCTGGGCATGGCTGAGGGCACCAGGCAGAGGATACAGGAAAGGGAGAAGATAAGAGAGTGAGGGGTGAGAGGGAGAGGCAGAGCCTTTGTGAAAGAGCAAGGGGCCACTGAGGAGTCAGCACATTGAGTGTTGAGGAAACAAACCAGGTGGGGGTACTGGTGGGATCCATTACAGAGGTAGGTCAGCCTGGGTCTGCCTGTATGGCATGGGCACCATCCTCTCAGCATAGAGGTGCTGGCTCCCCACCAAGGGGGTGGAGTGAGTGGGCGTGGCACAGAGCTGGCCTGCCTGGAGCCATCATTGCTCAATGACACCCTCACTTTGCCTTGGCGCTCTCAACTCATCTAAGTCACTAACGGGCTGTGTGACCTGGGGCAAGTAGCTTCCCCTCTCTGGGCCTCAGTTTCCTCCCCTGTAAAATTAAGGGATTTAATTGCATCAGCAATTTTTCTCTTGGGGTCCTGAGACTGGGCATGAGGTGTTCACAGGCGATTCAAAATCGTGTAAAACATTGTGTGTGTGCATGGGTATATAAATGCCCAGGAATGCATTTTTCTGGGAAAATTCTCAAAGGAGTCTGTGACTTCCGAATCATGTGAACTCTGGTGTGTCGCCAACACTCACCTGTGTGACCCCCTTTCCTCTATCCCAGAACCAGCCTGTGAGGAGCCCCAGGGAGATCCATGCACTCACCTGGGTCCAGGTCTGGAAATAAAGACATCAGGGAGAACTGAAAAACAAAACCGACACAGAGCAGAGCAAGGATGAGTCTGCGGAGCGGGCTGAGTGCCTTCCTGAGCTCCTGCTAGCCGAGAGGAGCCTTTCGCAGGGTCATGTCCAGGGCACAGGAGCACTGGGTGCTTCCTGAGGGCTGCAGCTGGGGCCAGGGTTGGAGGGAGAAGTTAGGGTCTATTTGAAGACTTCCATCGGAAGCATTGCCCTTCCTCCTTGGTGTGGAAGTGTGGTGCTTGCACTTACCTGTTCTCATGTTGGAACCTGGTTGCACAGGTATGTATTGACCATCTGGTCAGTTATGGTGATTAGCATGTACTGAGCATCTCTTCTCTGCCTGATTGTACATTGCTGCACTTAAATCTTATAACAACCCTATGAAGAGGCTTACATTAGCCTGATCACAGATGAGAAAAGTGAGGCTCAGAAGTCACACAGCTGTGATAGGATTCAGATTCACACTCAAGTCTAGGTGACTGCCTTGGGTGACAGCTCCTTGGGGCTGGGGATGGACAGATGCTTAACACACTCCAATGACTTCCCATTTTCTTCTTGGAGTAAAATACAAGCACCTGCCATGACCAATAAACCTCCTCTCATACCCTTCCCTCCCACTGCCCCTGACGAATCTCCAGCCACACTGATTCAAAATGGCTCCAGCCACGCTCCTCTTACCTCAGGTGCTGTTGCACTTGCTGTTCCCTCCACCTGGAAAGTTCTCCCCCATGACTGTCACTAGATCTCAGCTTAAAAGTCATCTTCTCAGGAGGCCTCCCCAACTCCCTAGCAGTATGACACACACCCTCCTATTGTTTTGTCACTGTATCCTTACAGCACATAGTTTTATATTTGTTTATTTGCATGCTATCTCTCACATCAGACATGTCCTCCAGAGAGGCAAGGATCCTGTTTGTTTTATCACTGATGTAATTACCCAAATACCAAGCATAATGCTTGGCACATGGCATTCCTCAAAAAGTTTTTGCTGAATAAATAATGATATCAACAGTGCCTCTCAGAGTGCAGTGCTTACCAGAAAAAGAAAGTTTTACTCACTTCATAGAGGGAATATTTTCTTTCGCTTAAATCAGAGGTCAACAATCAAAGGCCCTTCGGCCAAACCCAGCAGTTGTGGTTTTACAAATAAAGTTTTTTTTAACACGGCCACGCCCATTTGCTTACCTACTGCTTAGGGTGCAATGGCAGGGTAGTTGTGACTGAGACAATATAGCACCAAATATTTCCTATCTGGCACTTTACCGACAAAGTTTGCTGACCACTGATTTAGAAAGTGAGAGCGTCTATCACCTGCCACATTTCCCTTTGGGTCTTGGTGGCCAATGTGATGCACCTTTCCTAGTATCCACAGCTATCTAGCCAACTTGGTATTCTTGCTTCCTGTACCCTCAGCAGAATTTCTAACTTTCTGCTTTACTGTAGGCCTCCTTAACCATTTTGGGAACTAGGCAGATGATAAATTAGGAAAGAAAAGGAAAAAACAAGAATGTAGTGCGGGAACGGATTCAATGGAATTGTAATAGATAAGCATGATATCGGGGGTGGGAGGGCA
>NW_017731455.1:3365243-3374751 GCF_001890085.2 Hipposideros armiger | reverse complement strand
ATATATATATATATATATATATATATATATATATATATATATATATATATATGTTATGAGATAAAAAGTTAAGGAGGGGAAAGAAAGGCACGAAAAGGAAGAGAGGCCATTTGCTGTCTGGACTGTGCCTGTTTGATTGCGTCATGGTCCCCAGCCCTGTTGCTGGAGGAAATGAGACACGGGGTGGGCGTTTCGTTTGGGGGTGGGGGCGATAATGGGGCGGCCTGGCAGAGGAAAGGTAGGTCCAGGTCTCAAGGGTGTTCCTGGGCCTGGGGTGCTTGAATGGGCAACATCTGAAGTTGACACCTGTGGGCTTCAGTGCCAGGGCATTACCAAAAAAGGGGGCATGACAGGACCCCGAGGACAGATGTATGCTGCTGCTCTTTCAGTCTTACCCTCATCACATCCAGTCAGCTCTGCTTGGTCCTTTGTCCTGCCTCATCATCCATCCATTTAGCTTGTCTGGAGGGCAGGGCCTGCCCCTCTCTACTTGTCTCTGCCCAGCCCTGAGGAAATAGAGATATCCCCTGAATTCTATGTTTGAACTGAGTGGCGTGGGCCATGCCTAGCCAATTTCAGCCCTGAGATATGAGCAAGACAGAGGAAGGACTTCAGGGAGCACCGTTCCTCAGGGCCCAGTTTGGAAAAGGCCCTCTATGACCTGTGCCTGGGCCAGAGCCTCATGTCTTAATTCTAAACTACAGCCTGAGTCAGCCAAGTGCTGTGCTGCCCACAGCCAGCAGGTGGCAGACGTGCCCTTCCCAGGAGCTGTAACTGGAAACGAGCTGAGAGGGAAACCAAACAAAAAGAAAGCCAGGCCCTTCTTGGGCTGGGGCTTGCGGCAGGGGTGTGGGGTGGAGGACTTGCGATCCCATAGGCTCTCAGGGAGTCTTAAGCAGCTGCCGCCCAGCTGTGCAGCCTGGGCTGCATGTCAGGGGGTCTCAGGGATCTGAAGCAGGCCCACTCATTTTGTGAATCACTGGCTCCACCGCAGAGAGAGGATGTGGTGATATGTGGAAATTGGCAGCCCATACACCAAGCTGGATATTTGGGGGAACGTATGCAAAAGGCTAGGCCAATAGCTGGTTATTGATGCCATACATCTGGACCCTGAAACTAACCTGGGTGATGGCGGAGGTAGGGGATGGATAGACACAATATTTGCGTCCTTTTATCCCATTATTTCATTCAGTTTTTCCAGGGACAGGAAAGGATAGAAGAAGTCCTACTCCTGGGACTCGCAAATCCAAAAAAAGGAAGATCAATACAAAGGAAGGAGGAAGAAGAGAGAACTGTGATCTCAGTTCACATTTATTAAGAGCTGACAGTGTGCCAGGGACTATGCTAAATGCTTTACATGCATTTTGTCTCATATTATATTATAGGCACTATAATTATGTCCATTTTAGAGGTGAGAAAACAGATTTGCAGAGATGAAGTTGCCCAAAGTAACTCAGCGAGTAAGTACTGGAGCTGAGATCAAATGGAGCCAGTTTTACACCAGAGCCCTCACTCCCAATTTTCATTGCTACGAGGGACAAGGGAACCATGACGTGCATGCATTGTAACAAAAGGATGGAGGAGAAGGAAACAGAAGAGTTTGCCAACCCCAAGGGAGGCAAGACTGAGCTAGATTGAGCAAGACTGAGCTAGAATAAGACTGGGCCCTTGTTCTTGGAAAGCTTTGTGAAAGTCCTGTCTAGGCTAGCCCAGTCCTGGCAGGACACAGAGAGAGGGCCATTAGGCCCCAGTGACAACTGGGGAGCCTCAGCCAGTCCACTGAGGCAAACACAGTAAACATCCCCACTCAGATCAAAAGGCAGGTAAGCCCCTGCCTGCTTCTCCCACCACATCCATTCCTAGTCTCAACAGGGCTAAAATAGCAGACGGTCACGACTGCCCCAGATCCTGTTAGAGAGCTGGAGACATCTGCTTCTTGCACGTGGAAAGGTCAATGCTTTACAACAGATTCAAAGAGGCCCCTCTAGATCCAACTGATGGACCATCTGCTCCACACTTGGGCTTTTTCAGTGGGTCCATGACTCAGGACTATAGCCTTCCCCGGTTAGGAGCAGCCCCTCGACAATGTTAAACTCCCCCCAGTGGTCGGAGAGCATGTGTCAAGGTCTGGTGTCTTGTAGGCTAAGGTTGGTTAGTGGGGAAGGCAGGGAGGGGCAGAGAGAGAAGGAAGTGTCTCTGATACTTACTGATTTACAGTGTGATCTCCTTAGGTGTGAAGGGCATTGAGGGCTAGTCTATTTGGTCCTATCTCTAATGTGGTGATTATTTCAACTCAGGTTCTTCCTCTGCCTTTCAGAATTCCATGTCTTTTGGAAAACAAAACGAAAGGGCAGAGGCTAAAACTCTGAGTTGACGATTTCCAGGAATTAGCTGACAGAAAATGTTCTCAGAGGATTGGGAAGCAACGGCGGGGAGAGGTGGAGACAGTCCTGCCTTTTGGACCCAGAAGCTTGGCTTAGAATGAAACAAAAGCAAAGAAAATCTTACACCTGGTAGGTAAAAGATTGGGACTCTCGACTCAGCCCTCCCTTGCTCTTCAGATGTTCTTCCTTTCTCCGATGAACTGATGGTAGAACAGATGTCTGTGACCACCAGGAAAGGACTGTATTACTCTTAAGAGCATCTGGGTAAGAGCGAACTCTGCACCATGGCTGAGTGAGGCTGCAGCTGCTGGGCCGGAAGCAGGCCAAGGACAACAGCGCACAGGACAAGAGCAAGGCCAGTCTCCACTGCTGAACAAAGAGCTCAAGGTCAAGGCGAGGGGTGGAGGTGGCAGAAGACAGGTGTTGCCAATGTTCCAGTCATGAGCCCAACTATTGCCTCAAACCATCCTCCCACACTGGCCCACGCTGCAAACATAGCTATGTCATGAAATGAACGGTTTTGCAAGGCCACTTAGTCCTTTTTTGTTTTTTAATTGTGGTAAAATATACATAACATCATATTCTTCATTTTAATTATGTATAAGTATACTTTTCAGTGGCATTAATTACACTCACAATGCTGTATAACTATTGCTACTATCTATACCCAAAACTTTTTCATCATCCCCAACATAAACTCTATACCCATTAAATAATAACTCGCCCGCTTCCCGCCTCCAAGCTGCCAGTAACCTCTATTCTACTTTCCGTCTCTGTGAATTGTCTATTGCAGGTGTCTCGTCGAAATAGAATCATATAATATTTGTCCTTCTGTGACTGGCTTTATTTCACTATGCATAATGTTTTCAAGGTCCATTCATGTCGTAGCAAATTTCATGTCTTTTTATGGCTAAATGGTATTCCATTGTACATTCCATTCTGTTTATCCATTCATTTGTTGTCGGACACTTGGATTATTTATATCTTCTAGCTATTGTGAATAATGCTGCTGTGAACACTGGTGTGCAAAAACCTCTGATTTCCATTCTTTTGGGTATATACCTAGGACTGGAATTGCTGGGTCATATGATCATTCTATGTTTAACTTTTTGAGGAGCCACCATACTCTTTTCCACAGTGACTGCACTACTTTACATTCCTACCAGCAATGCGTAAGGGTGCCAATTTCTCCACATCCTTGCTAACACTGGCTCTTCTCCATTTTTTCAAATTCTAGCCATCCTAATAAATGTGAAGTGATGCCACTCCGTCCTTTTTAGTCACAAGGAATCTCGGCCTTCTTTCTTTCGCTAACAAGCTGTGCAATGCTGTCTTAGGATTGCTGGGTTCACAGTGGCTTTGCTCTAATATGAAGTTCTGGGCAAGGAGGGAAGGCTCTGATGGGGAAATCTGGAGGCCAAAGGAGAAGGTACCTGGTAGTGGTCCCTAGGCGTGGTCTCCTTCTTGGGAGCCTGGGTGAAGCCTGGAACCTCAGTGATGAGCCAGAAGGCATCACGGAGAGGAGCTGGCCTACAGCCTTCATATACAGAGGATACAGCTGAGGCCCAGCGCGGGGAGGTGCGCCTGTAAGGACCTGAGTGGATTGGGGTAGGGCAGGGGCTCGAGGCCAGGTCTCCTCATTGTAAGGCCAGCCTGAGGCCAGTGCCTGACTCAGAGGGTCTCTATGTAGCTTTCCTGCTGTCAAGCTCAGAGCTCGAGAGCCCACTCAGACCCCTTCCAGTGACCTGAGGGCTGGGCTGCAGCTTCATGCGGAGGTAGCGATGGGGCAGGGAGCAGGAAGAAGAGTGCCGCCAGGAGACCCGGGGAATTTCTACTTTTATCTCGAGCGCTTGATGAAAATTCAGACCCCTGAGCTCCACCTGCAAGGGCGACGTTTCCATGGTTGTGGAATCGGCCCAGAACATGCATTTCCAGCCAGCACCCAGGCGCCTCTGCTCTCGACCGCCCTGATTCTACCTCTTAGACATGAAGCTTCTGGCCAAGGAGACTCCTGGACCTGTCTTTGCTCCTGTGCAAGTTGTTGAATCTCTCTGTGCCTCCGTTTCCCCGATCGTAGAAGTAAGAGTTCCTTTATCCAACCTGATGTTTTCTTCTAGGGGATTGGGCTGCCCAGTGGGGGTATAGCATTTACAAAGAATTGCTCTTTGGTTAAGTAGTTGGTAAGAAATATCAGCATAAATGGGTCAGCCTAAGGACTTGGGTCAAATAGACTGTGGGGTGGGGCGGGCAGCGTTGTTGAAGTTTAGGAAGTGAGACCATCCAGGACAAGGAGGTTGTATGAAAACAAACACTCATTTCTGGATGTGATCATGCACTGGAGGCCTACCACGTGGGCGCACGCCTCCATATTGACCCTCTTGGCCGATCGGCCTCAGCAGGCAGCCCAGGGCCTCAGAAAAGTAGCTGCTCACTGATGGGAACCAACTCCACCCCTGAAGCTGCCTTCACGTCTGTGCTTCACACGGTGTGGAATGCGAACCCCTGGCGGCACCCAGCCTGATTCAGGTCGCGCTGGGCCAGGGCATGACATAACATCAAAAATGCAGTGTGAAAACGTCATTCCCGTCTCAATTTTACTGTCAACCCTTCCAATCTTATCATGGAAAAAGACTCGGGTGGTTTTGGTCTCTCTCCTCCACCTCTCTAATCTACCCTTCTAACAAGGAGAAAGCAGGCTTCGGGCTCGGAGCTTTAGTGTGTCAACTGTAGCCAGTTGGAATTCAGAGACCCCAGTTTTTTTAAAAAAAATGTATTCATTTACAGTAGTGACAGTTTCCTTGAAAAATAAACCTCTTTCGGTAGAGAATAGGTGCGTCTGCTTAGCAAAAGTATTAAGAAACTAGTTTGGGCTTTGGGAAAATTTCTGCAGATGGATTCATTCATGATTAAAGTTTTGAAAGCACTGATCTAGTAGTCACCTATCTGACACACTTGATCTTTCTGGTGTTAAAAAGAAAAGCTTCAGGAGCTGATGAGGAGCCTCCAGGTAGGAGCAACTTCATCTCTTGCCTGAAGCTGGAGTCTGAGGCCACTGCCCCTTCTGGCACCTTTGATACCTACCACATTGTGCAGTCTCCTTTGGCTTGGGGTAGCGCCTGGCATGGCGACCCCTACTGCAGTGGCCATGAGCATGGAACGCAGCACCAGGCAGACCTGGGTTTGATTCCTACTCTGTGCTTTCCCAGGGTTGCCATTTTGGGCAGATTATTTAACTTCTCCAGAGCTTAGTTTCTACAGTTTCTACTTTGTACAATAAGGGTGACAGTGGTCCCCACCTCAACGGGCTGTTAGGAAGTTTTCACGACATAATAAACATAAACTGTACAATATCTGACACGTGGTTGCTGTTAACGATTATGATTATGACTATTAGCCACTGTCGTCAGTGACTGTGAATTTTTTAATTTTCATTTTGCAAATCGTGGAGCCGTTGAGGAGAGCTGGCTCAGCACGAACTCTTCCTGGAACTTGTTTGTCAGGTCACAGGCACGTCACACCAATTCCCCTCCCCCAACCCCTTATTTTCCCCTGGAATCTTTGTCAAGTCCTAAGCCAGGAAACCTTGTTACATTAATTATGAAGAAAAAGCATGTTTTATTTAAAATCCGGGCTGCCGAATATTCTGCCATGCCATTTCTCTGTGACAGCAGAATTACTTTTGCATTTAGGGAACCCTAATGAATTTAAAATATAACTATATCTGTGCTTAGATACACATGTGATTTCTTGTGACCCGATTTCCCTAAATACCAGTGTACAATGCCAAAGCTAACCAGCTGGATTGGTGCTTAGGACCAGTTTTTGGTTTTTTTTCTTTGTTTTGAGTCTATAAGAAGGTGCCATGAAATTCAGTCCCTCCCTTTTCCATAAGACTCTGTGGATTACAGCAAAAGGGAGTGCAAGAGACTCAGCCTGCAAGAGACTGCCGTTCTGGAGAACTGCGGTTTTGAAAAGCGTGGCTCCTATCTTCCCGACAGAGGCCTTGTTTGGTCCTGGGCACCGAGAAGATCTGCATGTTTAAATTAATCAAAAGTTGAGCCCCGTTACTTGACCATCTAAAACTGGCCCCAGTGCTTCAACACCCATGGTGTTTCTGAACCACCAGACAAGGTTGCTTTTTCTCATTGTCTCTCTGTTTCTTTCTCTCTCTGTCTCTCTCTCTCCAAGGTAGAACCAGGCATATAACATACATCCGTCAAGCAGAAAGGGTGTCAACAGAAGAGAATGGTGGGGCCTGTGGGATCAGGGAGGCTTAAGTTTCTTCCAGGGGAAGCAGCAGGTCCCCCTCCCCCTCCTGCCAGGCAAGAATGTGAAATCCCAGTTAGTAGAATATCTGGTTTGCAAGAAAAGCTGGAGGCTTGTATTCTTATGTGAAACATTCTGATTCTTAAAAGTCTCCAAGCAATTGAAAGGAAATCAAAATACTCTTTGGACTGACCCCCTCTCTTGCCAAACAAAACTCTTGCTGTGCGCAGAATGTACACCAAGCTGCCAATCTTTGACCTCTGGTCTATGCAAACATTTTTGCAGCTCTATACTGAGGGGGAGTCTAGCGTTCTAGAGCTCTTGGGTTTAAACTCTAGGGTTTAAAAAGCCCAGAAATGGGAGCAAACATGCATTTTAATTGTAAGGCCTCTTGCTGGGGAGAAGAGGAGCCATCGTCTCTCTTCCTTCTGAGGATGGGCCGACATCAGCAGGGCAGGCCTACTAAGCCTTGTCCTCTGGCTTTTGACCTTGGAAGAAGTCAAATTCCATCATGGCCCAGCTCAGTGGCATCCCAAATCACCCTAAGAACCACAGAAAGAAAGGTCTCTAAGCCCTGGATACAGGGCAGGTCCTTCATGCAGTTGGCAAGGAAAACCAAATCTAGATCAGACCAGGAAGGCACTATGAATGAATTCCTGCAAGATTTGACCAGTACCTCTTTGGATGGTGGATATCTGAATTTAAAAATCTAAGTTAAAGATGTACACACCGAGATGTCATCCTAAGGTTTGATGCACCATCTGAGTTCATGGGAGGGTATTCAGGCGTCTTTCCAATGGGTGGTTATCACAGACCCCGTGACGGTTTTTCTTTAAGTTTTCAGAGGTACATGGAGTTCATGGCACTCCACCCAGCAAACAGTCCACTGGTCTAAGAGCTTCCTGTCCCTAGAGGAAGGACTATGACCCTGACGCTCTATGGACTGAAGAAATCTCATCTTTAGCCAGGGTTCACGCAAAAGATCTTGTCTAGACAGATGCACAGCAGCAATAGTCTAGAACTCAGCTCTGCCACTTCTCAGCTGTGTAACTTGAGGTCGTTACCCAGCTCCTTATCTGTAAATTGGGAGGATTAACAGTACCTAATTCTTAGAGTCCTTCTGGAGATGGACCAATTTATTGAAAGCACAGAGCCAGGCGCACAGGATTTCTCATTAACTGGTAGCAGTTGGTTATTATTTTTAGCTACGTGGGGCAGGAGAGGCCACCCAGCCCATCTGGCTATGAGGCTCTTTAGCCCCCATGACGCCCTGAACTCTCCAAAGCATCTGAGGGACTTGGCCACTTTCCCCTGGATGTCTGTGCGCTGGCCTGTGAGATGAAGCCGCCTTCCCGACCACCTGTCTGGCACACATCTGGGGTAAGAAACATTCCAAAGCCCTGAACCCTCTCCTTGGAATTGACTAAGCTCATTGCCTGAAGGCTATCTCTCATATTTTTTCTTTTATCCATTATTGACTTATAATTTCATCGCTAACCCTAAAAATTCACTGGGGCTTGCCAAAAAAAAAAGAAAAGGATTTGGGGGGACCATTATCTTTTTGTGAACTTCAAACAGACTGCATCAACTCTCCTTTGCCTGCAAACTTCACGATCTAATTCTTTCTGACTGGCACTTTCTCTGGACCCCCTGTGGGCCTCTGATAATTTCCACTGCTTTCCTCTAGACCTGTGATATTTTTGCTAAGTTTCGGCCCCAGACATCCAACAAGCAATCAAATGGTATGGGGGGGCTTGGTAACAATTTGTCATTGCAGCCACATTACACATATGCAAGTAAGCATTGGAAAATAAAACTCTTTCAGAGGTTGAGTCACTTCATATGGGACTAAGGTAGGCTTCTGAGTACTGTTTGCTGAAAAAGGGAGGAGAAGCTATTGTTTTCAAAGCATACTAATCAGAAAACCCAGAATCTAATCTGCTTCCTGCAGGAAAAGCCGCATGGAGTAAAATGGGAAATAAAATGCAAAGGTATTTAATGAGACAAAGAGATGACTGCTGTTATTTTAGTTCTCATCCCCTGCTTGTTCTCTACCTCTCCCCCAACAAAGGGACACATTTTCTGATCATTATAGACAGCTCATGTTCATTCTGGGAATTTTAATGGAAAAGAGCTAACATTTGGTGAAAGGCACATGCATTGCCTCGTTTAATCAATCCCAACCCTCCCCATATCGGTAAGAGATTATCACTTGGTTTGCAGTAGAAGAAACTGAGGCTCAGAGGATTGTTAGTTGCCCAGCAGTCCACAGCCAGAAGGCAGCACAGCTGAGATTCAAACCCTGGCTCCACAGCCCACACGTGTGCCTCCAACCACAACCAGTAAGGACCTCCAGGAGGCTCTGTTTTGGGGCAAGGCCCCACTCACGTGCCCACAGAGACCCAGCTAACCCCTTGGACCACACAGCACGCAGCTGGAGCCGGCATCTCCACAACTGATCCGCTCCCAAATGTCTTGAGTCCCCCACGCGAGGCTCTCTGAGGCTGCTTTCCTGCCCTGCCCGTTGCAGCCTCCCTCGGGCCCCTGCTCACCTTTACACCTGCTACGGTCGTGGTCATGGGGTAAAGGGAATAAAAGTACTGCCCACAAAGCTTCTCTCCAAATCTAATCCACCCAAGTAAACCTGATGCGTGGATCATTGGCAGCCGGCAGGGTTCTCCTCTAGGGCCAAAGCACGGGGGTTCTTATCCTAGTGCCATCCCAAATAGCTGGAAAACTCGTGTGTGTGTGTGTGTGTGTGTGTGTGTGTGTGTGTGTGTGCGCACGCGCAGAATTTGTAGCCTTCACTGGCTTCCCAAAGAGGTCTCTGTGATCCCCGCCAGATCACAACCCACAGT
>NW_017731455.1:3344748-3365227 GCF_001890085.2 Hipposideros armiger | reverse complement strand
CCGCCCCATACCCTTCACTGCAAGGCATTCCTGGAGACTCGGCTCTAAAAGGGTTCAAGTCAGCTGCATGGCTTCATGGAATTCAGCAGCCAACATTTCAGGCCTGCATTCGCTCGGAGAATCAGGACGCGTTTGACATGACCACACTAGTCTTTCACAGCTAAAGTCTCTCGTTGCTCCTGGCCCAGCTGGGTTGGTCATCCGAATAACCAGAGTCTCTCAACTACAGAAAATTGAAAAGAACACTTACCCCGAAGGCTGTCGTTCCAGCCAGAAGCATGAGCAGCAGAATACGGAGATCAGAGATTCTGGCAAACATCTTTGCAGTTTAAGGACTCTTGTTTTGCTCTACATACAATTTCTTTTGTTGTCTATGCCTTTGGGGGGTGGGGTGGTGTTGGAATATGTCAATCTTCAAGGATTCAAGAACCAATGAAGAGGATGCAAATTATTAACTAGGCATCAAATACTGTTTAATGTTTAATGTTTTGCAAACCAACTATCTTGATTAAACAAATGGTAACTTTGGGGTTGGGCTGAATCATGAGGTGGTTGGTTTCTTTTCTGGTAGAACATCTCCAAAGAAAGTGGCAGCGATAAAAAGCCCCCAGCTCCTGGCTACACTCCGGGAGCTGCTGGGTGCTCAGTGCAGAAGGCCCGATGTTTAACTAGCATCCCAGCTGCAGGATGAAAGCCTGGATCAGGTGAGGCTGCTGCCACAGGCCTCTGACATTGCTGATTCAGACAGAATGTTAATAGAGTTCTGATTCATCAAATCTCAAACAGAATTAAGGCACAGATGAGCTCCTAATAACATCACGCTTTATATTCATGAAAGATAAATTAAAGGATGCAAAACTGCTATTGACAAACATTGATTCTGGGCCCTTTGAAGCCTCGCCCGTGGTTGCTTGTTGGCTTCAAAAGTTTTCTTTCAAATTTCATTGCATAAGGTTTTTACTTTTTAATTATTTTTTTTTCTTTTCATGGGAGTCTTTCTTTGATCAAAAGGGAGGGGGGAAACCCATGATGCTCATGTTTGAGGCCAATTGTTTCCTGTGTTCATTGTTTAGCTACACTGATGGCAGACAGGGCTATATAAAGCAGCAGTTACCTCTTAACTGTGGGTTCTCGTGGACACAATTGATCTCTTGAATACGCATGGACTTGGGCTCCTGTAAACACCTGACTTCCCACAGTAAATCTATGCAAGTTCTCCAAAATCTTCCACCGGCGTCCTAAATTCAGCTCCTGCAACCCTGCTGCCAACGGAGGTAGGTGCTCACTGGGCTTCCTGCTCACCCCTCTGCCATCCCTATTTGGCAGACACACTAGGATGCTCAGTGGCTGCTTCCTCCTTTGGAAGCCAGGTTGCCAGGCTTGGAGGGTCCCACAACCACCTGACCTGGAGAAAGCCAAACTCAATGCCCCAGCCACCAGATACAGCCCCTGAAGTTCAAACCAAGTCCTGACCTTTTACCTCCTAAATAACCCCCAATTTGTCTTCTTTTCTCCACTTATTTTGTCTCCATCCTATTTGAGGCAGCCATCAACTCACCCTTGGCCAACACCCACCTGCCTCCGATTGCACATGCATATGCTGGGAAGTTTTTGCTATCCTCATGCTATCTTTCCCCTAATCCTTACTCCAACCATAGCTCTGTTCTTAACTGTAACCCTAATCACTCTTCAGCAAGTTCCTTTAGTTAACTCACCTAGTTAATGTATCTTTCAAATCTCAGCCCAAGCGTTACTTCCCCAGAAGCCCTGGGTGTGTTTTTCCTTCATGGCATTTACCAAGGTCATAACTGCACACTTGTGTTGTTCTTTCATTAATATTTGTTCCCCCACCGACCCCACTAGACGGAAAGCTCATGAGGGCAGGCACTCTGTTTTGCTCACTGTTGAATTCCTGGCACGGATGCCTGGCACTAGTCTGGCTCATATAGATGCTCAATAAATATATCTAAAGTGAATACCCACTTTATGAAAGTGACAGTTGGATACTTTATAACCAGGATACATAAGCTAGCATAACCCACTCAATGGGAAAAGACAAAAAAAAACAAAAACCCAAAACTGTGGAAAAACTAAAGTATTTGTGAAATTTTAAACACCTTCAGTTTATTTAAGAACAATATATTTACTATTTATCGAATATTCACCAGTGAGCTGCTGTGAGCCAGACGTGGGCAATGCAGGGTGAGAGGAGGCAGACATGGACTTGCTTTTAAAGTTCTGGTTGAGGGGGGAAATAGACAGACAATGAAAAAGTAAGCAAGTTAATTTGAGTGATGTGTGAGAAAGAATGACACAAGGTGATGGGAAGTGGAAGTCCTTGTGGGTGGGAGGTGGTAATGGCGGTGACAGTGGCTGAGCGGGTCCTCGGTGTGGTGCTGACTCTGTTGATGGCTATCTGATCACAGCGAAAGAGTCAAAGAGGCCGCGTGCATGAGGACTGTGCTGGTTTTCCGATTCAAAGCTGGAGACTTTGTAGCATCAGCACCGGTGGTGAAAAATAGAGATGGAAATTTCAGGCAAGTCAGATGGCTAAATCACTCACGTGCCTTACGTGTCTCTTCCCCTCCCCGCTGCCCCCACCCCCAGCCCTGTGTGAACTAGTGACCTTCTGACTTTGTGGAGAGATTCCCAGAAAACAAACCAGGAACTTTTCTTCCTGGGTGAACAGGAACTGATCCCAGTGGGTTGGCTGTTCACCTTTTTAATCCGGATTCATTTCCCTGACATGTAATCTTCCCTTTATTACCAGCAAAAAGTGAACAGTTTTGCTCTTTGTGTAATAACTACAGGCCTCCCACATAATGTCTCTTATTTCCCTAAAGTTTCGTTATCACTACGGTGGGAGTTGAATACATTTCTGCACGTAGCCCTAGAGGAGAGAGTTCTCTAAAAGATACTTAATCCTTTCAATTTAGGAGGACAAAGAGGCTAGTTTATCATGGAATATGTCTTCATCTGGGGAGTTGGAGCAAACCTACCTGGGGTTTCTGATTTTTAAATTCAAACACAGAGCTTTTAGCCCTCATCCTGATGGGGGTTTTGGATGGGATCAACTCTGTCTATTCTCTCAGTTCTGGGTGACATTTTGTCATGTGTTAGGTTACGTGCCTCTGGAGAGAGGCCCTGTCCCGCCTTAGGTGGCCTTGGGGCGCTGGTCCTCCAGTGGCTGATTCTTCCACCCTAAAGAAAGCCTTCCTCACAGAACCCCTACGTGAGCCCCACACTCTGATATACCAGGTTAACGAGTGGTTTCTGTTTGTTCGTTTGTTTGTTTGTTTGTTTTTTAACTTTATTGGGGAACAGCCATGGTCATGGCTTTCATGCTACAATGGCATAGTTGACTCTTTTAAGGAGGGCGCAGCTCACAGTGGCCCATGTGGGGATCGAACTGGCAACCTTGGCTTTATCAGCACCATGCTCCAACCAACTGAGCTAACCGGTCACCCCATAGTGCATGTTTTTCTACAGCACCCACTGCTTGGGCCACAGTCCACCTGTTTCATTTATTTGTATTCCTTGAGTGACAGCAGTCTTCTTCCTTCTAGGTGTTCAGTAGAGAGAGGAAGCAGAGAAGAGTGCCCTCAAACAGCAACTTGGACTCAAAGCAGACTTGGGTAAGCCCCAGTTCTGCCATATCCTCACTGCGTGACTTTGGGCCAGTCATTTACTCTCTCTGGGCCTCAGTTTCCTCACCTGTAAAATAGGGATAAAATAGTTCCCACTTCATGGCATTACTGAGAGGCGTATGTGAGAGCGTAAAGGTAAGGTGCTAAGCACAGCAACTCGCAAAGAACGTTCCGTGCTTTGCAAACAGAGGGCCTTGCTATCAGTAAAGTCGTTTTATGAGATGGTACTCAGAAATGAAAAGGGCCTTGTGCTCAATATGTCTAATCTCCAACCCAGGGAAGGAATGACCGCTTTCTTGTGGGAGGGACCCTTACTTCATTTGTTCTTTCTAGGACAGGGAAAAGCAAACTTCTTCTGAAAGGGCCAGATAATAAACATTTTAGTTTGTTTTCTGGCCATCCAGTTTCTGGTGTGACTGCTCAATCCTGCCATAGTAACACAAAAGCAGCCACAGGTAATACCGATGCCAATCGTACAATATATACATATACACACTGTAACATATTGGCTATGTTCCAATAAAACTGTATTTACAAAAGGAAGGCCCTAGTGTGTGCACCACTGTTCTAGCGGAAAGCAGTACAGATGCAGCCAAAGCATTGCACAACTTGAGAGGACCCTGAAAAATAATGGAGACACATTGGAAATCATGGGAGGGGGGGCCTGGGCTGATGGGACGCTGCTGCCCTCAGAGGGTGTACTCAGAAATTACGTCCACCAGGTGTACTAGGATCATCCCGTCCTGGGGTACAGACCATCCCCGTGGATATGAGTTTGGGCAAGGCAAGTCTGGTCAAGGGCTAATTTTTAGAGAAGAACTCAGCTGAGAGCCTTCCGCAGCCAACGCCTGGCAGCTGAGGGAACGTGGTTATCTGGTGGCACCCCGCAGCATCCACTACGACTATTAACTGGAACTTTACTTTCCACCCCTTAGTAGAAATATTCAATCCAGGAAACCCAAATGGCTCAGCCAAGTTTTAAGTGAGTGTCCCCCATCTATCCTTGGTCTCATCAGAGATGAAAGCAGGTACATGGCCAGGTACATCCAGGTCCAGGCACAGACAATGACAGATGTATAGGTGGGGTAATCAATATCAAGGAACCAGGATGCCATTAGGGAAACCATAAACTCTACCCAGGTATCAGCTGAGCTACAAATGTGTGGCTAAATGCCCTGCTGGCCAAAGGAGAAAAAGAAAACCCTGACCATTTGGCATGCTTTTCATCACACTGAAGTCAGTTTTACAGGAAAAGTAAAGTTTTTTCTCCTCTGGTCAATTTTGATTTTTAAAAAACCTTATGATCTGATGAGTCCAGGTTGAAGTTGGGTAAATGGGACGGGGAACCCCACTGACACACTGGCCATCCTGAGTTCCATGTGGTCCCTTAGCATGGCTAGAAAAAGGGTGTCCATCTATCGGGCTGAGCCAAAAGTCTGGATGAACCCATGATGCAGCCGCTCTTCTAGTTCTCAGAAGCTGTTGTAGAGTCCCCAGCACGTAGTAGGTGCTCAAAAAATGCCAGCTAGAAGATGAGAGGAATGAATAGAATACCCTCTTCCAATCCTCTCCATTTAGAAAATGGCACCAGTATTATACATGGCTTCACATCGAAAACCTGGAAATCACCATTGGCCCCTCCCTTTCTTCTCCCTTCCCAAACCAAAATTGTCACCATATTTCCACCTCCAGAATGCATCTCAAATGCTTCCCGCACTTTCCACCTCTGTTGCCCCCACCCTAGTCCAAGCCCCCACCGTCTCTTGCCTACACCCCTACAACAGCCCCTTTAGTGCTATGCCTGTTTTCATTCCTGCCTCTTGTTAAATTCACTCTACACCATCCAGTTGCATTTACCGAATAAAAACCTAATTGGATTATGTCACACCCTTACTTAAAAATTCTTCAATATTTAATGTTTTCACATAGAATAAAATCCTAAATTCTTATCAAGACCCCGTTTGATTTGGCCTTTGTGTATTTCTTCAACCTCATTGTGGGCCCTTATCAGGCCTGCAGTGTTTTCCGTAAGACCAGGCACTTTGTCTGTCACGCAGATGGCCATAGCCTAGCTCAGGGCCTCGTATGAAATGTCAATAAACGTTTGACAATGGATCATGGATGGATGGATGGATGGGTGGATGGATGAAGGGATAGTGGGGAGCCACATTAGATCAGAAGACAGAAGTCTCTTTTTTGGTGAGGGCTCATAGACAAGCTATGAACCCGAGAATCAGAGGTGCCTCCCTCTCGCCAAAATGCATCCTGGTCTTTGGTCACTGGTGGTTCTGACTCCTGTGATCTATGAGGTTTGGAAAGATATGAGCACCACCAGTGCAGTACAACTATGAAACCTCCAAATGCAACACAGTCCAGTGTGAATGAAATACCTCGGGATATTCACACAGTAATTGATCTACCCATTTGTACTTTTTTTTCTTCTTTAATCTTTCAGTGGGCTTCAATCTTCCCTCTTGCATTTTAAATGTCTGCTGTTCGGTGACTGTCTATGGCAGAGGGTGCATTTTTTTCCCCCTGCTCGCTCCCATCCCATCAATCAGTTCTACAGAAACGCAGGGTCGGCCCTTGGATCTTCAGCCTCACAAAGAACCATCACCTGGGCTGTGTGATGTTTCCTGTTCTAAGTGCATCTTTGATTTATTAAACATTTGTGAGTAAAATTCTGCATACGTTTTGCATGTTGGAAAATTTCCTCCCCTTCCTTGAATGTAATAGAAAACCTGAAAGAGAGGAGGGATCTTGAGAGTTGGGTGTCCCTTTCTGTCTAGACTTGTCAGCTTTCTGAATAGAGTGTGCTGTGATATTTTCAAAAGCCTTTTCTCTTTGGGGAAGGCAGTCCTTTGAGCACCTCTCTAAAATGTACTTCTTCTAGACACCGCCTTACATTGACATCTTTCCTAAACACATTTGCTTGCTATCTCTGCAGTGTGGTGGCAAGAGCCCGGGTTGGCATCAGATGGAGCCAATGGCAAAGCCATTTAATTGCTGTGTGATCTTGGGCAAGCTGCTTAACCTCTCTGAGCCTGTCTTAAATAAGTTTTTTTGTGGTTTAAATGAGAAGATACATGTAAAAGTGCCTGGCACACAGCATATACTCAATTTGTGTTATCTTTATCCCTTTTTCCATTCCATTTGTTGGTTTATTTTTAGTTTATTATGGAAACTACATCTTCCTCCAAACTGGCATGATAATCAATGGAGCAAGTTTTTATAAAAGGAGTTAGATAAGAGTTGTAACAACAACAACAACAACACACACACACACACACAGACACACACACACACACACAGACACACACACACACACACACACACAGCTGTGTAATTTCTGTCCCCGAATCGGGCATTCTTTCTCATTTTAGGAGAATTCACTGAGTTTTGGGACTATGGCATTCCAAGATGCATAAGAGACTTGTGTATCTCTCAAGGGAAGACCACGTAGATAAATCCACAATCTATGAGAACAGGTCTTTGCCGAGACCAACTCAGAGCCACGCAGGATGCATAGGAATCTGAGGAAGATGTCAAATGGGTTCATTAGTGACTACAGGACAGCTCTTGGCTAATGCTCATACTGAACCACACGCTTCAACCTTGGGCCGTTCAGTAAAACCAACAGCCTCAGCGGTGGTTTCTCTCTATCACCAACACGTATTTATCACGTTCCTAACACTGGGCTTTGGCTCTGCGGATGGAGATGTGAGGACCGGCCACGCCCACTTTTTCAATCTTCTCACACCCCATCGGGGGAAGCAGCCCTTAACATCTCTCTGACTCAGTTTCCTAATTGGAGACATGAGGACAATATGAGTATGTACCTCACAGAGTTCTTACAACAATGAAACGGGTTATCATGTGTAAAGCTCAAATCCCTTGGAACCACGCCAGCACACGGTGACTGTGCTGAGAACATTTGTTAAATGACCCACCCTCCAGAGTACCCACGGTACTCTGGTAAGGAGGCTACAAATATTACTATCTAAAGCGGTACCAGGGCCCTGGGTAATTAGCATAGACAAGTTTAAAAATAAATTTTTTGTGGCTGACATGAGCCATGTTCAAGAGAGATGGTTGACTGCGCACGCACCTTTGTTTGCCCTGGCAGAAACAAAAAAGAATGGTGAAGCTGCCGCCCACCACCTTCAGAGAAAAATTCTAGGTCTAAACTTCCTTTCGGTCTTGACTTGGACTCCTGGTCCAACCAGAAGGCCAGCTGACCCTGCCATTGAGCTAGGATTACAAAGTGACCCTTCCCTGCAAGTGGTGTCAGAATAGCTGCAAAGGCAGAGAGTGGGGACTTACAGGGACTGACATATGGGTGATTGTAGGCCTCTTTGTAAGTGTGGCAGAAGTCCTTTTATTGTAATGCCACCAGGTAGCAGGTTGAGAGGGAAAGCCGTGTGCTCCCCTTCCTCTAATTAGCAGAAAGCCCCGTTATTTCTCAAAGAGCCTGGCAGCTGTTGAATGGACAAATTGGCTGAGGTCCGTTCGCAGCATATAAAGTGTTTCGAACAGCTCCTGCCACGTGCCACAGACCTCAAATGTTAAGCCATTACTACCCTATGACACAATTAAAGACTCGTCAAGTGTTAGATCACGTCGAACAGGCAGCATGAGTCGCAGGATTTGAGAAGAGGAAGTCAGGACAGTGTGGCCAGGAGTTAAACTTGGTCTCCAGAGGTGGGGGTTTAGTTCTAACTCCATCTGGTACCAGCTTGGTACCCCTGGGCAAATCAGCAACTTCCCCGAGCCTCAGTTTTCTCAACTGTAAAATGTAGTTCATTTTACCGGCATTGCCAGTGCGGCGATGAAGGCAGAATGAACGCAATGCCCTCCCAAGCGGAAGCGTTGATTTTTTCTTCCTCTTGCTGACCTCCCTCTTCCCTGAACTGCTGAATATTGATTGGTGTGCTGTCATCGAGCCTGTACCCAGCAGCCGTTTCTGTAATCGTTTGCGCAATCCATGCTTATCAGCTGAGCTGGCGACAGGTGATTTTGTCTGAATAGCCCCCTTCACCAGGGTTCATTTACTCTTCTGACTGCTGGGATCGGTGAAATATGCTTCTTCCAGCTCCCAGGCCTAGCTCACCCCCTGGGCAGCGGTCCTTGCAAAGGATGCATGTGAATGTGTCTGTGTGTGTCCCCATCTTTAGTGTCTGTCCTTTCAGCCCCACCCTCACTGCCATGCTTGGGGCTCAGGCCCTCAACGTTCCTGCCTGGATCTTTGCAGTAGCCTCCAGCTTCTCAGCTCTGTCCTCACATGCAGACTGCACCTTGCCTGATGAGTGCCTATCTGACTGTGTCACTCATTTGCTTAAAACTCATCATTGGTGCCCCATTGCCTGCAGGACAAAGTCCAGACTGATTACAGGAAGCCCTGCTAAGCTGGCCCCTGGTGACTTTTGCTTTCCCCCCCTCTTCACTAGCTTTTTTTCCAACCACCATCCCCACTCCCTTGACATAAGCCCACCCTACACTCCAGTTACAGGCCCTCTGATGCCTTCATTTATTTACGCTCATGGTTCTCCTGCCAGCAAAGTCTTCTCCCACCTCTGGTGCTTGAAAAACTGCACTCTTTCTCTTTTAAACCTCAGCTCAAGAGTCCTCCTGAGGGAAGCTTTATTCCCCTAGAACTTGGAGTCTGCACTCTACCCTGAGGATTCCTGTGGCATTTTGTGCGTATATGGCCTTAAAACCCTGGTGTGTCACACCTGGGGACTCTTTGGGGCTGAGATTGTGATTCTCTTCTATTTAGATCTCCAGCACATGGCACACAGTAGGTGCTCAATAACTGTTTGCTGAAGGAAATGGATGTGTAAATATCATCTTAGGGTGCATGAGAGAATAGGAATCTGGAAAGGGACAAGAAAGGAGAAAGGGGGATGGAAGCAGGCTTAGAATCAAGCAGTGGCGCCCTCTGGAGATGACGGGTCCCCAAATCTAGCCTGAGGTAAGTAAATAGAAGCCGCAGGAGCAGCAAATAAATAAATGGAGCGTTTTTCAATGTGCTCACGGGAATTGGTTCTTTCAAAAACAGGCTTCCCTTCCCTGTCAATACTCATGTTCCTGCCAGTTCTGGCTCCAGCCTGACCCCTCCCAGTGGCTCCCACGTACACCTTTGCTGTGAGCCTGTCCAGAGGGCTGGTGTCCACATGCGGGAACAGTGGGGCTGGGAGTTCAAGGTTTGGATCCCAGGGTCCCTGTTTTCTGGCCAAGCGACCTGGGTCTGGTTGGTTATCCAACTAGTTGGGATCAACAAGGCCAATCAAATTAGATAATATGCATGAAGATCTTTGCAAGTAGTAAGCACTCAGTAAAAGCAGCTGTTATTTTCCTGGGCTGCCTGGAAGCAAGAGAAAATTACTGACGTCCTTTATTTACCTTCCTGATGGGCCTTTTATGAGGCTGACATTCTTCCTTCGATTCCTCCACTTGATTATGTGTACTTAAGGAAATCACAATAAAAACTTGCATCTGAATTATTTTCTAGGGAAAAAAAATCATGCATTTTTCTAAAGCCAACCTCATTTTGTGGTTGGATTTAGGACTTTGGGATCACATTGAGGCCCATAGGCCCCAGACGTGTCCCACTCTCTTCCTAGGTAGAGTTCCTTCCAGCCCTTTCTCATGAAACCAGTTCTCTGATATGTTTTTCAGAGATATCTTTGAAACATTTACACTGAGAAGGCACCAGCCCCCAGACAGGGACACTTACAGCAAGAGATATCAAGGTTTCCCAGTGGTTGAGAAATCATTGATTCATCAATAATATTTGGATCAACTAGTCAATTCCCCATTTTACACAGTGGAGTGCTGGAGCTGGCTCACACTAGATTGACTGTACACATCTCTTCACATCTTTATATTCAGTAGCATCCGTTGGTAGCTTGAAACCAACCACGTGGGAACATTTATATCACAGAAATTGGCAAACCCTATAGATCAGGGTTTCTCCCCTACCATGGAGAACCAGCTGTTAAACATTCACCAGCACACCGCTGTACCCAATGGAAATGAGTAACAGAGAGATCAAGTGACTCTGTCATTGTCACACACCACAGTAGTTTAGAAGAGAATAGTTAAGCAGGACTTTTTAGAAGATGTAAGAGTAGCACTAGATGTCTAAGGGAGTGTGGCAGGTAGATAGGTGAATGGATGGATAGATAGATAGATAGATGATAGAATGAATAATAGCCACCAAAGATGCCAGTGCCCTAATTCCCTCAGAGCCTTATACGCAAAAGGGACTTTGCAGATGTGATTAAGGATCTGGACCTTGGGATAGAAAAATTGTCTTGGATTATCTGGGTGGACCCAGTTCTTTAAAGACATGAATCCTTAAAAGCAGATACTCTTTCCTGGCTGGGTCAGAGGAATGAGACAGAAGAAAAAGGAAAGACTGGGTCCGACTAGACTTTGAAGATAGAGAAAAAGAGCCCCGAGCCAAGGATGTGGGTGGTCTCTAGAAGCTGAAAAATGGCCCGCAGCTGATAGCCAGCAAAAAAACGGGGATCAGTGAGACTACAGCCCTGCTGACACCTTGAGTTTAGTCCATTGAGACCCATGTCCGATGTCTGACCTACAGAACTACAAAAGAATAATCCTGTGTTGCTTAAGCCACTAAGTATGGTAAATTGTTATGGCAGCGGTAGAAAACCAATAGCGAGGCTCAAGTTTAGTTGTGACAGGACAGAAACGGGGAGCATGCCTACAGAGGGACTACCGAGAGCAGAGGCCCAGAGGTAGGCGGGGCGGTGCATTTTCAAGGAACTGAGAGTGAATGACTTGTCTGCATGGAAGCCTCAAGTGGAAGCAGAGTGAGAAGTAACTTTGGAAGGGCAGGTGGGGCTCTGTGGCCCCAGGGGAACTGGGGGCAAGTGGCAAGGACAGAAGTAATGACAGCAACAGGCTAATGAGACTGGGGCTGCCATGTAGATGGCTACCGGAGCCAGGCAGGTAATTTGAAATGAGTGGGAAGCTATAAGGAAAACAGCCTGAGGATGGTGATGAGTGGCAATTAACACTTAGCTTCAGGGTGGGGAGCCATTTGGGGTGGTGGGGACAGGTGAATTAGAGAGCATCCAGCATCCTCGCCCTGCAGGAATGTGGGCTATGAGTGGCCAGTTGGCTTTTTCAAGAGAAGCCAGAAATCCTGAATTCTTTCAGTTTCTAAATGTTGATAACTCTTTCATTGATTTTTAACCTGTGTGGGCCACCTTGTCTGTCTCACAGAAAGCACACCTGTAGGTCAGCTTTTGACCTTTGTCTCCTGCTCCCAGCTTTCTCTCTTCCTGGTTTTTGGATTCTGTGCTGAACTCCCCGTTTGGACTGAGTAAGCCCTGGCGGGGGTGGGTGGGGGGATTACACAATTCAATAGTGGGAGGTCTCAAGGGGGGCAGAGTCTGGCCTTCCTGCTAGTAGGAGCCCAAGTGATTAATTATAAAACCTAAGAAATGAGATCATCTCTCCTTTTCCCATTCCCCTACTCTCCCTAAAACGGAAAACAAAAAAGAACGAATTTTTTTCTTCACCTCAGCCCCTTGTCTTGGATGCTGAGGACGAACAGGATCATTGGGGGCCTGGTTCTTTGGGTTGACAAGAAGGCAGGTGATAGGCAGCTACAGACAGCACTCCCTGCTGCTCCCCACCTACCCCAGGAGCTGCCCAGACTCACCTGAAGCCTTGGGGAGGGAGCAGGGTGAAAGGGAGGGCAATTATTTAGATTTCCTGTCAGAAACTAATTTACACTGCTTTTGCGTGCACAGGATTCAATATTTTTCTTCCCCTAAGCTATTTATTCGCCTTTTGTTTATTTTGAGGGGGGGGTGTAATTGATCCTTTTTACTTTTCTTATACTACCAGATTGAGTGTTGCTGGGGAAGTGATTTTAAATGGTAAAATGCAGATACATGAAAAATGAAAGCAGGAGAATGGGTTCCCCGGGGACATTTCCTGAAGGAGCAGGTCCCTGTTCTTGACTGAGAGAGGGTGGGTACGTTCAGCCACTTCACAATGAGACAGGACGCTGGTCTTGACAAAAAGTCTGGCCCAAGCTAACTGACAGGCTGGATGGCATGGTTGGGAGCACAGGTTCTGGCTAAGACTAGCTGGGCTGCCGTGTTGGATCCACTGCTTAGGACGTGTGTGATCTTGGATAAATCATTCTCTCTGAGCCTCGGTTTTCTTACTTTAGAGAGTTTGAGGGGGAAGATTAAATAAGGAAGGTTATGTAAAGTGCTTTGCTGTTATTTCTTGATGAGTTATATTTATGACCATGCCACCTAGACCACGCATACCCAAAGTGTGAAAACATGCACACGTGTGTACACTGCATGGGGATGCCTGTTTGTTCTCAGGTTCATTATCTGTCCTTCCCCTGCTTTATTTTGCACTGAAAGAAACTATGTTTATCAGGCTCTGCAGCCCTCTGGCTTCTGATTTGGTTTGGCCACTGGGGGGCGCTAGTGAAAGATTGACTAGAAAGAAGGGAGAAGCTATGATATCTCTCCCCTTTCTTTGCTTCCTGTGGCATCTCTAGAAACTTCTGTGCCTTCTCTATCATCCCAGCATCCACAGAATCTGGTGGAATTTCAGTAGTTACAGTTACAGGGAAACTGAATAGTTCCAGGTGTTAAGTGTTTTACATGTATTGTAATCTTATTTAACCTGCCCAGCGACTCTATGAAGAGCATGCTACAATCATTAGCCCCATTTTACAGATGAGAAAACTGAGTCTGAGAAGTTAAACTGCCTGCTGTCCATCCTACTACTAGTCACTGGTGTCGTCAAAATGTGAACAAAGGCAATCTGACTCTAGGGCACCTTGCTCACCAAGGTAAGTGCCTTACAGAGCTGAGGGCTGGCTCAAACCTCACTTTAATTAGCAAACCATAACCCTAACTATGGGCTGACACCAGCCCATGGTGTACCTTTGCAGGTGACACTTCCCCCTACAGCCCCAAGAAGGGAAGAGCTGCCTCCAACGGCTGCGGCAGTTAAAGTTTTGACAGACATCGCTAACTGGGCCTGAGGAAGGTTCTGCGGCTTTGATGGGAGACCAGATCCCATCCAGGCAGTTCTGATGGTTTTGCTCTGAACAGATAACTCAATATAAAGGACAGGGAAAAGTGGAGGGGTGGAGGGAGGAACAAGGAAGGGAGGGGGCGGCGGGAGGAGAAAGTCCCCTATTTCACAGAACCCATCCCCAACCAGGCACTCTCTGATGACCAGGGGAAAGGCTTTGAAAAGTGGAGGGGCAGCACCTCAAACCCTGTTCCCTGAAAGTGGGGGTGGATCCTGGCAGAAATCACATGGGGATCCCTGCTGTGGAGCCAGGGAGACCAAGGAAAGAGTTCAGGTGATAGATAAAAAAAAAAAAAAAAAAGTTAATAGAGGAGTGAAATGCATCTGGCTGTAATTCCAGTCTTCCGATTCCCAGTTCGAAATCCTGGGACAAGGACGCTGTCAGGCGGCTGCCTTCCCTCCCCAGGCCAGCTCCACTCACCCCAGGGCGATGATGTGCAAAACCGGTGCGCTTTTTGTTGGTTTGTGATGTGAGAGACTCTATTAAATATGGCCAAGCAGGCATCTTGGTTGGAACAGCTTTTCTGTTGAGCATCTTCCTTTCTCCCAGGTCCCTGAACCACTCGGCAGCCACAGGTGATAATATCTGGAGAGGAAATGGACCCCTTTCCCCAAGAAAGATGAGGTGTCCTTGTCTCTAGTTAGGAAAGAGGAACCCCATCGATGCCTCCCGTCCATTCTCCAGAAAGGATATCTCCAGGCACAAAAAAGGGAGGCATGTTTCTTTTCTGCTGAAATCCTTCAGCGTCCTCCTATTGTGCTTAGAATAAAATCTAAACTCCTTACATGGCCAGCCGGGCTCTGTGTGGGCTGGCCCTTGCCTTCTGGCGACCTCACCTTGGACCAGTCTCCCTTTTGTCTGCCAAACTCCAGCTGAAGGGCTGGCCTCCTCTCGTTTCACTAAACACACCCTGCTCCCCATCACTGCCGCAGGCCCTTTACACATTCGCTTTTCTTGGACCTCCCATCAGGCTGCTTTTTGCAAGCTTGGCTCCTTCGCATTCTCTGGTCTTAGCTTAAATGCTTGGTGGCATTTCTTTTCAGAGAAGAGAAGGTCTATTGTATTGTATCTTGACATCCTGTATGGTGCTTCCATAATATGCAATGAATTTATTTATTGGCTCTCCCTTTCAATGGCCTCAAGCCCCCCTCCCAGAGTGCAGAGACCGTGTTTGTCTTGGACTCACCGGTGTTCTCAATGTCTAGGCAAACAGTGGTTACTCCATGAAGACTGTTGACTCCATGACTTGGCTGAAGGAGGGCAGGAAGCTGAGAAGCAGAGCTGGGACAGCTGCTCCAGGAGGGGAACTGACAATGGCTCGTGTGGGTGATGGTTCCTGGGGGGGTAGGGGTGGCGATGCAGAGTCAGCAGCTAGGAGCTGCCTGGAGAGAAGAGGGACGATTACAACACGGGGTCCACATGGGCAAGAGGAAGCCTGTGCCCCCTGCTTCCAGGGCTTTCTGCATCCATGTGCAGCCTTTCTCTGCGCATCTGACCATCCACTGGCAGACCTGTGTGTAGGCAGAAGTGGGGTGGACCTCGGTCCCTCCATTTTGCCTGGGCCAGTTTCCAGGGCTGGCGACACCAGCTCCTCGTGCATTCCACTCTCTGCTTCGTTTTGCTTATCTTTGGGCAACGAAGTGGAGAGTGGTAATTCCACCCAACCCATCATGTTTGCTCAACTATTTTGAGATCATGCCGATGAAGACATGGTAAGAGAAATGCTGAGAGACAGGACGGCAAGACACCACAACTAACATAGACATGCATGTGTGGAAAGAGCACATATTTTAAAATAATATAAATGCATGCATTATTTAAACAAAGGTGACCAACAGAGGGACTAAGGACTGTGATTTGGTTCTGTTGGGAAGAAGGAAGCAGAGGTGGGTATTTCTGAGGGAGCCAAATCCTCATCTATCCAAATTGAAGATGACAGATCAAGTGCATCATCGATAAAGCAAGAAGTGGTGGTGGGAGCAGGGTACGTGGAGAGGTGGAGGTGATAGCAGAGGAACTAAAAACAGAAACCATCTTAAAAATTAAAAAGAAGTTGCCTCTGGGCTTGAGAAGAGGGGGTTGGCTTTTTATTATAAGTCACTTAGTGCTATTATTTTTAAAATCCTATGCATATCACTGGGATACAATTTTAAAATTTATTCTTAAAGGGTATGTTTCAGGGGTTTTGATAAACATTGAAAATATCTTAGATTTTCTACAATATTCATACATTTGATTTTCTTATTCAAAAGGTGAAGCCAGGTAAAAATGCAATAAGGAAAAGGGAATAGGTTAGAAGGGATATGCCAGGTGCCACTTAGAAACCTAGCAAACAAGCTAAGACAGTATCTGTCCCTCAGTGCGCCTCTCCCCAGGTTCCCCAGGCTAGTTGCATGGACTGTTGCCTTTTTCTGGAATGTTCCCCTGTTCCTCCCACCCCCCACCCCCCTCCTTCATGCTCCTGGGAATATCTCAGATCCTGGGCAGGCATGAAGTCCAACATCCTTCCTCACCACACGATTGTGGGTGGAGAAAATTAGTTACAGAGAAGCCCGCGCGAGTTGAGTCAGGAAGCAGCACTTGAAAATTCAAACGTCCCTGAGGTTCCCAAGTCCCCTTCAGCGGGGTGCCCCTCTTTGTGCTCACAGAGGCTGGAGCAGTGAGGGTGGGCGCTCAGGCTACTTGGGCTCTTCCTCACGTCGTCTTTGAAGTGAGCTCCAGGTCTCACTTTCCTACAGACCCACCGAGACCGCAGATGTTCCCATCGTCCAGCGTCCATGCTGGGCTCCTGGACTGGTCTGGGTTCAACTGGCCTTCCTCAAAGCCTCAGTCAGAGGAGAAGGGGAAACTGCAGGTTTTTCTTTAGTAAGCAGCCACCTCCCTTCTAGTACTCTGTTGATTGTCTTTCTCGACTTTTAACAAAAGTGGCCCGGGTCACTCTTGCTGCCAGCCCAAATCCGTAGAGCTTTTGCTGTGTGTTGGATTTTGTCACATCCCTGCTCCTGACAGCTGGGACTTGCTGGGTCCTACCCGCAGATGTTGCAGTTCAGCCTTTATGGGTTATGCCTATGAACCAGTATGGGGCTGTTATTCTTAAGTCACCAATACCTCCAATGAGCACTGTCCTTCTGGAAGCTCTCGACTCTCCTGGAAGACCCAGGCATTCCAGTCAGGCTGCATTGATCCTGTTGGGACCTCCCCCCCTCAGATTCCCTGTCTCGTTCGGCCGGTTCGGCCCTCTGATGGCACTCTTCCTGCATAGACTTGGAGTCCTCTGGAACCAAAGTCTGCCCCTTCCAAGTGGGCCTTGTCTTGGGGTTGGAAGCCAGGCATGCCACAGAGAGGGTTGGCTTCCTTGGGTAGGTGTTAAGACCCTCTGCAAGTGTTCTGCCGGGACCAGAAGCCAACCTGCCCTGCCCCTCGGTCTTTGCAGAACCCAGTGGCGCGAAAACAGGCAGGTGGGTGGTCTCCACCTTGGCGGTTTCACGGAATGTGCGTGCATCACCTAGGTGGCCCCTGCTCCTTTTCCTGTCCCCTCTCCCACCTCCCCTGACTGTCCTAGGAAACTCTCACCCTCTATTCGTCCTCTGCAAGCTCGTCTTCTGTCCTTTGGCTGCAGGGAAAGGACGCGGTCCACATTTCCACAAACAGCTCAATGCTGGGGCTTTGCGGAGAGCTTTCTCTTATCTCGGCTCTCTTTTCTCAGGATGGTCCAGGGCTGGTTTCAATTTGGGGATTAATCTAACCAAAGCACAGCATCTACCTCTCTGCATGGAGAATGCTCGCCAGTCTGTTGTTTATCTGTCTTCCTCCCACCTCCTCCCTTTTCACCCTAATCTTTGGAGCTTAAAAAGGCTTAAAATGCTTCTTAGGCATGGAATAGTTCTTATAAGGCAATTATTGATGAGCTCAACAGAAATGACTTCGAAACTTAGTGTGCGAACTTTCCTCCGTGACTGCATCGCCAGACATCAAGGGAAAGGGGAAGGAGAGGGCCGTCCGGTGGTCTTCTATCATCAGATATTTCCTTCCTCGGGAAAGGCTGACCATAAGGATGTTCACATGTGGAACCTCGAACCTGCCCTAGAGGCAGAAATGCAGAGGAGGCCCCTCGCTTCTCCTTTTACCCGCTCATCTGACAAGAGAGTGACAATCAGCATGGTGGCCTCGTTCCAGCACAGGCCAAGCCCTGGCCACTCTGAGAGCAGGAGCTACAGCAGCCCCTCCTTATCCCTGGGGGATACGTTCGAAGGCCCCCTTTGGACGCCTGAAACTGAAGATAGTACTGAACCCTGCATAGACTATGTTTTTTCCTGGGCATACATAGTTATGACACAGTTTAATTTATAAATCAGGCACAGTAAGAGTTTTTCACAACAACTCATAATAAAACAGAATAATTTTAACAATATACTGTAATAAATGTTATGTGACTGTGGCATTATTAAGTAAACAACGGTGACTTGAACACAAGCACTGATAACCGAGACAGCTGCTGAGTGACAGGCGGGGAGCGTAGATATACAGCGTGGAGACTGGACAAAGGGATGGTTCAGGCAGGATGGGGCGGGGCAGCGCGAGATTTCATCACCCTCCTCAGGATGACTCACCATCTAAAACTTACGAGTTGTTTATTTCTGGAGTTTCTCATTTAATATTTTCAGACTGTGGTTGACCACGGGTGACTGAAACCGCAGAAAGCGAAAGAAACCACGGATAAGGAGGGACTATTGTATTTCTCTTCACATCGTCTTGCTGCTTCTCATTCCATCAATTCACAGCCAAAGGACAGAGTAGAACCGTGACATTTAAGTTGCCCCCGGGCAGTTTGAAAAGTGCTTTCACATGCATTCTTTCATCTGCTGCTCACCGCAATGCAATGCGGGAAGCAGTCACGTGCCGCCAAATAATGCTTCAGTCAACGGCAGTATACAGCATACGATGGTGGTCATGAGATTCTAATAGAGCCGAATAAGTCCTACCACCTGGTGACGTCATAGCCATAGTAACGTCATAGCATAACAAATTGTGTGGTGATGCGGGGTAAACAAACTTACTGCACTGCCAGTCGTTGGAAAGTATAGCACACCCAGCTATGTACAGTGCATAATACTTGATAACGATAATAAGTGACCATCTTACTGGTTTAGGCATTTACTATACTATGTAGTAATACCTTGGATTGCAAGAGACGTGTTTTGCGCATGTTCCGCAAGACGAGCAAACATTTCTAATACTCCATTTTGACTTGGTAAACGAGCGCTGTCTTGCAATACGAGTAGTTTGTTTCAGAACGAATTATGCTCGCAAACCAAGGTATTACCGTACTTTGATCATTATTTTACAGCGTACTCGCTCTACTTACAAAAGGAAGTTTGCTGTAGAACAGTGGGCTGTATTATGCTGGCAGAGGCCTTGGACATCTCGTGTTCACCACGTCTCTCGCTTGCATCATTTTCTCTTGTGCTTGATTTAATCTCATGTTGTTTTATAAATTTAGTGTCACCTAAGTGTTCAGTGTTTATAAAGTCTACAGTCGTGGGCAGCCATGTCCGAGGCCTTCACACTCACTCGCCGACTCACCCATATCAACATCCAGTCCTGCAAGTTCCATGCACGATAAGTGCCCTATACAGGTGGACCGTTCGTTACCTTCTATACTGTGTTTTCACTATACTTTTTCTATGTTTAGACACACAAATACCTATCACTGTGTTACAGTTGTCTACAGTACTCAGCACAGTAACGTCTGTACCAGCTTGTAGCGTAAGAGCAATAGGCTGTCCCATAGAACCTGGGTGTACAGTAGGCTGGACCATCTAGGTGTGTGTAAGTGTCCTCTATGATGTTTGCACAATGACGAAATCGCCTAGCAATGCATTTCTCAGAATCTATCCTCGTCGTTAAGCAGGTTCCCATTTGCCTGATGAAGAGACTGAGGCTCAGAGAGGGATAATGACTTACGTAAGGGATTCCACTTAGTAAGGTGTAGGGTTAGGATTGAATTCAAGGTTCCGACTCCACAGCCCTCAGGTGGCCCGTTCCTGCTCCAGCTGTTTCCTATAGCAATGAGGGAAGCTGGCAAGATGGATGATGATGAGTGACCTTGGGCCAGGTGGGAGCCCTTTGTGATATTAGGAAAAGAAACATCCATGAATCATTTGCAAATCAAATCAAGCGGAGACTTCCTGCAATAGGATAGGAAAGAAAAGAACCCAGAGGAAGGTTCCTCTGAGCTGAAATGAATATGCAAAGCACAATTTACCTTAGTGAGCTGGGGAATTAGAATCCGGTGACCCTAAAACCTACCACCTAGGGTCTGTTCGAGCAGCCCCTGCATGTGGAACAGCGGTGTGGAATGAAGGGCAAAGCCAGATGATAGAGCGAGTGCTGACTGTTCTTGAGGGGGCAGAGGCTAGATGTCTCCTGATACTTCCACGCCTTTCCCCTCACTCAGCATGTTTAGACAGGCTGAACTGGAGGAGGAGAGAGAATTTATGAAATGATAACTTGCCTTAGCAGCCCCCATCAATGCTGATTTCAGAGGAAAACTGAAAACACCAGTTTTGAGGTTAGAAACTTTCGCTGCTGACATTAGCATTTCAATCTACTGCTCGCGTTGTTGAGAAAGCAGTAAATGCCTGATTGCGTTCCTTTAAACGTTTGTATATTCATTCTCCTGATGTGGAAGGATACAATTGACTTGAGGTAAAAAAAAAAAAAAAAA
>NW_017731455.1:3331821-3344720 GCF_001890085.2 Hipposideros armiger | reverse complement strand
AAAAAAAAAAAAAAAAAAGGAATTTAGTAATAAGAAGTGAGCCTGGGAAGCATGTGTGGAAATCTGTGGATACTTGTCCTGAGTTCTGGGAGGGATGGGGGCCCCTGCTTGGGGGGGGGACTGGGTGTGGGGGGGGCGCTGCCTTGTCTAAATCATCTGAGGAGCACGTGATATCTGCTCAGGGATTCCTGGAATACACAGTGGTGTCCTAATGAAATAATAATGGGGCATACCCTCCTCCCCAGCATTTCCACAGGGAAGGCTTACCGTTACCCTGGAGAGGGATTAAGCCTAATAAATTATACTTCAGGATGCAGGATGTACACAAGATGTCAGGGCTGCGTATACACACGGATGGCCCTGAGCACAGCAAATTCATCATCCTCAGGTTAGACACACAGCAGGCACCAAGCAGCAGGAAGTGGCCTGGAATGTGTCCCGGTGAAGTGGTTATTAGAGCAGAGAAGGAAATACCGACAGTAATGTGAGGGATATTTACTGCGGGGGGGGGGGGAATTGGGGCCTGAGGGACACTGTGTTCGTGAGCCCCCACCATCTTCCCAAGAGCATATCATCCATCCTTGGGTCTATATCCAGGTTTCTCAACCTTGGCACCATTGACATTTTAGGCCAGACACTTCTTTGTTGGGGGTGGAGGGGGCTGTCCTGTGCTTATTAGGATGGTTAGCATTATCCCTGGCCTCTACCCATTAGATGCCAGTAACACCTCTGCCCCCTACTTGTGACCACCAAAATGGTCTCCAGACATTGCCAAATGCCCCCAGGGTAGGGCAAAATCACCCCCAGTCAAGAGCCACCAGTCTATACTAGGAAAGACAGAGTAATTTTGTTTCTCTGTTTGACTACCAGAGCCCAGTGGGTTCTGGTCTCACAGAAAGTCCTCCATGGACCCCTGGCTCCCTCCTCATCACAGAGCCAGCCGTTCTGCCCCTTGCTCGCTCCACACCAGCCACTGTGGGCTGCTTACTGCTCCTCATGTGCACCCAGCACGCCCCCTTGTTAGGGTGTGTGTATTTACCTCCATCTGGAATGCCCTTTGCACTGTCCCCTTCTCCAGTATCCACATGACTCATTCCTCACTTACTCAGGTCTCTGCTCAAATGTCACCTACATAGAGATACTGTCCCTTGACCATTCTACTTGAGAAGTACCCACTCCCATCATGCCCTAAGCCCTTCCTTATTCTGACCTATCCTCCTCTCCCCCTCCCACCCCCAGCTCTGTTCATTGCCGGCCATTCTATAGCTGTTGCCCATTTTCCTCATTGGAACACATGGCCCTTGAGGACAGGCCCTTGTTATAATCAGAGCTCTTCCAATACAGCCTGGCCATCACAGGTGCTCAAGAACCTGTTGACTGGATTAGGACCAAGACTGTACCTGTGCTGGTCACCAGGGTGAACTCAGCACCTACATGACGTTAAAGTGGGCTGTTGCATTATAATTAATGACTTCTTGTATGATATCCCCTCTTACAGGCGTGACATGGGAATGACATACAAATCAGGAGTGACCAAACAAAATGCATGTGCTATGTATCTGCCTGGGCCCAACTGTGCATGGAGCTAAGAGCTTAGCTTGGGGTCAGACTGATCTGGGTTCAAAAGTCTGCTGTGGGTCCTCGTGAAAAGGTCACACACTGATTGCTGGCTCTTTGGCAAATTATTGAATTCCTCTAGGCTTCATTTTCCTCATCTAGACAACGGGGACACCAGCAGTCCCTTCCTTGCCGGGTTGTTGGGAGGAGAACATGAGATCATGCCTACAAAATGCTTGTCATGTCCTGAATGCAATGAACCGTGACTCTTAGTTATATAAACGTGGGGCTGGTCCTGAAGGGACTTACCGTTTCACTAGAGGCTGGGAAGAAGTCCCTTGTGGAACCAAGTGGAAATACGCTGTTCTCAAGAGGGGTTAGAAGGCCTCAGAGGAGGAGAAGAAGCTATGGGTACCAAGTAGTGTTCACCTCGGAGGTGGGGTGGGAGCCAGAGACGATGCACTTGGCTCGCAGTCACCTCCATTTACACAGCACTTGACTTACCAAACTTCCCCATCGTTGTCTCATTTGACCCTCACAACGAAGCAGAGCAGATATGCTTTCCCTCCTGATGAGGAGAGAGGCTCAGAGACACTGAAGGACATAACAGCGAAGAAGCAGCAAGACCCAGACACTAATGCAAGTCTTCTGACTCTAAATTCACTCCAGTTTTCAAGGAATCAGAGTATGGCAAAAACACACTTAGCCTGATTCTAAGAATAGCTACCATTGTGGCTGGCTACGATGTGCCAGATGCTATGCTAAGGGCCTTGCGGGCATCGACACATTTCATAGTCACCACAGCCCTCTGAGAAGGTCCTCTTAGCATCTGCTCTTTGCAACTGAAGCTGAAACTCAGAGGTAGAGACACTGGTTCCAGCGGCAAAGCTGGGATTTGACCTGAAGTGGCTGTGGCTCCCACTCTGTGTGCCTAACCTCTGTGAGGTTCTACCTGACCCTCAAAGCAGGAGCAATGCAGTCTCCTGTGTCCCCTCCCTTGCCGTGACCCAGGGTTGGGTGATGGTGGAAATGGGGGAGAGAGGAAGGAATGGCTTTACATTTTCAACCTGGGCAAGTCCCACCAAGCTTCCTGAGGATGAGACGGAGGTGCTGGCTGAGCTTGGGGTTCAGTGTCAGTTGGCAGCTCGCTCACTGAGTGGTGCCTGCTGCCACCTCCCTCCTCCCAAGCCCTCTGGGGTCACCTTGTCAATGTGCCTTCCTGGTGGGTTCAGCAGCAAAGGATCCTATGGGCCTCTGAGCTTTTAAACAATGATCTGTAGCGGTGTGGACCTGCGGCCAGGGGCCTGAGTTGTGCGCTCTTCTGGAATTCAAGCTCCTTGGGGACTGTGTCCATTTTGGCTTTGCATCCCCGGCTGGCAGCAGGATTCCTGGCACATAGAAAGCACCCCATGAATGTCTGTGGAATAATGAGTGACCCTGTGGCTGAGTGGACTGCAGTCTTTCATTCCATGACATCCCTGTGCCTGACTTGGGCTCCATGTGGACCCAGGGATAGGACAGCATGAAGAATAGGTCTGCGGACCTGTTCTCCAAAGGCCCCTGTGACCTGAAATATCTTCTCGTGTTTCTGTCTCCGCCATTTCTACCTGAGGTTTGTCCTAAGACTGTAAGTTTCACCATCATACCTTCATGCCAAGGGCTGCCAGAGAATATTGTACAAACACATTTCTTTGGGTGTCCCCTTGCCAGGAACAAGCCCTTCAGCCCCTTCTGAAGCTGGGAGCGTGAGAGTACTGTTCCCGTTCTCTTACTGCACACTTGCCCTCCCCTTCTCAGCAGCTTCGTTAGAGCGGACATAGAAGCAAGAAAGGCAGTCAAGCCCTGGGTTACACTTTCAACAAGGAGAGCCATGCAGCTAGGTCCCCTGGGCATCTCCCAGGTCCCTCACTAGCTGGGAGCAGGATGGTGTAAGAGGGACGTTTTTCCTTTCCTATTAAAAATTGTTTGGGGATGAGAAGAACAGATGAGCAAATATAGGAATTAGAGAAAGTCTCTGTGTCCTATTTATCCCCAGGAAAGGAACAGGAAGATAAAATAACAGGGGCCCCGAGGAGAGTCCAGAGGCTTCCTGTGAGTGACTTATCATTGGGAACATCTGACGGAAAAGCTCTTTATCTGGATGCCTGGTACCTGGCAAAATATTCCGCCGAGGTGGGCTCAGGCCTGAGAAAACAGCACTTCCAAGTGATCCCTTTAGCAGCACAGCCTTGCCGCAGAAGGTCAGGCCTCACACTGCGGCCCTTCCCCTCCCTGGAGAGTGAACCCTACCTTGGGACACAGATAAAGTATGGTGGTGAAGAGCACAGGCTCTGCAGTCAGACTTCCTGGGTTCAAATCTTTCTTCTGCCACTTAGTAGCTGTGAGGCCCTAGGGAAGTTTGTTAAAGTCTCGGTCTCAGTGATCCATCAGTAAAGTGGGATAATATTTCCCTCATGGGTCATGGTGAGGATGGAGTGAGTTAGAACATATTTAGAAGAATTCCTGACATGTAGTAATTGCTCAGTAAATGGTAGTATTAGTATTATTATATTGAGAGTTTAAACTTCCAACAACCAATTGCCTATATACTCTAAACTTCTACCTATGAACCAGAACCCTCCAGAAACTCCTAGATTTTTAGTATGTGTCTAGCCATGAGAGGTAGAAATTCAACGGTTTCCTCAAGGACGGGCCCAGGGTCAAGTAGAGACCCTTTTCCTGCTCACTGGCCTTGGCTCATGGACATCTCCCTTGGGTTGGTAGGGAGTCCCCACCCATTCATCAAGGGGGCCATAGCACAGGTCCTTGTGACCCCTCAGGAAATCTGTGTCATATAAACCCTGATGGCCATGAGGAAGGACACTGGAGAGCAGGCAGCAGAGCCCTTCAGGCCCTCCCTACGGTACAAGTGCAGTAAAGGTGGCCAGTGAGCTGTTAATTTGCATAGTTCCTGAGCCCTGTCTTACTTTGTCCCTTACTGGACAATGCAATGGACTTAGGCAGGAGAGACATAAGCTGCTGGTTCATATCAGTGTATGGTTTCTCTATCTTCCTCAGAGGACTTCCCAGAAATCACATTAGCCATGAAAAGAATCATTGGTTGTTTATAATCTGTGCCAAAAAAAAGTTAGGTGATAAGATAAAAAGATTATGTATTCAACCCTGATTATGTATCAAGTACTGAACTAAACCTTTATATACATTATTTCACTTGATTGCCAACACAGTCCTATGAAATTAGGTACTCTATTATCTCTATTTTGTGGATGAGGGATCCAAGGTTCAGAGAGGTTAAGTATCTTGTCCAAGGTCACACAGCTAGGAAGTGGTGGAGCTAAGGTTCTAATCCAGGTCTGTTTGACCCTCGAGCCCAAGTGACTTTGTTACGCATTTAGGCAATGGAGTATCCTAATACAGGAATCATCCTCCTGAACTGCCTCCTGATGGCTTGGGCATCTCAGTTAAATACACACGTTCTTTCTTAGTAACAGGGAAATTAGGGTTCCTGTGCATGAGCCTTATTTAAAAACACACACACACACACACACACACACACACACACACACACACACACACACACAACAAACCCACCACATCTTTTCCTACTCATTTTAGGTGATATTGTGAAAAGGACACTTGACCCAGATATGCAGTAATTTTTGGAATAATTGAATTGCAGTGAATGCCTCTTAATTAAGCTATGACTTTCACCTAGTTCATCTTTTTCCTGAATGTACTCTCTTTTAATACCCAAAATACTTTGAGTCAAAACGAGGCTGGACCTGAAAAGCATTAACCTTTTTCTCTCTCTCCCTCTCTCATATCTGCAGCTCTAGCTCTGATTCCCATCTCTCATTTCCAGCTGCCCACAGGAAATGGCCACTGGATGTCCCAAAGCCGCTTCCAACTCCATGTCTGAAACAAAACACATCCTCTGGTCTGTGTCCCAGCCCCCCTTCCTGTTGGAGGTGCCATTATTCTCCCAGTCTCAAGGTCAGAGGAGCAGCTTTGATGGCGTTGCTTCCTTTATTCCTGATGTGGCAGGAGTTGCCAAGCCCACCAACGCTTCCTTCCCAGCATCCCTAGGATTTATGTCCTTCAGCACATCGTCCTGCGTTCCAACCCTCCTCACCTCTCCTCAGGACTCAGGCCCCTTTCCAATCTGCCTGTCACTGGCTGCCAGAGAGATCTTGCCCCCACTGGATGACTACCACATCTTCACCTGCCCAACAAGCTTCAGTGATTCTCTTTACCCAAAGCAGCGAGTCAACTAGGAGTCAAGGGGCTCCGTAAAGCAGCTCCTCTCTAACTTCCTTTTCCTATCAGATCCGTCTTCTCACTCGTAATTCAGCTTATTTTTACTTCCTCTGGCTAAAATGCCTCCTCTTTCCTCTTTACTTCTTTTTTTTTTTTTTTTTTAGCTGAGCCATCCTCCTACCTGTTGGCAGCTCAGCAGCTGCTCAGCTCGGGCTGGGCATCGAACCGCTGTTGCTCAGAGCTCACACTCTTGAGTGAGCTCTTAACCTACTGAGCCACTGGGCCGGCCCCTGCCTCCTCTTTACTTCTTTAATCTACCTGTGGGACAAGACCTGGAGAGTAAATTAGATTGTATGCCATTTTCCCACTCTGCTTAGTTATTGTAACTGCCTGAAGCTCTATAACGAGAACTCTGAGATTATATGCATGGTCTTTGTGAAAGAGAGGTATGTACGATCGATTAGTGATGCCTGCCATGGGTGTAGGAGGGCGACATGATTGATTAGTGATGTCTGCCATGGGTAAAGGAGGGAGAAATTGAAACCATTTTTGACTCTGGCTAGAGCCAGGTGATAGCCCGCCTCTTCCATGCAGCCTTGAGACAAGGCAACCCTATGGGTCACCTCGCCCATGATGCACTATCATATTAATAAACCACTTAGTGCAGTGGACTCTGAAAGTATTTTAAATGATATTTGCCTTGAGAAAACCATGATTGGAAATGTATTTATCTAGCTCTTTATTATATCCCATCCTGTTCTCTATCTACACCAGACAATTAAAAAACCTTACTTTTAACAACAATGGGAATTACTCTGTGCTGGGCACCATGCTGAGGTCTTGATACACATCGTCTCATTTAATCACCATGACTCTGTGAAGAAAGAACTCTTACTAGACCAATTTTGCAGATGACAAAACGTTCAGGGTAATGAGGTAACGTGTTCAAAATCGTGTAGTCAGGAAGTGGTGGTACCAGGATATACATCCATGGCTAGCTAATTCCAAACCTTGGCGTTTAGGTTGTCAGGTATTTTTATGGTTATTTATTAGTAGACAGTGTCATTCAGTGTCATCCTGAACTAGTCACTTTGGGTGAAGGTATTACAAGTAGGCTGTTAGGTCTTTGAGAGAAGAAATCTGCCAGGCTTTGTCATATCCTTCCGTTCCACACCCAAGCACAATCCTAAGCCAGAGCTGATGAACACTTGAAGTCTTTTTGATGCTCATTTTGAGGCCAGTCAGGCCTTATTAGTTATCTATTATTCTTTTAAGATATTTTCAAGGCCCTAGAAGCAGGATCGCAGATACATACAGAGTATGGGGGACTGGGCTCAAAATTACTCAGGAAACCTGAAAAACGCCAGGAGGCAAAAATATCCGTGTCTCTGGGACCTCAAGGAAATCTCCTACTTTTTCAGCTGCAGCAGTAACTTCTGGCCACAAGAGGGCAGTAAAGGCAAGGCTACCAGAACCTAATCTCACCAGACTCTACCCAGGCCTCAGAAACAAGTGCAGGCCTTGGCAGCAACTGCCATTTCTTTTATTATAGCCAATGTCATAAATCTTCAGATGAAAAATACCACAACAGGCTGGTGCAAAGACCTAACCTATGGCTTTCTTGCAATTTCCAGCATTAGGAATAGAACTATCAGCTCTGGCCAAAAGGGAGCATGGGAGCCATCTTTTCTAGAATGTTCTTGTGGTCCTATTCTTCCTGAGCAGGTTCCTGGGCGTCTCCAGCAAGGGCAGCATGGATCCTCTTCTGGAACGAGCCCAAACAGACAATGCTGCGAGGGAACCCCTGGAGGCACCCCCAGCCCCCTGTCTGGAGGAAGGCTGAGGGCCCAGATCTCAACTCTGGAAAACAAGCTGAAGTCCCTCAGCAGCTGGATTTTCAGCCCTGAACTTTTTTCCCAAAATGGCACTTCCCCTTTTTCTCCTGCTTTCGGCCTTGTCCTGGTTCTGTGGCAAACAGTAGCTGCGCTGGCAGTAGATCTGAGCCTCTGGGGTTAAGGCAGGGGCAGGAAGTCACCAGGTCATTGTGGGCAGCCCTGAGCTCCAATCTAGGTTATGTGCACATCTTGGCTGCATGAACTTAGACCTGATACTTAACGTCTCTAGGCCTCTACTTCCTCATCTGGAAAATGGGCACCGTGATCCCTTCCAGGTTTGTGCTGAGGAGTAGCAGAAGTAACTGTCTGTGAACTGGGGTCCCAGTGACAGCCTAGGCTGTAGACCCCAGCATGCCTGAGCGTCTCGGGGGCAATGGCTGGGCGTGTCAGGGTGTTGGGGGCACCTGGGCAAGGGCCATAAGTTAACTGGCCCAGGGAGCCCGCTGAGGGAAGTTGGGTGTTCTTCCTCGCTCCCTCAGCATGCAGAACCCCAGTGAGGAAACGACACCCAGAAACTGTTGGGGGGCCATTCCTGTCATCTCCTCCAGTGCTGTCTCTTAGCCCAGGGGAGCTGGGAGCTGAGAGTCCCTGAAATGAACAAAGGGAGGAGTGTGATGTGGGAGCCAATCCCTAGGGATGCTGGGGAGAGTCATGATGGCTTTTCCCTCAGCCGCCTCATCGCAGAGCTGCTGATTGTCCAGGGCAGCCCAAGAGTGGGCAGGACGGGGCAGGAGGAGGGATCATGTCAGCCACAGGGTCAGGGCTGCACCCGGGGCCAGGAAGAGGGACATGAACCCAGCAACTGAGGAGCCAAGTGGACAGAGTCCTGTGTGTCTGCCCATCATCACCATCACAACAATAATAATAAAATAGTAACTTTAATCTACTGAGCACCCACCACACTTCAGGCATTTTCTGTACACGAAATGCCCACAGCAGCACTTCCAAGTAGGTGTCATCATTATACCCATTTCACAGATGAAGACATTGAGGTTCAGAGAGTCTAAGGAACTTACCAACTAGCTAAAGAGCAGCAAAAGCCAGAATTCAAACCCTGATGCACCTGACTTCACACTTCAGCCTCTCTCCGTTTCCCCACTGCCTCTCTGGAAGAATTGGTCCTAATCCAAAGGAGAAAGACCACATTATATTTACTTCAACAATTTGGTTACTTTGAGTTAAAATGCATCTAACTCAGAGGCAGATTTCAAAAGCCAGCTGATGCTTAAGGGATGAGCAGTGACAAAAACAGAATCCTGGGTGCAGAAAATGGCCTGGGGGAGATGCCCTGCGGGATGTGCTCCACGGGAGGTGGAATATAGTGTGGGGAGTGGAGTCAATGGAATTGTAATAGATATGTGTGATATGGGGGAGGGGGGTTGTTACTTTGTGAGGGGTGATAAGGATAACTATTGCATTGTTTTGTACACCTGAAACTAATAATAAAAAATAAAAATAATATAATAAATAAATAAATATAAATTTCTAAGGAAAAAGAAAAAGTTCTTGGGGAAAATTTTGTTATCTCTCTTTTTCCGTCAGTGTGTCCGACCCCCACCTGGCTCTTTGAATGTTAGAATACTGGCTGGGGCTGCAGGGGGGCCAAGTACGCTGCAGAACTTCTGTGCTTGGGCAAAATTTTTCTTCCTGCCAAGGTGTCATCGAGTCCTTTATTGCATCCCCAGCTCTGGACCGCTCACCCGCTGAAGAGTGAGGTGCCTTTTCACCTTCTTGAAAGACAGTCATGATCTGCCTGAAGAGGCTGAAGTCAAATTTGTTGGCTCTCCAACTCACTGAGCCCCGCAGAGCAACAAGCCAGAGCCTGCAAACCCGTCCTTCTGTAACTGATTTATCCAGGAGCCGTTGGTCACCCACCAGCTGGCAGAATAGTGTGGCCGGGACAGGGAGGGCCACCGCCCCCAGCCCACCGCACACACAGATCCTCACGGCTTTGTCCTCTCTGCTCTGGAACACTTGCTTCCCTTTGGCCAGGAATTAGGGGAGAGGGAGACGGCAGCGACCATCAGGGACACTTGCGCTTTTGAAAAGTGGCTCAGAGTGACACCGACACTCACTCACACGGGTGGGAGGACACAGCTCGCAGTCTCACCATCTTCTCTTTGCTGGAGAGTTCACTTGGGCCTCACCTTGAAGTCTTCATTCCTGTGTGTACCTCAAAGCCAGGTAAATGCCTGCCCGCCTCCGCCGGTGCCTTTGAATGCTTTCTCCCAGAACCGCCTGTGGGTGGGTGGTGATTACATATTGAGCCAAGGTCCCTGTGTGTGAATAGACAGAGGCCCTTTCCTGCTGCTCCAGAAACATTTGCTGTTCAAGACACCCAGGATGCTCTAGGGTCAAGAGTAACAGCTCCCAAGCCAGTGGGGTCTCAGGCAGGGGAGTCCACCGGTAGTGCAGTTTTGGAAAAATGTGCATATTGTTGCTTCTCGTTTGCCCACTGATCTTCCTCCTTGAGGAAACCAGGAGAGGGAACCAGGTTTAGATAAAGTGAGGGTGGGTGACAAATCCCCATGAACCTGAGAAACCCAGGGGGGCCCTGGAGACTCAGCCACAGCAGCCGCCCTTGAGCCCAGAGAGGAGGCCGGCCAGGGGGCGGGGGCAAAGCCAGAACCGGCAGAACACAAATTCTAAGAAGACCAAGTATTGACCCAAATGAGATGGAGCTAATCTTGAAACCATCGTTTAAAATTAGAAGAGGCTGAGCTACAGAGAACCAATGTGTGTCACCTCAGTTTCCTTATCTGTTGCATGGGCATGATAACACAAGTCCAAATTTCCTTCCTGTCATACTCAAATCCAAAAAGCTCTGAAAACAGAAAGCTTTTCTTTTTCTCCCACCTGTTGGGCACTAAAACTCATTTAGTGGTGAGGTCTGACCTGATTTGACGTGAATGTGAAGCAATTTATAATTTTTATTTGTTCCACCAAATGTGAAAATACTAATGTGTTTGACCAAAGGCTGCCACCACACGTCATCTGGGGGGGGGGGGGTATGTATTATAGGGTCTATGCCCATATTATTCCTTTACTAAAATCTGGGGGCGAGGAGGGAGGCTTAATTTTGAAACACAACAGGCTCCAAGCATTCTTGGATAAGGACCTGAGGACCTACAATACCTTCCTCAAAATATTATTCTGAAAATCAAATGGGGTGATACATGTAAAGCACTTAGCATAGGATTTGACACCTGGTGAGTAATTCCTTACCCAGCCCCTACCAACCCCACCACCACCACCACCAATGACATGCCTGTCAGATTTGGGCCTCAGACAGAAAAGACAGCTGGGCACGGTTTTGAAGAGGGCCCTTTTCCCTGAAGGAGAAACTCCAGAATTTCCCTTGTACCCCCAAATCATATTTCTCTTAGTGAATCGAAATATCTACCCCTGATGCCTCCCGGTTTGCCCATTAAAATAACTCCATTTCTAGAAAGAACGTTGTGCTATGCATAGCTTTCTCCCCCAGCTGCTTTAAAGTTGCAATGCTCTGGGTTGGTTATGAAGTTGAAAAATACATTCACATCTGTCCTTGATCTGGCAAGTCAAGAACATAAAAACTCAGCAACACAAAGGCATTCTTCTGCGCCCCTCCCATCAACTGCATGGGCGAGTAGGAGCTGCTTTACATATGTTTTTGATGCCCAAATTATAACATTTGACTTGTTTCTCCTGCTCCAAAGTGTTAACCAAATAAATAAGAATTAGATGATGTTTGCATAAACTTAGATACATGACCTAAGATTCTTGTTTCTCTTCTGACTTCAGCATAAGGCTTAGCTACTTAATCGCTACACTTTAAAGCATGTGTTCTATTTATTTATTTTATCAAATCCATTTCTGCAGTGCATAACCTCTTCTTTGACAAATATATAAGCAAGGAAGTTGCTTTGCATTCGCACCAAAGTGGAATGAAACCTACATTGAAGCCTTGTGGCTCTCTAGGGGTCTGGCCACTTTGCTTCCTTATCTGGATCAATGTAGGTTCTTTTCTGTACTCCGAACTTTGGCCCCCTGACTTCTAGCCACTGGCCATGGGGAGGAATGGGTGTAGGGTGACCAATTGACTCTACTTGTCTAAGACTGAAAGGTTCCCCAGGCATGGAACTTTTAGTTTTAAAACTAGCAACGTCTTGGGCAAACTGAGACCAAGTGGTGACCCTGGTATGGGTGAGAGAATGGGTGTGTCAGAGTAACCTATCCCAACTACTGGATTGGAGTGTACAGGCCATCTTTAATTCTGAACAGATGTGTCTACCACATGGTCATGCAACCAAGTGAAGGGAAGTGAAGGATACTACCGAAGTGAGGACTTTGGTGGGGAGACACTGTGAGTCATGCAGGAGGAATCAGGGGTGGGGGCAGCCTCAAACCAGTACCTCTCAGCCACCGGGGACAATGGGATGGGAACCCGCTCTGAAGAGCTTGGTGAGGACCCAGGGGTGGCACAAGGAGAAGACCACAGGAGATGTTTCTCCCACAATGCCAGAATGGAACAGAAGACCCCCCCCACAAACAAACAAACAAATAAACAACAACAACAACAATGCATACAAGGCTGTCTCAGGAAGAAGAGCAGAAGGAGGTGTGAGAAAAATCCAGAATGAGTTGAGATCACATTCTGAAAAGACCAAAATGTATCCCAAAGAGCTCATCTTAGATTGTTTTAAACTGGAAGCAACTGAGATATTAAGAATGTCAAGCATTTTATGTGGTGAGGGTGCAGGATCAACTTGACATTGGTTGTAGAGGAAATGTTACATTCTGGGGACACATTCAAGTCTTGGAGCATAGGCGTGGACACCTTGTTCCCCACTGGCTTTGTGATTATGACAGCTTCTATTGCTTTTAGGGTTAAATCCAAATTTGCACCACATGACCTTGCATGACATGGCCCCTGCTCCACCTCTATTCCAATCTATCTCATCTGGTACCATGGCCTCTTCTCTCTCTCCTTGCCCAGTACACTGGCCTGCTTCCACACTCTCAGGGCCTTTGCAGATCTCCTGGTCCTACCTCCTGAATACTTCCCTTATTTCTCCTGGATCACTCTTATTTCCCCCTCTTCATTCTATATTAAATGTCCTTTGTTGGGGGGTGCAATTCATGACCCTTGAAATTAGGTCACAAGCCTAATTAATCATGAGGCTACCTAGATTCGATGGTAATGAATCA
>NW_017731455.1:3284330-3331516 GCF_001890085.2 Hipposideros armiger | reverse complement strand
AAGTGATTGTCTTTATCTTGCCTAATTCAAAACTCTCCCAGTGCTGAGATGGCTATCCAGGGGGCATTTGACAAAGACATTCAAAGGCAAATAAACTAGTCCCTGCTTTCTAGACATAGATAACAATTGAAGCAAAAAAAAAAGATTTACTAACAAGTTTGGGAGGAAAAGCTGGGAAAAAGATGCTTTGGGATATAAGGGCTTTGAAAAGCTGTGATATTTTCTTGAAAATCTTGAAGGCCACATACATGCCCAGGGCTGGTTCCATGCTCAGGAAAGAATGAAAGAGTCCCTAAGCTCTCACCTCTGGCTGGCCTTCAGGTGTTGCACAAGCAGGAAGTAAAGGCAAAGGAAGAGCTGTGAACTACTTGGCCGAGTGTTGAAGGCATGTCCTAGTACACACTACAGCCCATCTGCAAAGATTGGGATTTGTTGTTGTTCCAGACATTTAAAGAAATCTGTCCAATCTCTAGCTGATCATTAGGCTAATGGAACAGAGATTTCAGTGGTCACAAATGACGAAGAATACAGGCTTTACAAAATTAGTTCAGAAAAGTCATTAAACAAACAACAACTACTACAACACAGTATCTACAAACCTTGGGGAGGAGGTATATTTAATTTCCAGAATGACCACTTTATAATATTCAAAATGTACAGTTTGAACAAAAAAAAAATTATGAAGCATGCAAATAAACAAAAATGTATGGCCCATGCACAAGAAGAAAAGCAATCAATAGAAACTGTTCCTGACAAAGCCTAGATGTTGGACTTACTAAGGTAAGAACTTATATCAACTATTTAAAATATGCTCAAAAACCTAAAGGAAACCAAGAAAATAATGTTATAATCAAATAAAGGATATCAATAAAAAGATAAAAAATATAAAAAAGGAACTAAATTGGAATTCTGGAGTTGAAAAATTACAATAACAGAAATGAAATATTTACTAGCTGGGTTCAATAGCATATCTGAGCAGACAGAGGAGAGAATCGGCAAAACTGAAATTGAATTAGTCAAGATTATCCAGTCTGGGGTGCAGAAAGGAAACAGAATGAAGAAAAATGAACAGCCCAAGAGACCTGTAGGACCCTATCAAGAATACCAACATATGCATAATGGGAGTTCCAGGAAAGCAAAGAGAGAAAGGGAGGTAGAAGGAATATTAGAAGAAATAATGGCTAAAAATTTCCACTTTTCATAAAAACATTAATCTACACATCCAAGAAGCTCAACAAACTCCATATAGTACAGTCAGGGTGATCCACACAGAGATAAAGTATAATCAAACTGTATAATCAAAGACAAAGAGGGAATCTGGAAAGCAGCCAGACGAGTGATTCATCGTGTAGGAGTGAGCCTTAATAAAATTAACAGCTGATTCTTTTTCAGAAACCATGGAGGCTAGAAAGCAGTAGGTTGATATATCTAAAATGCTGAAATAAAAAACTACCAATCGAGAGTTCTATACCTGACAAAACTAGCCTTCAAATATGAAGGAGAAATTAAGACTTTCCCAGATAAACAAAAAAGGAGAGAATTAGTCACTAGAAGACCTTCCTTACATGAAATGCTAAAGGGGGTCTTTCAGGCTGAAGTGTCTTTCAGACAGTAACTCAAATTCACCCAAAGAAACAAAGATCGTCGTTAAGGTTTAGATTTACACAGGTAAATATAAAATACAGTATTAATCTATTTTTGGATTGTAACTCCTGTCTTTTCCTCTGTGATTTAAAAGACAGACAACTGCATCAAACAATAATGATAAATCTGTGTTGGTGGGTGCACAATGTGTAACGATGTAATTTGTGACAGTAACATCATGAAGGGGGAGCAGAGAAGGTGTGTTGAGGAGAGATGTGACGGAAGTGAGCGGGAGGTACGTAGAGGTCTGGAAGAAGAGTGTTTCAGGCAGAGGAAAGAGTGAGAGGGAAGGTCTTGGGACAAGAACTCCGCCTATGTGAAGAATAGCAGAAGGGCCACGTGGCTGGATCGGAGCAAACAAGTGGCGGAATGGTAGGAGATGAGGACTGAGAAGTAGCAGGGGCCAGACCACACAGGACCTGGTGGAAAAATCTAAGAACATTGAACTGGGCTCACACTCACTGGCCCTGCAGTCGAACCGAATGAGCTGATCTGCCTCAAAACCATTTGCATCCTGGATTGAAACACCTTGGGATGGGTATGTCCCAGTCAATGTGGCCACATGCTCTAAAGGGAAAGAGCAGTGCAGCAGCTCGGCTACCACAGCCCCACCTGGTTCCCTGGTTACTCTGAAATAATGGGAAGCAAGCCAGTCTTTAGGGAGGAAATAAATGAAAAGTCCAGTTCTATGTTCCAGCTACCAGAATCAGCCGTCCTCCAGAAACAAGCAATTCTCCCTCACCTGTGGTGTCTTTGTCCTGCTCCCCACTACCTTCTTCCCAGGGGGTTCCTTCTGAGACTTGTGTTTCTTCTCTGTGCCTAAACTGCAGCTTATGCATATTATTATACAGCCATCCTGACTTTGTTGAGCAGTCCTGGTTGACAAATCCTGCAGGAAGAGTCACAGGCTGAAGATGAGTTTGTAGTCTTGGGCACAGCTGCTGATAAATCATTTGGAATTTTAAAAGGAAGCTCTTTTGTATCAGGGTGTAGGTGGACCAGCTGTTTCTTGGCTTAAACATACGTATTTGGGGTCTAGAAAGAGGACCCCATTTGGCTTCCACACTTGAGAACTCCAGTTTTTCGTTGCGAGTCTCCATGAATTCCGACCGTTCCCAGCATCCACCCAGGACAAGCTCATGACTGCCCTCAACTGACTCCACCGCGGTCCGCACAGGGTTAACCTACATTTACCTGTGCTCCCCTAACCAGTGAAAAGCTGGAAGCATTTCTGTTTTACTTCTGTTCTTCTGTTTAACACTTTTCCTAAGTCGCTCATTTTTTCAAAAAGTATTTCCTTTGTCCTTTTGGAAGGATGAAGTTGTTTTCATCTCATTGTGTTTACCCAAACCTTTATCACCAAAGGCTTTATAAGTTATGCCTGCTATTTCTTAGCTTCTGGGTATAATTAGTACCCATTGTAATCATACAACTGAGCAATCACAGGAGGCTCCCTCAGGGACCAGGGCTGGGAGAGAGACTATTCATAAAATCACACGTAATATAGTCTTATCTTGCCAAGAAAAAAAGCCATCTGTCTGGCATCCCACAACCCAACACTAATCCGGTAGCCCTCTTTAGGGTGGCTACTTTCACCAAAGTGTGCCACCAACAGGTTTCCAAAGAAAACAAGCCACACACAGGAAGTGACTGGAATGTTTATGGACATTGTCAAAGGGGAGATGCCGGTGTGCTGTGAGTAGACAAATGTACCTCGCCACCCAGAAAACAAAAAAGGATGAAGAAAAGAAGAGGGGCAGCCTCTTCTGCCTCTCTCTCCCACGGCAGTGTGCAGAAAAGCAGCTTTTATTTCCCCTCCTAAAGGTTTTCCTGGTAACTGCTGCAAAAAAGCCAGGAAGTTCATGAATCCCACCCTATCCCTCTCTCCTACCCCCTCCCGAAGAAGCAAAATAGGCTTATTTACATAGGTCAGCATCTGAAAGTAATTAAACATGTAATCGTATATTTGCAGCAAGTCCTCTCATCTACGGTAAATTCCCATCACCAAATGCGATCACCACTCTACATCTGTGGTGCACTTTATGTTTCCTTTTTCCCTCCTCGCACTTATGTAATGGATTTAGATACTTACAGCCATGTGCCCCAGCTGGGTGAGTGGGGGTAAACAGCCCCATTTTACAGGTGAGAAAAGTCCAAGACTCACCCAAGTTCAGTAAAGCCAGGTTTCCTGGTTCTCAGTGTTGAGTTATTTCTACTGTATTATGACGATGATAAGGCATGGTTTATTCTGGTGTGTTGATTGCTTTAGGTCAATTCGGTTTCCATATGTACCAGCCTAGGCTGCAAAATGTTCAAAAAATTAATTACAAAGGAAGATGCCGCTGAATAGGATTTTATATACAATTTTGGAGCTAGAAGTTGACTTGAAACACATGTGGACCACTCCCCACATCATGGACAGAGCCTGTGCCCAGGAGGGGCCATGTCAGCCAACAGTGACCCACAAAGGAAGTGGCTGCCCAAAGCTGCAAGAGAAGGCTCTGACACCTAGAAGATTAATCCAACATCTTCCGGTGGATCCAGAAGTCACTTCCAAGTTCTAGTCCTATTAACCTTCTCTATGCATTGCCAGAGGGTCAGCGTTGTAAAAACCACATGTAATTAAATGAGCTTTCTGGTTGTTTGAGTTCTAAATGGAATTTATGGTCTTAAAATCAAATGAACACAGATTGGGATGTTATACTAGAAGGCAGTATAATGTAGTAGCTCAAACCCTTGACTGGGAATCAAGACACCTCTTTTCTGACTCAAGTTCTGTTAAAAGTTTCCCAGGTTATTAGGGAAGGGGGTAGAGGCCTGGGGTCTGGTTCCCCATCTGCTATTAAACTGGCGGTCTGAGGCCAATTTCTCTGACACTCAGTTTTCTCATCTATGACATGGGAAGGGAAGAGGTTGGATGGATTGATCTAGAAGGCCCCTTCTGCCTTGAGAAACCTTTGATTCTAAAGTACACGTCACACTGTCTCTCCCCATCCCAGTCACTGGGAGATCACCTTGGAATTAGCAAGTCATTTCAAAGTACAAGTCAAATCTCAACTGGACCCCCAAAAGAAGCTTGCATTTTACTTACATTGTGTAAGGGGGTGTCACATGGTGTGGGTGGGTATGAGACGTTTTTTTGGTCCCACAGCTGTTTGTAATCAAATCTAATGGTATTTGTTCTAATAGGATTTGATCTGTACGTTCCCTTAATGAAACATCTTCCCTTCCCTCAGGCCAGGGAGCTTTTTCTTCCCCTGAATCCAGGAGCAATGTTCTCCTTATTGTGGAAGTGATAAGCAGATAACAATGCTGGGAGATCTTCCAGTCCAAGCTCTCACTGTTCAGATGAGGGGGGTCGGTGGTGCCTTTAAGCACCACCAGGACTTACGGCCTGCCGCTGCCTCCCCAGCTGGTGACCCAGAAAACAGAAACGAAAGACGCGCACAGAAAGGAATGGTCAGCATTTTCTGACTGCTCTTCCTTCTCCTAAGCCCATTAAAGAAGTTCAATTGCGTGTCCATAGGGAGAACGCCTCTATTGCTAACGCCGCAGCAGCTCAGGGAGTAGGACCGGGGAGGCAGTGGGGAGCGCACCCTCACTTCTCCCACTGTTGGAGCCCAAAGCGAGCCTTCTTCATGCCTTCCTCTTCAGGCTGTGTTTGCACATCATCTCCCGCCCCCCCACCCCCTGACACACAATACTGAATAAATATGCCTGGCCCTGGTCCATGTGGGAATTCTGGAGAGTTACGATTGTTATTCCCAGGAACGCACAGACACCAGCAGAAATTCATTTCCCAGACGCACGGCTATTTTGAGAACCAAATCTCCTGCTGTAGCAATCAACTTGGGGACTTTTCAAGTCTCGCTTTACAATAGAAACCTGTTCTGCCTTCAGCTGCCTTTTACCTACAAGAATTCAATAAGCAAGAGAGAGACCATTAGAGTTCCCTCTCCCCATCTCCGCTTTGGCCCGACATGCAATCCCGGCCAACTTCCCTGACTCTACATCTTAGTAAATTCTTCCTGACAATAGTTAGTGACAAGCATGTCAGAAACAACAAACTCCGTCATCTGTATGGCTTATCAATAATTTAGGCTCTTCCCCCTCATGAGAGCCTGTGTGTTTTGCAATAATGAAATATATGATTTTAAAAATAAATAATAAGCTGTTGTCAGCCCGATTGTAGCTGCAAGTTATGAATGTGATTGATTGATTGAACATTTGACTTCATCCGCTCGAGCAGGATCAAAGGAAGACTCTTCCACCCGCCTAAGGCCACTAGCAATTTATTTAGAGACTGTGTTCGGATCCCAGCAGGTAGCAATATTGGACTGAGGTACACAGAAAAGCAGCTCTTTGAGGTTTTTTCCAAGTCCAAGGGAAGCAACAAATGAGTTTTTTTTTTTTTAGTTCATTAAATCATTAACCACTTAATCACTAAAAACAAGACGTTGTAAGCAGTCCCCATAGCTGGAGTACTCCGGAAGAGAAGGAACGCTGCTTTGCTGAGATCTGGCATTAGAAGGTGGGCCCTGCTCCCACAACATGACAGTCTCTAATTTTTTATTTATATGGCACTGTATTTTTTTTTCTTCATCTTAACTAATCAGTGTGGCAACAGCCACTCTGACATCCAAAAGTGACAGGTGTCTGAATTGCAATGAGGTGTCTATCCGAACGCCAAGGCGGGGGAGGGAAACACAAAGGTATGGAGGACATGTTTGTAAAACAAATATTGCAACTGTGAGGCAGGTTGAATGGAAAAGGAGGAAAAAGAGAAAAGAAGAAACAGCGTAGACGACACTGCTGGTGGTGTGGAATAAAAGGTCTAAATTCAGCCAGGGTAGAGCCCTTCCGCGGCTTTGGTGTTCAGTTGGCATAGAAGAGGCTATCCCATCTTTCTCACGAAGGGTCTTGGGGTCAAGTCCCTCACAGTACTGCTCCCCTGGGCTTTTAAAAACCCTGCAAGCCAGGACTCTCCCAGAGAGCAGGGAGCTGTTCGGCATTCGAATGGGCGGGGCTGGCAAGGAGCCGGAGCCTGGTCCTAACGGGGGTGCCTCGAACAAAGGAGACAGGATGTGAGGACATCCACCCACAGAGGGACAGGCCCATCTTAACAAGAACAGGTTATGGTCTTCGCTGTTCTAGCAGGGGAATGGAAGAAAGGGAGCATGTCTTCCCTTCCCAGCTCCCTAGTTCCACGCTGTCTGACCTCAGGCAAGGCAATTTAATAATCATCCGAACGCTTTTGACTTCATAGGGCCTTTCATCCACGGATCTCAAAGCGCTTCACAAATACCAATTCATTAACCTTCACAACCCACCCTGGAGGACAAAGGGTGGGCATGTTTCTCCCTGTGGTGGGAACACTCAGCTGGAGGCACGGCGAAAGCGGTGCCTCCTTCAAGGTCACTTGAAAGTCAACCAGCAAACTCAGGAGTGAGATCCGGAGCAGCTGGCACCAAGGCCGGGTGCCGCAGATTGCTGGGGCCTCAGTTTACCCTCCTTTAGGCCCTTGGGCTGGATTCCCACCTCTGATTCTCCTCATATGGAACAAAGAAATTGCAAGTTCAGAAAGGGCAGGGAAAAAAACATTACTTCCTTACCGCTCGCTTTTAGCTAACTGCTTTCACAAATTGCATCTCCTTCGCTCCCTGCAAGAATCCTGTGACGTTCTATAAACCCCATTTTACAGGGAAGGAAATTGAGGCTATGGGATGTTAAAAATTTACTCAAGGTCACCTGACTCATATGCAGTGGAACCGACAATCTGTTTATAATAACAATAATAATTATAATAATAATTATCATTCATGAGTATTCACAGTCACTCCCCCAAGGCTGCCTCTAAGAATTCTGCTTTCATCTATGGCTCTTTCTGCAGCTATGATTATTAACTCATCAATTGAGCCTAAGAGCTGTGACAGGAAATGCTGAGGCCAGGAATGGCAAAAAAACCTAGCTGGATGTATGGAGGAGAGCATGAAGTTACTTACAGGAACAAAGGAGCAGCTCTGAAAAGAGAGGAGAGTAGAGGAAGGTGAGAAGGACAGCTCTGGACGGAGGGGTTTAGAGGGAGATTTTAAGGGACTGAGCTGTGCATAGGGGAAGAGAGAGGCTTAGGAAGCAGCTGCTGTGCATGTTTGAACTCTATCACGGAGAGATGGGGAAAAAAGAGTTTTAAGAAGTTTTGCTTTGCATTGTGATGTGGTACCGAAGGGACTGACAGCAGTCTAGATTTGAACCGCTTCTGAGTTGCTCTTGGATGCCAGCCTGATGCTTCCTTAAGTGCCATGCGAGGCAGAAGCAGGCAAAACTCAGTTTGGTGCTCTGTGGGTTGCACATCTGTCAGCAGCACATCTCTGCTCTTTTCATGTCACCGTGCCTGTCGTCCTCCTGTCTTGGCTGAGCTGGACACTCCTGATTCTGTGCTCCTGTGGTGTGAAGGTAGAGTGGGTGCTGACCACATGCTTTCCACTCTTATCGCTGTTTTGGGATTGAATGCTCCTTCCCGTGAGTAACCTTGGTGGGGTTTGGCAGAACAAGCAGCAAAATGGACTCTGCCATCCAGGCAAACTGCTACACAAACCAAGGGGCAACTAATATTGGCAGGATAGATTAACTGCCATGACACACAGCTCCAAAATGTCAGTGGCTTCACATCAGGAAAGGTGATATTTCACTCCCGGGACGTCCCTGGTCAGCAGTTCTCCTGTGCAGGTCCACTCTGAGCTGTGACTCAGGGACTAGGAGTCCTGTATGTTCCCATCTTCTGAAGCCTTGGAGTCTTGTATATCCATTTGCAAGAATGGCAGAAAGACACAGTGTGGAGATAAGCACTAGAGTTAGGAGCCATGCGTGGAGATGACGTACACGCCGCTCTGCCAATCGCATGGTCCCACCTAACTGTGAGGGAGGCTGAGATGTGTTGTCTACTGTGTGTCCAGGAAGAAGAGGAAATTTGATCTAGCAAACATAAAGCAGTCTCTGCAACACAGGGTCCTCCACCACAACACCAGGTCCCCCCATATCAGCCATATTTGGAACCCTGCTGGAGCTGCTCCTGCAGGCAACTGGGCATCAAGTTTGTGGGTGTAATATGATTCTTCCCCTCCACACACACACACAAATGGATTTGTGAGTAAACTAGAATTCTCCAGAAAGGAGCAGAGCTTGTTTGAGGAGTTTTGAAAAAAGGCTGTATGGACAATTGGGAGGCATCTGACATTTTCTGGTTGGAGGGAGACCATGTCTAATTTCATAACTGCCTTTAAACTGACATTGACCAAAACGCCCTTCTCTTTAGTCTGCGAAAAACAAAAAAAACTCCACCACATGTAATTTGTGAAACTTGGTTGGCAAAGGGTTCCCCACCTAGACACAAAACGTGAATGCTAAAATTTCTCAAATTTTCATCTTCGATATCCATCCAGTTAAGGCTGACCATACTTTCTTGGAATATCCAGTCAGTCTTAGCAAAAGAAGGCGATTTGTCCCTCATTTTCAGAAAACAGGCTTGGTTCTCTTTCCATGTGCAGCCATGGCCTCAGCAGTGAAGTTGGTAGGAAACTTCATTCCTCTGTTTCCTCAGAGAGACCGTGTCTCTGGGTCACTATGACAATTGCCAAACATGCACCTTTATTTTGGAACACAGCTGTACACACGCCTCTCAGATTGCAGGGGTTTAATAACAACAAAAACCTGCTTATAGCACAGTCTGTTTCTTTTCATTTCCCCTGAAAATAGCAAACGCTGGTTGTTACCGTGAACCAAGGCTGAAATATCCCAAAGCAGCATCTAGACACCCGTTCTTTCTCACAAGTTCTTTTCTCTGCTGCCTTCAGTAGCCCCTCCCTTTCCATTTGTCGAGACAAAAAGAGAAAATTCTGTAACTACTGGCCTCTGCCCAGGAACACAGAAGAAAATGAAGCAAGGCAAACAACAGAGAAAAATGAACAACAAAAGAACCAACTCAAATGAAACTGCTTAACGATCCTATGGGGCAGGCCCAGCAGGTATGTGCTTTGACTTTTTTGTTCTTTTTCTTAAATGTCCAGAGCGTTGTCCAAATTCTTAGAGTAAAATGGAAGGTTGGGAAAAGAGCTCTGACAACCTCTACATAGAGATGATTTGCCCACCAATATGGACCCTGAATCTTTAAAGAAGTCATCTGGTTTGACTCAGTCATGCCACTTCTGAGACTCTATCCAAAGCTAATGGCTTAGTTCAGAGTCTCCCAGAAGCAGAGCCTGAGACAAGGATTTGGTGAAAGCAAACAGTTTCTTTGGGAGATAATCCCAGGAAGCATCGTGAGAGAGTGGGGAACGTAGGACACAGATGAGAAGAAAGCCGATACAATGGGTACAGTAGTGAGCTGGACACTGGACACTGTGCAGAACACGCCTTTCAGTTGTCACCTGGAGGGGCAAGGAAGGATTCTGAAGTTCGCATCCCCACTGCTCCTATACATTAATGCTAGCATGTCCAGGCTACTCTACACACACAGAGACCAAGCACGGCCAGAGATCAAGTTCAGGCAGGTGACATAGGAAGCCTGCAGACCATCCAGGGACAGTCTTAAGGTACCCCTGGAAAGGCCCAGGGAAAATATCTGGGATGTTGACAGTATCTGCTATAGGTAATAATTCTAACATAGAAAAAAAAAAGTGTAACGGAATTGCAGCATTACCTATAAATGACATTACCCAATTTAATGACCACATTCGAGGGAGGGTTACACAAGTTCTGGCACATCCACTCAATGAAATATGGCCCAGTGTTATTTTGTTCAGTAACATTTCTGTGTGTCAGGCTCTGTGCTAGGTCCCAGGGTCCCTATGATGAGAAAGACAGAGCTGGTCCTTGTCCTGGAAAGTGAATGGTCTCATTTGTTTATGCAGGATTTGAAAAAACGTGGGCACATGCCCAGGTTGTACTATAATACCCTAGAATTGGGATTGTCCATACAGCATGACCTTAATTCTGTTTTTAAAGATGCATAGAAAAAAAGACTGGTGGGAAATATGGCAAACTGTTAACCATGATTCTCTTTGGGTGATGGGAGTTTCTTTACTTCTTGCATTTTTACTTTCGCCAAATTTTCTAGAAGAAAAATGTATTCTTCTCATGAGGGAGAAACATAATAAACTTTATTTGAAAATAAGAGGAAAAGAAGTCACCTGCCAAGCAGAAGGGAACTCAAAGCTGGCCCTTCTCACCCTCTCCCTCTGCCCATCTTTTAAGTGTGTCTACCTTTTCTGGTTTCCTGCTGAATCTGGGACCAGCATCTGATGCAAAATAATTTTGGGGCACTTCTCAGGCATGACTGGGTCCTGAAAGTAGCAAGCATCTCCTGATTAAATATGAAGTTCTTAGGGCTCCATAAAGAGAACAAGAAATATCTATCCCTTTTATTTTTCTTAAATTAATTCATGGAAATATGAAGCCCATAGTCATGTGGTCCAGGCTGGTTCCTCCATATAACTGATTAGCTTTGATACTGTTTCAATAGTTAGCCAGTGACTTCAGTGTCAGCAAATTTCCTGCTCCTATTGGAAACATACCACCCCAACGAGAGAGAGGGGACCTCCACATTGGAGAATTTATTATTTTTTTTTGCCAATCATCCCTCTAGTAGATTCTTGAGACTTGGGGATGAAAGATGTTACCTCAATACAAAGTGTTCTGTGAAATGCTTTGAAAATGTAAAATGAGCTAGGCGTAGAGGGAGCAGAAATATGACTACATTCAAAGTCATTTCATTTATTGGAATAGTTACCACTGGCAAAGTTCATCCCGAAATATTTTCCACGCAGTTTTAAAAGGTGAAATTTCTTAGAAATCCCCTCCTTAGACTCTCCCAAACCCCTTGAGTCTAAATAATTTCTGATAGGCGGAAACATTTAAGTTCTTAAGCCCTTCATTAATTCCGTATTTGGCTATAGATCCAGGCTGCAGGGTTGCACAACCACAGCGGCTCCACTCCCATAGGGCTGGCTGGCCCTTGGAGTTCTGCAACAGAGAGTCTGTGCAGATCCAAAAATGACTTTCAAAACAAGTTTTCTTGATGTTCCTGAATTTGGGGTAGGGCTTTCGGATATTTCATTCTAATGAACATGCTCAACGTGAGGGTCATTATGCTCTTGAGGGTCAGGAAGACAGATCGTCACTGTCCCCAAAGGGTGTTATCCATTGCTAGCGCCTTGGGACATCAAAAGGGATTCTGCAGGACTCCTCCTGGCCTCGAATATGCTGGTATCATATATCTATCAGAATTTCCAAGACAGCAATAGTACACACAACGTTTCCAACTTTGGGGACACAGAAGTGCCCGCGTCTTTACTGCCTTTTTTGTTTTTGTCGGGGAGCCTTATACAGCTGCAGTCTGCAGTAGGGCCACAGTATAGCCTGAAGCTTGACACCAAATGTAGGCTGGCGGTTCTCAGACTTCAGACTTCAGTGTGCACCAGCGTTACTTGGAGAACTTGCTCAGACAAGTCCCTGGGCCTATCCCGAGAAGTGCTGGTTCAGTAGGTCAAGGTGGGGCCCGAGAATCTGCATATGAGTCCCTAGGCTACGAGGATGCTGCTAGTGCAGCATCATATTTTGACAACTACTGGTTTGGAGGGATTCAGGGAGCTCCAGAAAGACAGACAACCTGGAGAAAAAAAAAGGAGTGGTCCTTTTGGATATGAATGTCACATTTTCCCATGAAGCGCATAATGGTGAAATGAGACTTGATTTTTACAGGCCAGGGTTGAGGCCTTAGAGGAGCAGATGGGCACTGACCCGGGAGCACATTTAAACCCAGTCACAGAGACGATGGCACACATTGGGGCTTCACTTGGGACAGGGTTTGGGAGCACTAGCTTTGGGGTCAGACAACCTGGCTTCAAAGCGCAGGCATGGAATCCCTCTTCAGCCTCAGTTTCTTCATCTGTCATACAGGAATCATGGTTTTTATCTGCTATGGTTGTGGAAAGAGCAAATCAGATAGCAGGGGGAAAGCACTTAGCGCCCTGTTTCATGGCAGACACTCAGTAAATGGGAGGGAAAATACTCGCTTCCCAGGAAGAATTGGGCCCAGGAAGGTCAGCATCAAGACCAAACAACAAATTTGCTGCTTTATGGAGCACTTGGTCCAAGTTCCCTTAAAATACTATTGTCTGGGATTGGTTTCTTAATGTATAATTTGGTTAGGACTGAGACGCCCAGGAGCAGGACAGCCATCTCAGAAACTGCCAAGTCTTGTCTTCTTCCAAAGCCCTCCAAAGCCCACCATGACACACAGTAGGTGCTCATAAAATATCTGTTGAAATATCTCTAAATATCTCTATCAATGTATTTGATAGAGAGATGCAACCAGGTTGGCCCCAGCAGCCACTGAACCATAAAACACCAAGATTTTGCTTTAGTTAGTTAAGCTTTTTCTTCTCAGAACAAACAAACAAAAAATAAAATCAGACACAGCTTTGGTTCTGAAAGGCACCGAACAAGTGCACTTGAGCTATTGTCTCAAGAAAAATCAATGACTTTCCCATCCATCAGTGGATGAGCCTTCGGCGTTGACTGGGAAACACTGAAATCCTCCCGGGCTGAAGCTCTCCTGAGTCCATAGGCCGAGAACACACATTCCAGCAATCCCAGCTGGCCCAACTGGTGTGAAATCACTTCCTTCTTGGAATGCAGAGAGATCACTGCGGGTATTCACGGCACCTTCGAAGCCCTCTGCCTTCTGGCTAACATAGCCAGTGGACAAAGAAAAGAGGAGGCACATCATCAGGCAGCTGTGGGGTGTGGTGTTTAGAGGAATGGGGTTTTGGAACATCGCAGGCCAGCTAAGCCCAGCTGGGAGGCTGGCCAAGAGCTAAGCAGATACTTTGGCTGAGCCGCAGAATCACCTGGGGACCTTTTATTGAAATTATTATTTAATGACAGATTCCTAGGTCCTACCCTAGACTACATTCAGAATCTCCACCCTAACATCTCTTGGAGGGTCCATGGTGAAAAAAACTTGCAGGAATCTGTTTCTGTTTTGGACCTGGAGACACCATTGTTCTGAGCTACCTCCACCCATTGGCAGCTCAACAAGGGCTCTCAGGCTCGAGAGAATCCACTCTCCTTGGAGGACCAAACTGACAACATCAAAGAGGAGGGATGTTCTTTTACGAACATATAGTACCAAAAAGAAGAGGAGCTAGCAAATTCTCAAAGACTTGTCTCCTGGCTGCAGTCACGTTTCTGTAAGTACATCTTAGAAAACGTTCATCTTCAAACATAATGTAGAAGAGATGGGTACCCTGATGTCTATTAAAAGAATGCCAAGATTCCTCCTTTTGGCACTTCGGCTCCCAGGAAGAAATCTGGGTGAAGGGGATCCTTTCAGTGTCTTGTTAACAAATGAAGGGCCAGATCTTACAGCCTGAGGAGCTGTGAACAAGTCTCCCATCAGCTCCCCTCTGGCTGTCCCTGCTTCTCATGCCAGTGACTTCATATAGAGGGTCTGTAGTAGGCGTTTTACATACAGTATCTCATTTAATTCTCACAACAGTCCTATGAAGTAGGTCAGGGGTCAGCAAACAACGGTCAGCCACCTGTTTCTGTAAATACAGTTTTATTGGCACATAGCTGCCACCATTCATTTCCATGTCATCTGGAAATGTGGCTGTTTTTACTCTACAATGGCAGGGTTGAGTAGTTGTGATAAAAGACCTATGCCCTGCAAAGTCTAAAATATTTATTATATGGCCTTTTACAGAAAAAGTATGCTGGCGCCTGAAATGGGACATTGGTCCCACTTTACAGATGGGGAAACACAGGCACAGAAAGGCTAAGTGTGTCACCTAAGATCACTTAGGTTATAAATGACAGTTGTCAGAGATGTTTCTGGCCTTAGAGGTAACTATTCTGTGCTTTTCCCTGCCTTACACTGTACTGCTTTCTGTTCTGTCACATTGGCCTGTCCCTGTTAAATATGTCGACCAAGAAGGACATGTTCATTTGCTCCCAAGAAAACGTCTCAGGCTGACCATCACACAGAGGTCTGCAAAAGATCTGGAGGCCGGAGAAGTGACAACCTGCCCACCTTCTCATTTCCCAGATCCTAGTAATTAAGCTCCCAGCCTGCACAGAGTTTATAGGACAGAGGTCGTCCAATATGAGCAGAGATAGCATTTCAATGTCCAGAACAGCTTGGGGCTACACTGACTGGGGAAGAACTAGACAAGAGCCAGGTAGCCCCAAGCCAAAGACAATAGCTGCCCTTGGCTGAGCAAAACCTCCTGGGAGCTCATCGCGGGTCCTACCTCTGAGGACACGCCCACATTTGCCTGCCGGCCATTCTGCCCTTATTGATGTTTTTCCACCCAGACTTGGCCTGATTGGCCTGTTGATTTTGTTCGTGACTGTGCTGCCCTCCTGTCCAAAGTTCCCATCTGGTCATAGTTTCTACCTACCTGGCCTTGGCCCACACTTGAACCCTGTGGGTAACTCTGTAGCTCCTAAAGGATGTCAGAGCTGAGACTCCACATCTTGAAGAGAAAGCCCAAAGTTCCCATGCATATTTGGAGACCAAACCAATCTAAACAATAGAATGATTAAGTGAAACTGGTGGAAAAGATTGCTGAGTTAAAACCCACCAAGATTTCCAAAACTACAGAAATAGTTATATAAATTATGGTAAATCTATACAGTGGAATACTATGCAGCCATTTAAAATGATGTTAACAAATATTTTTATTATTTATTATTTATTATTATTATTTTTTTAGCTGAGCCATCCTGCCACCTGTTGGCAGCTCAGTGGCAGCTCAGCTCAGGTCGGGACTCAAACCGCTGTTGCTCAGAGCTCTCACTCTTGAGCAAGCTCTTAACCAACTGAGCCACTCGGCCGGCCCCAACAAATATTTTTAAATAACATGATGTACAAGAGACAGGGCCAGCTTCATGGGTGTGGGACCCGTGCAGTGAAACAAGGCCCCATGTTTAGAAGGGCTCTACACTTGGTTTAACATTCCATGGCTGCCATCTTGAAATTCTTAATAATTTTTAACAAGGGGGCACCATATATATTTTCATTTTACGTTAAGTCCAGAAATTATGTAGCTGGCCCTGAACAGAGACATCTCCAAGTATTCATTCTTTCCTGTCTTTTCGTAAGAGAACTTCCCAACCCCAACCCACATACATACTCATCCTGACTAAGAGTTCCATCTGAGCATTCCTTTGCAGTATTTCTTGGGAAAATTTTCATGTTTTTCCAAATCCTGAAAAAAAAAATTCCTTTAAAAAAATTGGGGGAACGGGGGAAAGTATAGTAATTCTCCTGTAAGAATTGTAACTTAACAATCAACATAGATGCATTACAGGTTCAATCCACCAATGTCAAGTCATAAACAAGAGCAGAAAACATGAATAGGTTAAGATGGATATTTCTGGGAATCAGGACAGGAGCACATAGGAGAGAAACTGTCATGATCTAATCAGCAAGTCTTGCTTGTAGCTCTTGTCCTGTTATAAGTGTGTGTTCATGGCCCTGACTATTGTTGATGGCAAGCCATTCTTGCAAATAAAATAAATATTATTAAGTTTATATATATGTATACTTTATACATATCTTATTATTGATATTCTCAGAAATATCAAGTTTGGGGAGCAAAACAAGTCCTTAAATTGGCAATTTTGACATGTGATTTTGTATAATGCTTTAACTTTTCTAGGAGATTTGAATATTACATTATTTGACTATTACCCAATAATGTTCACTGGTATTTTCCAATGTTTAATTATTTATTACAGGCTATAGTTTTTAAATTTACCAAACTTAATATTTCTTGTTTATCAAGCCAATATTGTTAGTTATCCATAGTGATGAGTAAAAAGATTGAAGAATGTTGGAAGTCTTTGAAGAATAACTTATGATTTCAGAAATTTCCAAGAACTCCCAGGAATTCCAACTTCTCATTTGTAAACCTGAAGATCAATATCTATTAAGTATTTGAAAACATTGATTCCACATGTAATTGCTCCACTAGAGACTACAACTACTAGCCTCCTTTGCAGCTAGATATAGCCATATTCTAAGTTTTGGCCAATGGGATCTGAGCCCAAGTAAACTGTGCACATTCTATATTAAGTTTTTATGAGGAAGCTGCTTATCCTCCGTTCTCTCTTTCCCTCTTCTCCCTGGCTTGGAAATGATGGAAGCTGGAGGAGCCATCTGTGACCAAGACTGGAGACCATGTGTAAAGAAGAAAGAAAACGTTGCTCCTTTAGTCTATTCCCTAAATTACCTTGTGGAGCAGAACTGTAAAGCCTATCTTTAGGCTGTAATTTGAGAAATAAATAAATTCTATTTTATTTAAGCCTCTGTATTTTGGGATCTTTTTATTACAGCAGTTAACCTATACAACACATATAGGAGCATGCTTGTGCTATAATGACAAAGCATCTTACACAATTGTGTATCACATTATATTAGATTATATTACGTATTACATCATACACAAGTGTGTATATATACAATATAGTCTCAATCCTAACAAATGAACAAAAAAATGCCCAAGAGAAAATGTCAAAAGCCTGACAAAAGAAGAGACAGGAGAAGCCAAGTCAGACACTGTTCCAGAAAGAAATTAGGTGGTGTTAGGTCTAGAGTCATTAAACTAATACTTATTGAGTACTACTTATGTTCTGGGCAAGGAGCTAAAATAGAGAGGGAGAAAACCATGTTCTTGTTTGTATGGAGTTTACAGTGAAACTAGAAAGGAAGATGTTTGTAAATAATTGCCAGTATGAATAATATGAAGAAGTTATTCTCTCCTTTTAATGTCTTTTAACGGATATTGAAATATTGGTGAGATGTGGGGTTTTGAAGAGTTTCAAGCTCCTTCAAGGCCTGGAACTTTCCTCCACGCCTAGTAAAAGCTGATGATTTCACCAGGAGGTGATACACCCCTCCAACAATCCTTCACTGAGCAGGAGAACTCCAATGGCTTCCATTCCACATCCCTGCCTCTCCTCTTTAGAAACCTCAGTCCAGTTTCCTTGACCCTGGGTTAAAGAAAACTGGAAAATATCCCAGCCCCATTAAGCTCACTCTGTCCAGGGAGCCCTCCTTATCTGAGAAACACATGGCTGGCTATTGGGTTGCCATGTTGGGAAAACCAAGAGCATCTATTTGTTTTGGGTTTGGGGGAAAAGCAAAGAAAGCTGAACAAACACATGAGTGGAAATTTGGCACTTGTCTTACACAGTAGCTTTAATTTTTGTAGCCTTAAAAAAAGTGAGACTCTCTAGTGTTCCGTTTAGCAAAAGTCATTAAATATCCTGTGATAGCCTGTTAGAGTCAGAGAGAGGCAGTGAGTTTACCGTTGAGTTATACTGTTTACTGAAGACTTTAAGTGCCTATCTGTTCATCTACCTGCCTGGCTCACACGTCCAGCTCTGCCAGCAGGGCAGTTCTCTACACATACCTGTCAGATTCCATTTTTCACCGGAAGCTTCATTAAGAAATAGAGGCTGAACATTCTTAGAGGCACTTTAAATAGCTGAAAATAATGAAGGAGAAGTCAGTGCAATTAACCAGGCCCTTGGCAATAGAGTTTGAATAGGGAAGAAACTAATTATATGCCCCAGGCACCCACACATTGTATTTGCCACATCATCAGGCCACAATAAAAATATTTCAAAGCTGTGCACCTCGCAGGAGAGGAGAGGAACAGGAATTATCTTGGTGAATTCCTTTCCTTCTCTTTCTCCATAAAGATAGCTGAATCTTGCAAGGCAGAGTCTGCAGCTGTTTAGCCACTATCCGTTCTTCCCTTTTTCTTAACTAACAGAAACAAGACTTTACTCAGATTGAGGATATGTCCAGATAAAAGAACATTTCCTGGTCTCCTTTGCAATTATAAGTAGCCAATGAAAAGTCAGTTGAGGCGTCTGGGAAAGCTGTCCTTATCCCCTTTCTCCTTCTGCCTGGAACATGAATGTGATTAATGGAGTTCCAGCAGCCAGAGTGTTACCATGAGGTAGTCTTGGGGATGGAATTCATGAGCTTAAGATAGAAGAGCAGAAAGATTGAAGGAGGCTGAGTGCCTGATGACCATGAAGTTGCCATCTTGCCAACCGCTAGACTTCATGTTACATGACAGAAAAATAAACTTTAACAGACATACATTAAATTTCTACCTCTCCCACAAATCTTTCCAAGATCCCCAAGAAAAATTCAATCATTGACTGAGGCAGTCACTCATCAACAGACATTTACTGAATGCCCACTGTAGACCCAACTCTGTGGTCCACATGGGGGGATGGAAATGTGCATATGCGTGGTCCCTGACCCTGGAAGCACAACTCCTCACTCCCTTATTAGAATGAGCTGCTCTCTTCCACTGAACTTTGAGTCTCTGTTAGAGCTTTCTTGCAACAGAGGAATTGTGAAAGTTGCTAGAAGGCAGAGAACCTGCCTTGTTCATTTTGGTCTCTCCCACAGTCCCTGGCACAATGCCTTTCCCATAGATGTTCAGTGTCTATGGCAGCGATGTATAAAAGTTGAGCCTAGCCTGTTTAAGCAACTGCCCACATCTGATACTCACTATATACTGTTGCCCATTTCTGACTCAGAGTTCACTAATAACACCTATCTCTTCTCCAGCCATGTGCTTTGGGGCTTGGACCCCCATTCCATCCTCACCACCCCCTTCAAATATGATGCAGAAGAATATGGGGCTCCCTCTCAGTTCTGACCCTGCCTTTCCACCCTGGCCTTGCATTAGACATGCCCTTGTCAGCTCAGCCAGGTCCTAGCACTCTCAGAAATGAGCACAAGTCACATCCCCCAGCCTGGCCACATGTATTCAGGGTGAAGAAACCATCAAATCTGCCAGGCAGTGGCCCATTCCATCAATTGGCCTAGAGACGGACAATCCCTAAATATCAGGGGTTTCATCAGAGAAGAGCCAGGGGGCCTTCCACGGTACCTCCCTGGGGGGTATTTTTAGCAATGAAATTGTGGGCTAAGCACACCATTTGTCTTTCTCCAGTTTTCTCAGACTTTCCAATGTGCCAGTTTCCAAGCGATTCATGACCAAGGCATGATCCTCACTCTCACCAGCTGGTGATGGGGACATCTCTCTTGCTGACCAGGCTGAGATTATCCTGGAGGGCAGTGCAGTTTGAATACCGGCTCCATCCCTTTCCACGTCTGGACTTCGGGCAAATTTCTTAACCATGCTAAGTTTCAATTTCCTTACCTATAAAATGGGGATAACATATATCAACCTTACAGAATTGTTACAAAGATTAAAGGAGTCAATGCCTAATACGTTCCTAGAATATAGTGAGCTCTTAAGAAATGGTAACTCTCATCACTGGTACTATTAAAACCTGGCATCACTTGTTGTTATTACTGCCTCATAACTTGGTGAATATTAAACATATTTAAGGCTCTGATATTGATTAAAAAGTCCTAGTTAGATTTTTTTTGGGGGGGAGGAGTAATTATTAAAAATGACCTTTTCACTTAATTTTCCCAACTCCCTGCTTTATTTCTCATTCTTTTCTCTCATGATATTATTTGTCCTTTAGGTCATAAGGAAACAACCAAATTGCAACCCAAGGTCTCATTCTAACATCCTTGCTCTGAGCATCTTTACCACCCTTCATCCGATTGGGTCAACTTGCTCATTTTTTTCTTTTATGAAGTTTACAGTAGAGGGCCCATTTTCTTCTCAGGCCGTTCCCATCTGTGGACATGTCTGAGGTGTGCTGAGACAGGTAGAAACATAAAGACGCACATGGGAATAAATGTGTAAATGTATTTAGGCTTTATTTGGGGAAACTGGGCTTTTGCCGCCATCCAAGTTCAACAGAGATGGCTGTGCAGACCAAACAGTAGTCAGTCATTGATACCAACACCCATTTGCAGCCCAAATTAGACACAACAAATTGGGGAAATAATTTTTTTAAATCCCAACTTTGCAACTCACCCCTCACCCTAGACTATTTTAGGCATCCGAAGCGAAGGGAAATATACCAAGAAGAGGTGGGAGGCCAGAACAGATTCCTCCTGAGGATACAGCAGGTGAAAAACACATTTGCTAAAGCAGAGTGCATTTCGGGATTGGGACAGAGAAGCTGGGAATGCTTATGAGTCAAGGCCCTTGGCGCTGCTTCCCGTCTATTACCACTATGAAAAGCTGTCAAACCTGAGGGCTAGGTCATCCCGGCCAATGCTACTGATAAGAAAGCAGGGACTCAGAGTCTGTGAGTCTGGCCAAGACCGAGCATGCAAAACCTGCAAAAGCCAGAGAGGGACATCGTAAGTTGATTGGGTGGCCTGAGACCAAAGAGTTTGGGGGACTGTGGCGGACCAGAGACAGCAGGCCCTGTGGAAGAAGAGAGCCTCCCGCCCACGAGGGGGCGCTGTCTATGCAACCCTGACAAGTGGCTACTATGAAGAAATGTCGGTCTAGTGTGTCCAGGTCTTTAGATGTTTTAAGAGATGCTATAAAAGCTCCTGATTTTTAAATGTTGGCAACTGACTGAACACACTGTACAAACCGCTGCGTATAAGTTTAGAGCAAACAAATCTGTCAGCTGGATCATTTTCAGGGCAGCCACTTCTGAATTCTGGGTAGGGGCTGACTTTTACGTTACTGCTGAAGCTCAGGGTTTCAGGACATGGGCTGAGAGCCTACATGTATCCAGATTCACTCTTCTACCCAGATCTTCCTACTGCTAAATTAATCTAGCCTAAGAACTCCTTTGCAGCATTGAGAAATGTGAGGCTCAAAAATCAAAGTACAAACCTAGACAGAAACCTTCCAGGTAGAAGCCTCAAAGATTGAGCTTTATTTTTATTTTCTAATGTATTTTGTCACGTCCCAGAATGATTAGCCATGTTAAAATCACAGGTAAAACAACAGTCACTGATCCTTTGTAGCTCCCAGGACAGAACAGGCTTGAGAAGGAAAGGAAGCACGGAGGGTGGTAAGTGACTCACCCAAGACCACCCTGGAGGCTGAGGGGGCCTTAGTCAGGGGCCAAATTTATGTCTGTCCTCTTCCTCCTCTTAGTTTGAGGCCTGTATTCCCAGGCAAACCCTGGAATTTGGAGTGTCCAGGCAACAGCTCTGTTGGACTCCTTGGGAGAGCAAGGTTTAGAGGGAAAAGTATGGTGTGTAGGTGGAAAGAGTGAACTCAGAGGCTGCCCCATTGGCAGAACTGAGTGGAAACCCCTGTCCCCAGCTGCAGATCATGGTGTCACCTCTAAGTCTTTCACGCTGACTAAACAAGGACTGTCCATGGGAACCCAAATGTAAAACAGGCCAACATGTCTTGGGCTAAGGACCAGCATCAGAACACACACACACTGCTCGAAAATATCAAATTCCAGGCACATGCTGTAGCAGCCCAGCCAGCCAGGACTTCTAAAGATTGGCGTCCCTCTCCTATTCCCTGCACAGTGTGGCTTCACCATCATAGCATATCTGGGGAAAGGGAAGAAGAGGAAGGCAGAAAACAAAACAAAACAAAACAAAACAAAACAAAACAAAAAAAACAAAGGCAAGGCAGACCTCCCAAGCCTGTGATTAAGACCTAAAGGGCTGCCTGCTAATCACCACGGCAGAGCAGTTCTCTCCCCGACACTACCTAGCGTTTCCAAACTACCTCTCTCACCCACCAGCCCACTCAAACCTTTCACTTTGTTCCCTAGAGCTCAGACACCGGGGCTGCTTGGAAAGAGCTGGGAGCCTGCAGAGCATTGTGGGTACTGACATGCAAATGAGGAGTGCAACCAAGCATGTCCCACATTGCTTCAGAGGACCTGAATTTTTTATGGCTTGTATGTGCTTTTTGATGTTTTCATTGTCTCCCAGCATAACTGATATGCATTCCGATTCTGACAACTAGAAGTTGTTGGGGTATTTTTGTTTTTTGTTTTTTGTTTTTCTTTTCCTGGAGCTGGTCTTCGCTGCCTTAAAAAAACAAAACAAACAAGCAAACAAAAACCAAGGAGGATAAAAAACAAAACAAAAGACAATCCATCGTAACAAACTGAGGTTACTTTAAGAAGTGAAATATTTTAAGCAATTCAACCACAGATGCAACCAGGAAAGGAAAACATGTTGATTCTCTTAAATTCCTTGGAGGTAAACAACTCCAGCTTGCCTACCTCACTTAAAGGGACAACTTCTAAAAGGAGGAGACAGGGAGACAGCAATTTTTTTTTTTTTAAATTTGATGGTAGTCAGTTGTGAAGAGCCTGTTTCTATTATGAAACACCCCCCTCTGTTTGCACTTGCTCTTAATTAGCTTGGGAAAGTTCATTTGGAAAAAAGTGAGAGCCTCACTGGACCCCTGCCCTGTACACACACACACGCACACAAACACTCCCAGGACTAAGTGAATTTTTAAGGGAACCATTTTCATTTTACAGACATTTGCCTTTAAAGGATCCAGGACACCATCACCCATGCCAAATACCTCAGGTTCAGTGGTTTTTCTGGTTTGGCTGAGGGAAAGAATTGCTGGACAAATCACAAGAAAGTCATTTCTGAGAGAATCCAGCCAATGCCTGTCCCCCATGTCCCTAACCTGGGTGACTAAGATCATTCAGGTAATGGGCTGGGTCAGAGAGGGCCTGTCTGAACCTGGGCGTCCAAGCATTCCAATTTCATTCCAACCGTAACCACTCAAAGAGAAAACAGGGTAAATCTTGTAAATGTGAACACAATGGCAATATCTGTAAAAATCAGAGCACACCTTGCATGTTGCTTGCCTTTCACCTCACCCAAGGTCTTGCAACTCATCCTTCCAGCCTCCATATCCCTCTTTTATCCAAATTCAGTGTCATTCCTTCAGCACCATTGCTATGCTTCTATCAGCCTTGGACAACTTGTCAACCAAAAAAGGGCACCCTCCCAACTCCCCAGCACCCTCACTCCCCACCCGCCATATTTTGTACACTTGAGACCCAGTTTTTCTTTCACATACTTCTTTGGAACTTTTTCCTCCCACAGTACCCACCTTCGCTGAAATTCCTCCATAGCCTGGGGGTGGCTCCAGTTTCCCCCTGCTCCTCAGAACTGCTCCCCTGACAGCCTCTGCCTGCATCCCCAGCTCCAAGCAGATTGCCTTGCACAATCAGCGTTCCAAAGTATTTCTGAATGAAAGAAGGCAGCACTTCATTGTTTGTGCAACACTTGCAGACACTTTGCGTCTAATACCCAATAAGGGCTCTCAAAGGGTACGTGACTTGCCCAGCGTCCCCCAACTGTTAAGTGTCTAGAGTCCAGTAATCTCCTGGTGACATGCTGCTTCTCTGGGAGAGATATCTCTCAGCCCTCTTCCGTTTTCAAACCACTTCCACACACAGTATTCCTGGGACCTCCACAATAACCCTGTCAGATAGATATTAATAATAACCCTGTTTTACAAGTGCGTGATCAAGCAGCATATCCCTGCAGTTCTGTTCTCTTTTCCCAGAATCTTCTTTGGAAGAATACAACAACTGCAGGCTCTGATCTCCCACAGCATAAGCTCATGGGTGTGGAAGGGAGGTCAGTTAAGAACTTGAAGAAGCCATGTTAACCTTTTCAATGAAAAAAGAAAAAAAGCCTTTAGGGACTTAATTCACCAAACCGCCCTCAAGACCACAAGAATTTATGATCCTTCTAAATATACCCAAATGAGTCTCCGGTATCTGAGGTAGTCAGAATCCAACTCTATAAAGCATAGGAATACACTTAAAATAGCAGTAAATGTTTCCACCTTTCTATTTTTTCTTAATGACTGAATGTACCCCAAATAGAAATGTTGGCAGCCACCCCTTTAAAAGGGCTTTTTATATTTAAGTTATCAGAGTATAAATAGAAGCACGGTAGGCTCACATACCAGATCTTGGTTTATTTGCTTTCAACTTCAGAGCCAGACAGTCCTGATTTTGTACTGACAATCAAAAATAAAGAGAGACACAGATGTTCTCACCTCACCTCCAGGTCCCAGGTCGTGTATCCTTCGGCATGTCGCTTTTTTCCCCATCAGAGCACGTGGGGGTGGGAGAGAGACGTCACATGGGCTCAAGCGTTTCAAATAATGAAAAGGAAGAAAATTTCTTCAGAAAAGCTTTGTGGTGGTGGCTACAGTGAGGCCTAAGAAAACTCAACTGGCACAAATTAGGGTGGACACAAAAAGAAACAATATTGCTAACTCCACATAAAAGCTGTCCAAACTTCCCCCCACCCATCCTCACCCCGGCACCCTCACATTGCTTAGATTTCAGGCTCTTAAAGAAAATGTATTTCATTTGACATTTAATAATGTCTGTTGACATGCAACATCCCAGCTAGGGCTTTTCTTTCTCTCTTTTTTTTTTTTTTATTAAATGATGTAAGTTCTGTAACTGATACCAGTTGTCATCAAACATCATAAAGCCAATCATGCCTCAAGTCATCAATATTTATTGTTCCTGGTGGGGGAGAGGCTGTTTTCAGTTTGGGGCAGATGGGTTTCATTTTTAAGGGGAATAGTTAAAGCAGACGCACCTAGTATAAAATATCAGGCCAGCAAGGATCTGCCGACATGGCGCAATTGAGATGTTCACACAGCTGAAAGGAAGAGGATGGGGGACGAGAAGGCGACCGAAGGAGGACAGAGAAGGAGAGAGGAGATAGGGGCGGAAGTCCTGGAAATGGGAAAAGGGAAAAAGAAAGGAGAGGGAGAAAAAAACAAAAAAAGAGTGGGCATGCTGATCAAATGTGTAGCGTTTACATGAATAAAAACTTCTTTTCTATTGAAGAACATCTAAAAGACTTGGGGAAGTGGAGAGAGACGCCGTGTTCTAGAAGGGCCGGCTGAGGACTACAATAAACAGAAAATGAAGTAGAAGAGAATGAGAGAAAGTGAAAGATGAGGCAAAAGGAAATAAGATAAAATGTGAGAGAAAGTGAAAGACAAAAGCTGAGAAATAGAAAGGAAAAGAGAAACATGACAGTAAATAAAAAGTGAAAGAGAAAATGAAAAGGAGACGGAGAGATCTGTAGAGAAAGAAGGTGAAAGAGGAAGTGAGTAGAGAAGTGGCGTTAGGAGATGCAAGTGGGTCTGACACCCGGGTACCACCTGGGCAGCAGGGCTCGGCAGGGACCAGGGGATGGGCCAGCATCCTTGGGGGGGTGGGGAGGTTGGGTTGGCTTTGGGCAGGCCAGCCTCAACCAGGGCCAGCAGGAGTGGGAGGGGTTTGTCACTGCCACCTTCCCCATCTTGCCTGTAACCCATGTCCCCTTAGAAGTTCTTATCCTACTTGGCAGGCTTCTGGAGGGCTCTGGAATCTTTTTCCCATACTCTACCTTCAGGAAAGGCTCTGAGTATCTCATTCACACTGAGGCATAAATGACTGACAGAGGTTAATAGGATACTTCTGTTTAGGCTCACATTTTCCTTGTTCGCTTTTAGTTCTAACTGCAAATTCTGAGACATCTGTCACCCAGGCAGGGAAAATGTTAGGGAACGTGAAGCTGGTGGCCAGAATCTCATCCTACAGCTAAGTCTATTCTGCCTCTTGAATGTTTCGTAGGACACACACTTTGCAGACCCAAAGCTCTATTTTTGGAGTAATAGATGGGAGAAGCATGACTGAGCCTTAGGCCTAGGTGGCCCAGGACAAACCCTGGGACCGAGGCTTCTGCTTGGGCCCCCAGTCCTGGACTGCTGACCAGAGGAGACAGAGGATGAGGATCCTTGTCCTTCATCCTGGGGGTTCGATGGACTTTTGCAGAGACCGGGGACTAGAGAGAAGGGCCGGGAATGGACTCGTTGCCCTGCACTGGTTCTGAACGCCCCAATTCTGCCCACGCTGGCTTTTGCGCTGACGTCAAAGTCAGAAGGAAGAAAGGAAGAAGGAAGGAAAAACCTTAATAAAGAGTTTCCAAAAAAGCTCCTGGTAAAAAATAAATAGGTCAAACCTCAAAGCAGCCCGGCACGCTCTTCCTAATGGTCCAGCCCGCCACCTGCACTTTGAGATGACTGGCCTCCATGCTTATGTAACCTGCTCTGTGAGGTAGGCTGGGGCAGGTGCCCCTCCCACGGCGTGGATGAAGACTCTGGGGCTCTGGAGGGCCCCTACGCAGGGTTCCAGAGCCTGTCAGTGCATCAGAGGAGCCAGGCCTAAGGATCTCACGGGTATCTTTCCCTGCTTGGAAGAATGAGAGGTGGTGCTGGGCAGATCCAACACCCAGAGACTAGCCTCTTTTTCTCTCACTCAACACCGCAAGACTGGCCTCTTTCCCTCCCATCCTATCTTGTGCATTCCTAAATGGAAACATAGTACACTCTGTGGTCCCCTCTTCTGAATTTTCCCATTCGGCCTGGACAAGTGCCAGGCCCCTAATGCCGCCTTGGTCTCCCTCATCGGCTCTCTCTCCAGGCTGCCCTTGGAGATAACCCTGCAGCTCATTTACAGCGCCACCTGGAGTCACTTGAAATGGCTCCCTGTTACTCTTGCCTGAGCACCCAGCCAGCAGCCCCAGAGCTCACTGAGCACAGTGGTCCTTGTATTTCTGGAGAACGGTGCTTGCTGGTTGCTGCAGGCTGCTGTTTCCCCACATCTTCACTAACATTTTGTCTTTTTTTTCTGACTTTTCACATTTTTTTTTGCCAATCAGCATTTCATTGCCATTTTCATTTACATCTTTCTAATTACTGATGAGGTTAAACAGTTCTCCAGAAACTTACAGGCCATTTGACTTCCCCTTCTAAGAACTGTTCATAGCTCCCCATTGGATTTTCTGTTTTTCATTTGTTAATTTGCCATATCTTATATTCTCGAGGCTATTCTTTTGTTGGTTTTAGACAATGTTAATGATCCCTTCTCAATCTGCCACTCTTCAGCTAACTACGGCTCTAGTAGCCATGTGTGAACAGATATTTTTTATTTTGATGTAATCAAGTTTACTGAGTTTTGCCACGTGGTTTATACTTTTGGTGTCTTATTAAAGAAATTCTGCCACCCTAAAGTCAAAATGATATTCTTTTACACATTCTTCTATTGAATATGTAGCATTTTTTCTTTCACATTTAGGTCTTTTTGAGTTTGAATGTGGTTTGACTCACAGCCACAACTGTATTCCCCTTTATTCAGGAATCCAGTTATCCCAACACAATCTACTAAATATTGGGCTGTCGGAAAAGTCAGGACGTATTTTTTCTATGTTTTGCGTTGCAAAAATGCATCATGACTTTTCCGACAGCCCAATAATTCACTTTTTTTCCTCCATGGAATCCTGGTGTCTTTCTCATAGATCATGGATCTCTTTCTGAATTCTTTTGTTTATTCCATTTGTCTATTTGTCTGTTCCTCACTAGTACCCCACTATCTTTATTATCATGTCTTTGTAGAATGTCTCAATATCTAATAGAGCCAAGTTTTCTTCCTTTATTCTTTTTTATTTTTCAAAATTATCTTAACTATTTGTGTACCTTTATTTTTCTGAACTTTAGAATATTTTTGTGTCCAAAACAGGAAATTTTATTGGAATTGATTGACTAGAATGTAAAGAATTAATGTGGGGCGGATTGACATCTAAGTTGCTGTATTCATAAACATGTTCAATGCCACCATTTATTTATGTTTACTTTATTTAAATTTTTTCTCTGTGAGGATTTTGTGTATTTTTAGGTTGGTCCCTAGATACTCCTGGTGATGAAGGTGGTGGTAGGCTATTATGAACTATGACATGAGTTTGATTATATTTTTCTAGTAGGTTATCACTGGTGTAGTGGAAATCCAAAAATTTTTTAAAACTTTTTTGAACCTCAATTTTATTGACACAAAAATTTATGGATGATAAGATGTGTCCATTTTAATTGTAGGATTTAATGATTTTTGACAACTGTGTGCATCCGGTAACTATCATCACAATCAGAATACAGAACATTTCCATCACTCCCAAAAGTTCCCTCATGCCTATTTGTAATCAAACCTTATCATTTTCATTCACTGAAGGCAACCCCTGATTTGCTTTCCTCACTATAGAACAGAATTGCTTTCTAGAATTTTATTTTCTAATTTCTCATTGACAGTAAATGAAAATATAATTGATTTTTGTATGTTGACCCTGTATCATGAAATATTGTCAAATTGATATATTAGTTCCAGTTTCATGTTCATAGACCCTCAGGATATTCTACATAGACAATCAAATAAATTCTCTAAATGAGAGTACTTCACTTTTTTTTTTTAAGATTTTTATTGGGGAATTGGGGGGATGGGAACAGTGCTGGGGACTTGGGGGAAGGGGAACAGACAAGTTGCTGTCCTTTTGTTCTTCAGTCTAGTTGTGGAGGACGTTGCTTCACTGGTCCAAGTTGGCACCATCATTGCGCTCTTCCCAGGTGAGGCAGATCAGTCGCTGGCTTCTGGACGGCCGCTCACTGCGGCTACTGGCCGCTCACACTGGCTGCTGGCCGCTCACGCTGGCTGCTGGCTACACACGGTAGCCCATGGCAACCTCCTGCCACAGGAGCTGCAGCCTACTCCGTCGCAGGCGACTCATGGCAGCCCAGCTCCAGGTTGAGCTGTTGTTCAGCATCTTAGCTGTAGAGGGTAGTGTCACTGGCTCTCATATGTGGGATCCAAACCGGGGCCCTCTGGCATCCCAAGCCAGTTCTTAACCATCGCGCCACTCGGCCGGCCCCTTCACTTCTTTTTAATCTATATGCCTTCTATTTAAAAAAAATTCTTTCCTATATTATTGCAATGGCTAGGACCTCTAGTGCAATACTGAACACCCATTGTAAGAGCAGACAGCTTTGCCTGTTTCCAACCTTAAGGAAGAAAGTTTTCATCTTTCACCACTAAGTATGATGTTAGCTGTAGGTATTTTTTGTAGATGGTCTTTATCAGTTTGAGGAAGTTCTTTCCTATACCTAATGAGTTATCATAAATGGGTACTGAATTTTATCAAATGTCTTTTTTGTATCTATTGAAACAATCATATAAGATTTCTCCTTTATTTTATTAATAAGGTGAGTTGTGTTTGTTGATTTTTTTTAAAGTTAAACTATCATTGCATTTCTGGGATAAATCTTTTTGATCACAACATATTATCCATTTAATACATTATTGGCTAAGATTTACAAATATCTGGTTAATGATTTTTTATATCTATTTTATGGAGGATAGTGGTAGGAAATTTTCATGTCTTATAATGTTTTTTGTTTGTTTTTTTTTTGCTTTGTTTTTGCCTTGTTTTAATATTCAGGTAATACCAGCTTCATAACATGAGTTGGGAAGTGTTTCGTCTTTCTATATTTTCTGAAAGAACTTGGTTAGGATTGATGTTTATTCCTTAAATGTTTGGTAGACATTACCAGTAAAGCCATCTGGTCCAGAAATTTTATTTGTGGGAAGGTTTTTAATTACAAATTTATTTTTAAAAATGATTTAGGATATTCACATTTTCTATTTATTGAGGGGTTGCTTTTTGTTTTGTTTGGTAATTTAAGTCTTTCATGTATTTTTTCCATTTTGTATAGGTTGTTAAATTTATTTGATAACATGTTCATACTATTCCCTTATTATCTTTTCAATATCTGTAGGATCCACAATGATGTCCCTCATTTATAACTGGTATTGATTATTTCTGTCTTTTCTCTTTTTTCTTGACCACTCTAATTAGAAATTTAATGGTTTTATTTATATTTTCAACAAACCAGCTTTTAAATTATTTTTCTATTTTTGTCTGTTTTCTGTTCCTTGGATTTCCATTCTTATACTTATTATTTTCTTTTTTTCTACTAATTTTAGGTTTATTTTTCTCTTATTTTCTAACTTCTTATAGTGAGAGGTAAGATCACTATAATAGAAGGTAAGATCACTGATTTTAGACCTTTCTTGTTTTCAAATATGGGCATTTAAGGTTATAAATCTCCCTCTAAATGGTGCTTAAGCTGCATTCCACAAATCTTAATTTGTTTTCATTTTCTTGAAGTTAAAATATTTTTTTTAATTTCCCTTGAAACAACATATAATTGGATCCCATCTGACATATTTGTCTTTTAATTGGAGTGTTTAGGCCATTTATATTTAGTGTAATTAACAGTATGGTTGGGTTTAAATATGCTGCTTTGTTATTTCTTTTCTTTTTCTCCCATCATTTTTCCCTCATTTCTTGTGTTCTTGTGGTTGAGCAATATTTCACATTACATTTAATCTCCACCAATAACTTAACTATATACCTCTTTGATTCTTTTTTGGTTGCTCTAGAGTTTACCATATATACATCTAACTTACAGCAGTTTATCTTTTAACAATAATATATCCCTTCACATAAGAACCTTACGAGAGTGTATACCTTCATTTCCTTACCTTCATTCTTTGTACCATTTGTATCCCACTTTTTATGTTTACATGTTGTAAATTTCTCCGTAAATTATTATGTTGCTTTAAAAAGTCAAATACTTTATTTAAAGAATGAGAAAAACATTTTTTTATATCTATCCACAAATTTACAATTTCTTCATTCTTTTATATGGATACAAGTTTCATGTAGTGCATTTCTGGATAACTCATTCTTTCAACTTTTATTTATCTGAAAAAAATCTTACTTTCATCTTAATTTTGCTGGACACAGTGTTCTATCACACGTTTTATTGTCTTTTGGGTTGCATAATTTTGATCTGCAGTAATTCTTATCTTTGTTCCTTTGTACACATGCTTTGCAATGTGGGTGACATTGCCCCCAACAAGGAAAAAATTGGTTCTTCGGTGTGTGTGTGTGTGTGTGTGTGTGTGTGTGTGTGTGTGTAAATATTACTTTTTATGTCTAAAACACAGATATATATATATATATATATATATATATATATATATATATTACATAAACAGGTATGCAATATATCTGTGGTATTAAAATTTCACAGGGGGATGTAATTAGGAAAGAATGTTTAAAAAATCTCATGGGAGAAAGAAATAGTTTTTAAAAGATTGAGAAGTAGCATTCTGTATATAGGTGTTTTTTTTCCTTTGGCTGTTTTTAAGATTTTTATCTTTGTCATTGATTTTCAGCAATTTGAATATGATGTGCCTTGGTGTGATTTTCATTGTGACTGTTCTGGTTGCAGATCATTGTGCTCTTGGATCTCTTGGTTTATAGATTTTATAAAATTATGATTATTTTTGGCTATTATATTTTCAAATAGTCTTAATGTCTTCCTTACTCCCAGACTTCTCTTTGACTGGAACTTAAATTTTATGTATGTTAGACTACTTGATATTGTCCAAAATATCAGGACCACTTGATATTAGACCACTTAATTTTATCCCACAGAAGTTCTTTTCATTTTTATCAGCCTTTTCTCCCTGAGCTTCATTTTTGGATAGTTTCTATTGCTATGTCTTCAAGTTTACTGATCTTTTCTTTTGCTGTTTTTAATCTACTGTTAATTCTCTCCATAATTTTTCATTGTAGATATATTTTTCTTCTCTAGACATTGGATAATTTTTATATCTTCCATTTCTCTCATCATTATGTTTCTATTTTCCTTTAAAGCTTCAAGAATTTTATAACAGCTGCTTTAAAGCCCCTGTTTGCAAATTCCATAATTTCTGTCATTGTCATGTTTGTTTCTTCTGATTGTTTTTTCTTCTTCCTTAACTATGGGTCATATTTTCCTCTTTCTTGCCATTTTGAATAATATATTTTGGATGTTGGACATTGTAAATTTTATGTTTTTGCATTCTGAATTTTGTTGTGTTTCTCCCAGAGTGTTGGATTTGTCTCACAGGCAGTTTAGTAAAGTGCAGATAAGCTTGGTCTTTTTGAGGGTTCGTTTAAAGATTTTATCAGAGTGATTTAAAGTAACATTTATTCTGGGCTACTTTAGTGTTATTAATAAGGTGTGACTCCTTTAGGGACTTTACTGAAAATCCCAGATGTTCAAGAAGGATTCTCCTTTAGTTGGTCAGAGCTCAAGTGTCTTCCAGCCCTGTGTGAACTCTGTAAATTGTTTACTTTGCAGGTGTCCAATAGTCCTTTCCTGGCCACATGGAGTTTTATTCTACATGTTTACATTTTAGTAGGCTGTAGAAACTCATGAAGTTCTTTCTCTAACTTCCTTTCTCTCTGGTTCTCTGTCCATAAGTTTTAGTCACTTCAGCTACATCAAAGTTTGATCTTTTTCTTCACAACTCAGTGAGGCAGCCATAAAGTGCTTGAGATACACCTCTTTGTGCTGTATTCCAGATTGTTCCTCCAGGCAGAAGGTCAGGGATTGTAGGGCTTCCTCATTTATTTGCCTTTTTTTTCCCCCAGAGATTGCAGTCCTGTGCTCCTTATTATTCAATGCCTAAAAACATCTGTTTCATATATTTTATCCTGTTTTCTAGTTGTTTATGGTAGGATGGCAAGTCCTGTCCCAGTTACTTCAACATGGCCATAAGTAGAAGTCAGAGATGACTTCTTTTTCATTGAGTTATATAAATTACTTTTGCATCTGGCAATCTTGCCAAACGCTTATGAGTCTTATAAGTTTTTCTATTGATTCTGCTGAATTCTGTAGAAATGGTCATTATCACTTACAAGTAAGGACAGTTTTTCCTTTTCTTTTTTTAATTTCTGTGTTTTGCTTCTTTTTCTTATGTTGTAGTATTGGACAGAATACCTTACGTTATATTGTTTAAAAGGATAGCATATATCTTTGTCTTATTGACAATCTTAATGGAATAGATCTAATATTTTTTTTCATTAACTTTAGCGTTTGCTCACATTTTTGATATTGAGTACTTATCAATTTAAGGAAAGATTTTTAATAGCACCTTTTTTCTGAATTCATCATAATTAGATATTGAACTTTATTAAAATCATCTTCTGGATATATTGAGATGACTGTGTAATTTTTCCTTTTTAGTATGTTAATATGGTGAATTACATTACTAGATTTTCTGAGGTTAAGCTATATTTATTTTAGTTGCATTCTTGAATTTGATTGGCTAATATTTTTCTAGATGTTGTACTTTTTCCTGTTCTTATCTAGTTGTTCAGTTGAGGCATAGTCTTCCCATAAAATATATTTAAGACAGTGTTCCCCTTGAATCCACTTACTGCTAACAACGACTCCTCAATGATAAGTTTTGATACCCTCTATGATGAAAGAGTGCTAAGAGCTGTAGAGGGTGATGCAAGCATCTCAGAGAGTCACCCAGTGGATGCAAATAGAGGCACTGGACTCCATGTTCTTAAGTTGATGTCCCAGGTCTACCCGTGAAAAGCTGTGCAACACTACAAAAGCTATTTAATCTCTAGGCCTCAATTTTCTCATCTAGATAATGTGAATAAGACTAGTGCCCACTTCAGAGGGTTGCTGTAAGAATTAAATAAGGTGATGAATACAAAGCACATAGCCAAGGATAAGGCGAGTTACAGCATGACGATAGGAGCCATGATTTATGGACACTTACCATGCCAGGCCCTGTGCTAAGGGCTTTTCATTTAGTTCTGCATTTAGCTCTCCCAGGAGCCCTGAGAGCAGGCATGCATTTTAATAATGAGAAAACTACAGTTGGTCCTGGAACAACACAAAGGTAGGGGAACCAATCCCCTGCCCAGTCAAACATCCACAAATAACTTTTGACTCCCCCAAAACTGAACTACTAATAGCCTACTGTTGATGGGTAACATAAACAGCCAATTAACAGATACCTTGTATGTTATATGCATTATATACTGTATTCTTACAATAAAGTAAGCTAGAGAATATAAAATGTTAAGAAAATCATAAGAAAAAATAATGCCTTTACCATACTGTACGTATTGATTGAAAAAATTCCACATGTAAGTGGACCTGCACAGTTCAAACCTGTGTTGTTCAAGGGTCAACTATACAACTTACAGGTAAGCTCTCACCTTCTCCTTTGATAGATGCAGGAGCTGATGTCCAGAGAGAAGTGATGATGACTTGCCCAAGCTCTTTCTAATTATAGAACCAGCACTGTCCCAGACTCAGTCCACAGTTTTCTTTGGCTTTGTCTTTCTGCTTCCATTTTACCTTTGGGTTAATAAATAAATAAATAAATACAAATTTAAGTAGTCTTCACTATTTCCTTAGCATTAAGAGGATTGCGCGCGCGCGCGCGTGTGCGTGTGCGTGTGTGTGTGTGTGTGTGTGTGTGTGTGTGTTGCCCCTTCCCAGAACAAATCATTTCATACCTCGAAGCCTTGTTCTGGGTGTTTTTGTTGTTGTTGCTGTTGTTTTTTGTTACAACCTATCCCCATTTCACAAGTAGCCTCAAGCAACAATTAGTCCTGCATGTAATTTTTTAATCAAATGATAGGTTTGGGTGAGAACTGTGAGAACAGTTTGGAAGCAGATGTAGCCTGAGGTGAAGTCATTCCCAGCATTCAAGCGGAGCCCAAGAGAGGGTGGAGGGGAAAGGGTGGATGCACAGCCTGCTGTATGGCCCAGAGCTCTGAATTAGGAGCCAAAAGAGTGGAGACCTTGTGGCAGCCAGAATAATGACCCCACAGGTGTCCACACCCTGGTTCCCCAGAACCTGCAACTTGGCAAAAGGGACTTTGCAGGTGTGATTAAGGTTAAGGACCTTGAGATGGGACATTATCCTGGTTCATTGAGGTGAGTGCAATCTAATCACAGGAGTCCCTGAACACAGAGAACCTCTCCTGGCTGTGGATAGAGAGACGTGCTGATGGAGGATGGGTCAGAGAGATGCAGTGCTGCTCGCTTTGGAGCTGAAGGAAGGGAGCCATGAGCCAAGGAATGCAGTGGCTTCTAGAAGATGGAAAAGGCAAGGAAACGGATTCTCCCCTAGAGCCTGCAGAAGGAATGCAGTCTTGCTGAAAACTAGATTTAGCCCAGTGAGAACTGTGGTCCAAGTCCTGTAAGATTCTAAATTTGTGTTGTATTAAGCCACGAAGCTAGTAATAATTTGTTATGGCAGTATAGAAAGTGAACAAAGCCTGGCTCCTTTTACTAGAGAACACTAGGAAATTTGCAGGAGTGAAGAGTTTATCTGTGTTCTTCCAACACAGACATGCCTTGTTTTATAGCACTTCACTTTATTGTGCTTCACAGGTGTTGCTGTTTTTCTTTCTTCGTTTTTTACAAATTGAAGGCAAGACCCTCCACCAGCAAAAAGATTGCAACTCACTTTATTGTGGTGGTCTGGAACCAAACCCACAATACCTCTGTGGTATGCTTGTGCTTATGTCAGTTCTATATCATCTGGGGCAAGTCATTTGATCTTTGGGGTCTCATTTGTCTCGTACAGAACATGAAAGTGTTGAACTAGTGATCTTGAAGTTTCCTTTCATAACTGGAGATCTTTCAGGGACAATCGTATCTTCCTTTCATTTTTCTGAAGACACCTCAGGATTTTATCCTGTTCGGGGCCATTGGGGCAATTGTCTGCGCTCTCTGTAGAAAGCTGTCATTATAGATTTGGGACACTGGGATGGATCTAAACTAAGACTGTGGCATGGCCCAGAATTGCTTTGAAATATGTAAACACCTTTTTAGTTCTTACGAAGGTAAAATAAAAAAAAACTCCCCCAGACATTCTGATGAACATCCAGAGATGAAAACCAGAGCCTGAAAAGGTGTTCGTCACTGTGCCAGGTAGAGGTGAGGGTCTGGGTTGGGGTGGGGACGGGAAACCAGAAGTGTAGAAGAGTCAATCTCCGCCATCTTCAACAAGTACAAAATCAACCTGCTTTGCCCACCTCCTTAGGTTAGTGTGAGAAGCATACAGGATGGTCTGTGTGGACCATTCTATAAACTGTTGAGTGTTACTCGAGGATGAAATGTTCTGCTGCTTCTCCCTCCTTGAGTGAGGACTCTTAGCAAGCCAGCCTTCCAGGACAAAGTCATCACGTTAAGAGAAAAATGAAGCACAGAGAAAAGGAGTGGTTCAAAGTCATACCTTCTTCCCTGATAACCAGTTCTTCACCCATCACAGCCACCCTGCAAGTCCAGGTCCCCTCCATCACATCCTCTACAAAACCTTCCCTCGCCCCACAGACTATAGTCCTGAAAGTTTTATTGGAACTGTACCATGCCTGCACCTCTGATCTCTCAGCATTTGTATATGGCAGGATTGGTGCTTCATCTTTGAACCTCTGACACCTCGCATAGGAATGGGTGCTCAATCAAATGGGTGTGGAATAAATTAACGGGGCTTTCAAATATACGTGGCACCTTATTTAAATTTTGTTTAGCAATTATAATACACCAATGCTATTTAAATGACTTAGAAATTATTTAATCCTTAAAAAAAAACCACTTTGTGGTCATAATTGTACTTTCTTCCATCTTGTGGTTGAGGCTATTGAGGCACCGAGTAGTAACTTGTCCAGGGTCAGAAAGCTACCAATGGGTAGAGCAGGGACTTGAACTCATGTAATCTACCTGAGAGTCCAAGTATGTAATGAATGCCTATACTCTGCTGCTTCTTGTTACCCAGGCAGGGAGGGAGGCCTACAGCTGAGGGCCCCTTACCACTCTTTGATTCTTACCACTCAATTCAGTGCTCACCAGGCCTCCATTAGGACCCAGGCCCCCGCACTTCCCTTTTTGGGGAGCATCCTATATTGTGTACCCAGTTCCCTTTCCTGTCAAAATTTACCTGTCCTGTATCTCACCCCCTCCCCTTGAGGGCTTGCCCTCTACAGATCTGATAACTTCCAGGAGAGCTGGGAGGTGCCGAAGATCATTATTTTCCCCTTGACAGTTTTGCCCAAGGCTGGCCCTGAAGCAGATAATCCACCCAAGGCAGGTTGGTGTCGCAGGCAGCTCAGTGCTTTGTGATGCAAACATGTACAATCTTAGGCGGCTGCATTTGGAGCAACACCTTCTAGAAACCAGCCTCAAAGCACCTAGTTGAAGGCTTTGCTTCTTCATTTCATTCCTGCTCCTTCTAGGAGGAGCCCAGGATGCCACAGGGTTACGGGAGGGATGAGAAACTGAAAGCATTCGGCTGTCTCAGTATTGTCACCGTGGAATAAGCAAGTGGCTTTTCTACCTGGAGTCCTTACGGGCCTTTTGCTAGGGTCCCCGATCAACAAGCCCTTTCACCTCGGCCCGAACCTTTCAGTGGGAATTCCATCGAGCTTTCAGAGGTGGAGGGAAGTAGCCACAGCCACCCTGGGGGTCCTGGACAGAGCCATGAGGAGAGGCAGCTCTGGCGGACAGCGGTGGCGTCGACACATCCAGTCTTCACGGTCTGCACTCTGAGCTGAGCCCAGGAGGACACTGGGTATACTGGGGACTCTTTTCACTGACTCGCAACGAAATACCCTCTCCTAAAAAAAGAATTCAAAAAAATTCCTAAGAATTTTTGTACTCTTCTCAGAAAGAACAATTCCAAATTCCCAAGTGATATTCCAACATGACTCCGTTGCCACTCTGGAGCAGGGGAAGGAATGTCAAGATGGAAAAAGATGAGAGAAAAGGGAAATGTGAGATTAGAGGGAGCATTCCCGATGCTGCTCGTTGGAGGAGCTGGCCAGGGAGCGCCTCGCTCCGTCCTGACGGGGCCACAAGATGGCAGCATTTCTGAATGTTCCGCTTCTCAGGGAGCTGGCGTGCCTTGGAGTCCCGTCAGAAGCACTTCCTCCCTCGTGTTCAGGAGAATTAAGAGTCCCGACCGGCATGCTGTCGTCCTCAGCCAGAGGATGGAGAGAAGAGGCCCAGAGCAGAAGGCCTGGGTCTCCATGGCGAACACTCAGCTGTTTCAACAAAATCAGCATTGAACCCAAGTGCCTGTTGGCCAGTGGCCACTTTGGATGTTGGGCTGGATTGTCTTAGTTTGGTCTGAGAAATGAATGCTTATTTGGCCAGATGTTGCGTGGAGGCCAAGGAACTTTGTAGTGCTTTAGAAAGTACATCCTCACAAACCTCAGTTCAAATATTCTGGGGACTTGATTCTGCATAGTCTGGCGCCGATGCAAGCGTTCAGATTTCCACCCCACCTCCCCCACCACGCTGAATGCCTGCACCATCATTTGGCATGAAATAGTGCACAGATTTTGTTATTAAAATGCTTCCTGGTATCTGTCTTACATTCCCTCTTTGTTCATTAATTCATCACTTTCAATAAATATTTACTCAGCACCTACTATGAGCCAGGTGTGCTGCTGTATCCTGGGGATACAAGAATGACTGTTCTGCCATTATAGAACTAGCCTCCAGTCAGGGATGGAGAATTAATTAATCACAATTATAAAAAAAAACTCTATGAAAGAAAACTGCAGGGTGTTATGGAAGGGGTTCTGGAAGACTCCACCATTTATTAGCTGTTGACCTTGGGCAAGTTAGCCAAGGGACTTTGCATGGTCCCTGAGATTTTTCATGGGATGGTTGTGAAGATTAAAAATTAACTCATGTGGCAGCGTCTGACATATTGTAAATGCCAAATGAATGCTGCCTGCTGCTTTCATTGCTGTTCTGTACCTCTCAACTACAGGGGGTGCTGCTCACATAGACCACACATGCAACTGATGGTGGCAGCTTAACCTCCCAGAATCTCAGTTTCCTTACCTGTAAAAAAAAAAATTATAATAATGATGTCACGTGGGACTGTGGTGAGAATGAAATGAGGTCTGAAAAGGGTATTAAGTATGTATCTCGGTACCTGGTGTCTGTTATTATTAGATCTTAAAGCCATGATATTGAAATTAAACATAAAGGCTTAAATCTGAATTTTGGAGTTATACGGAAAGCCCTAGGGTGCCCATTAAGGTGTGTGTTTAGCTAATTCATGGCCAGTTTTCCTCTAGTGACTTGTCTCCTTTTCCTACCACCTGAAGCAGTTGTTGAGACAATCGTGCCAGCCAAGTGACAGTGTGCCTGTGCCCCAATCACAGAGCTTTTGGGACTGGGTCTGCCTCCATCTCTACGGAGCACGAAAAGGGTGTGTCAAACCAGTGAGGTCAGCAGGGAGGGAGGGAAGACAACTCGTTTTGTGGAGTGATTTCCACAGCGGCAGCTAGTGGGCCTGATATATGTTATCTCATGTCATCCTCTGGGCAGCCCTGTGACATAGGACCTTGTACGAGCATCCCTATTTGACAGATCAGGAAATGTGGTCTAAAGGTCACACAGCAAATAAGTGCCACAACTGGGCTTAAGCCCAAGTCAGCCTGACTCCATCCAAATCCTGAAGGTTGTCTTGAGAGGTTTGATGGAATTAACCAGAATGTTACTGTGTAGCTTTTACCCAGGCTGATAAGAAGCACTTAAATGCTTGTTGAATTGGGCCAATGGGTCAATTCAGTCCAAGTGGGCCATCTATTGGCTCCATATGTGGACAAACACAGGATGCTAGAAAATTATTACTTGGCTATTATTCCACCAGCTTACATGATGCTGTCAGCTTCTGTCCAGCCCACCCTCCACTGCCCCTAGGTGAGCTGAGTGGGATGGGCAGATTGCCTATCTATGGCACAGAGCATCCCTGAATGAACCCCATTCTGTCATTATGGCCATCTCATCTGAACTATAGGAAGACGATCTCATTGTCCTAAGACAATCAGGGCTGAAGGTAACCCTGTTCAGGCCCCGGAGAAAAAGGCCATTTTGAGTTTCCCATGGGAGAAGGGAAATAGCAATGCCTCTGCAGATCTCTTCCATCTGACTAGGACAATAGTGACACCAAGTACCTGCAGAGCTATAGATGGTGACAACAGCTCACAGGATGGATCGCAGCTTAGTCCCACACACTACAACTGTGGTTTTTTCCATCGTGTTCTTTAGGACGTCCTGGCAAAGAATGGATTGAAGTATTTCTCAGATAAAGGAAAAAGTGTTACCAGAATGTTTGAGGATTGAGGGTTTGGGTCCAATTGGTATCAAATGTGAACTTTTTTTTTTTTCTTTAACACTTGTTTGGCAAGTTGTACTGGACATCTGATGTTTCTGTTGGCTCAGCACCACTTCTCCCTTATCTCATAATAGTATCCTGGGTTTTTCTGTGGAGGCCACCCCCTTCTCCACTCCCAGTCTTCTGGTTAGAGTGAGGCTAACTCCATTGACAGGCTCTGAGGGTGGGCACATGACCAGAGCTGACCAATCCCTGTGCTTCATATCCTAGAGGCGTGATTCTGTCAGAGGTTGGTGTATATTCTCAGCCAGCCCAAAAGAGAATCAATCCTGAGGTTTTGCTGAAATCTGGGGACAATACACTCTCTTTTTGCAGGGGTCGCTGAGCTGAGAGCCAATTGGCCTGGAATTGCTGGTGGCTACGTTGTCCCCACCTGGGAGAACTCCTGGGGCTAAAGCTAGTCTGGAGGAAAGCACAGAGAAGAGATGATGAGATAAAGATTCCTGCTGACATCTTTTGAGTGAATTGATCCAACTGTGGACTTTTCCAGTTATGTGAGTTAATATATTTCCTTTGGTGCTTTTGTAAGTTTGAGTTGAGTTATTGTCTCTTAGACCTGAAAGTATCCTCTCTAATGGAGAAACGTTCCCAAAATATATCAGTAAGTTGGATACTGAGAATACAATGGAAATTTCATTTGAAATGTTTTTGACACTTAATATCAGTCATGATTATTTTGTTCTGAAAATATTAAAGATGTAAGAGGAATTGTGCTATGCCTACATTAGATCAAGGAATAAATACAAAAATACACTTCACAACATTATCAGTAAACCCAGAGACCTGCTTTTCTGGAGTCAGAAATATCTGAGTTTGAATTCTACCTCTGCCAATTACCTTGGACAATTGTCATAACTGGCATAGACTTCAGTTTCCTCATTTGCATTATGGTGGTAATATCATCGGGTCATTATGGAGGAGTGGCTGAAATAATAAAAGTATCCAGCTTTGTAACAGTCCTGTGAGATAGAAACTGAGGGGTAGAAACATTAAGTTACCTGTTTAAGATCAGCCAACTAGTCAGTGGCAAAGCTGGAATTTGAACCTGGGTAGTGTAGCTCAGAGCTTCCACTCTTGGCAGCCATGTTTACCATCTCTTGAGGCTAAGACAGGTGGAGTAAATTGCCCAACGTCACAGCTTACAATATTGTACACAAAGTGCTTCTCATGGGGTCTGATACACAGTAAATCTCAGCAAATGTTAAGGAAAGCACGGAGAAAGGACAATGTTAACCAGCTGGTTGCATCTCAGGTCAGGGCCATGTCTGCAGTAATGGAGTGATGCAGGGGTGGGATTTGGGAGGCCCCGTTTTAAACTCTACTCTGTCACTAACCTGATCTGTGGCTTTAGGCAACTTACTTGCTTTTCTGGTCTTTGGTTTCTCATATGTAAATTGAGAGGATCAGAATTATTGTTCTCCAAGGTCCCTATCACTGTAACCATGGACTAGTCCAGGGCTAGGAGCCATTTGTCACAACCAAGGTGACTGAGGCTACATGACCTGGGTGTGGAAAGGATTTTTACGGGCCTGGATTAGAAAGAATCTGCTTGTCACTGTGAAGGTATGGGCTTCATCTTATGTCCAGGGTTCCATCTTCCCTACTCAATAGTGCTCCCAGCTTGGGTCTTCTCTCCCAAGTTTCCCATCTTTCTCTAACCTAGTACATTTCCAAGATCAAGGAAGAAACATGTGACCAAAACTGGCCATCTCTGAACCAGAGCAAAGAAAGCCCAGGCTTGGCCCCCAGCCTCCTCACATGTCAGATCCATGACTAACTCTCAGCCTCTCCGCTGAGCATTTTAAAGGCTTTTTATCACATCTGAAAATGCTTCCCAAATAGCAATAAACTCTCCCAGGAAAAAATAAATGTTCTAATGAATTAAGTGTAAATGAATCAAAACCACATGGATTAAATTTCCCCTGAAATACACTCAGGATTGGCCATTAGGGACAAAAGCCTTGGGACAGTATGGCCCATGGGTGAGGATGGGGGGCGGGGGTGGTTGGAGAGCCTGGAGTCCGACTTGGAACTTCCTTAGTAACAGGGCCGTTCGTTCCACAGTGTGCACATCCCTAAACCCCCAGGCCCCTGACCTGATGCTCAGTTCTTCACAAATGAACAGACCATCTTAGGCTGAATTTAATGAGAGCTAGGAAGAAACATTCAAGCAATCAAGGGCATCTTGGTTAGGCTGTTCTTGCTGTGAGTCTCTTTGGAAGGTGGCAAACTTGTTTAAGGTGACGAACAACCTTGAACAAACAAAGTCTTCTTGTTCATCCACTCAAAGGACATTTATTGAGCATTTCATTTGTATCAGAGTCTGTGAAGTAATGGGAAGGAAAAAGGAATAAAACAGAGTCCCAGCTTCTCTGTCACCACTTCCTCTGTCATGGTGTCATTGGCCCTACTGCTACTTCCCAGAGGTCTCCCTTGCTTTCAATGACACCAAGCTTTCAGGTGAGAGGCTTGCAGCCCAGTTTGGGAGTATTTTCTCAAGGCTTTGGTAGAGGTTGGAAACACAGTGAATGGTAGTTTATCTCCTCTTCCATCCCAACTGATGCACTGCTTCTTCATCAGACTCTATCTTCTACGAACACCAAGGCAGCCTCCTAATTGGTCATCCTATTTGTCCCCTTCCAATCCATCCATCACACAACCACCAGAACAGTCTGCCTAGACCTCAAATATGACCACATTGTTCCACTGTTCAGAGAGTCAGGGCCTCGAGGTGTCTATACAGTTAAATCCAAGCTCCATAGCATAGTAGATAAGGCATTCTACAGCACATGGCTTTTGCTCTCAAGCCTCTTTGTTTATCCCTCTCCACTTTATACTTTATATTCTGGCAACACCAAAGTACCTGTAGCTTCCACTACGATGCATCCCATGATTTCTCATCTCTCTCCCCTCTTAATGCAGAATCCTCTTCCATTCTTTGCTGCACTAACTCACCTGGGCCACCTCCCTGAACTCTGTTTCAAGGAACACAGGCTCTTCAAGATGTGGAAGCTTTTGCTCTATGTAATAAAGGGTCACATGGTTAAAAAAGCTTGGGGAATGCCACATTAGAAAAAGTAAAATGGGCTTTTTCTTGCAGGACTACTCAGAGCCTTTACTACATTTTACTCAGTGTTTTACTATGCTCATGCGCACTGTGGCTCTCTAAGACAAACCTCATTTGACCACAGAATTCTGTTTGTTTAAATACTTGTTGCTATATGTTGTCTCTGGGAATATAGTTGAGGAAAATAGTCTTAGGTAGTAACTCATTCTACAACCTTGAACAAACAAGTTAATATGTTCATTCAAAGAACACTGATTGAATATTTGTGTCAAAGTGAAAAATAACGGGGAGGCAAAGAGGAAATTCAGAGTCCCTTACATAGAACAGATAAGTTCTTTTGACTATGCTACTCATGATGACACTTTCCCTGCTTCTAGTTCTCAAGGACCTTAGAGAGGCCAACAAGATATATTTGAAGCCCTTTTTGAGAAATACATTAGATAAGACCACAGACCATTATTCAAAAACATGCAAAGAAGAAGACATCAAGCCTCCTGCAGGAAAGCACCTTTCAGACTGATATAGTTTGTATGGTCTAAATTGCATTGCCAACAGCCTCAGTTATTGGGAGAATCTGACTAAACTTGCCCTCTCAAGTATGCGGGGAGGTAAGTGGTGATCTCTAAGAGCCAGCCATTAAAGCTTGTTGGCTTTTTCCTACCTTTATGCCTTACCTAATTCTCTTTTGTCTTATCAGTTCCATCTCTCTATCACCTCCCAGCCCTCACCCATGTTGGACATTATACAGTTCTCAAAAGGATCCTTCCAATGGGCTCACCCTTTGTAGGACGAGGGTGAATTGAGCTGGTGGCTCTTCCACCACTCAGAGGAGGAGAGGCATATCCAGGATGGAATCAAGTCCCTGCTTTCCGACACTAGATTTGTTGCTCCAAATGGTACCATTTAGGCACCACTAACTCTTGAGCTGCCACGCCCTTTGTTATAATTCACACTCACGTGGGAACGTGTTTTTCAAGTTGAATGACTCCCCAAGTTCACATATATTGCCTGAATGTGACCAGGTGTAATACTTTTCTTCCCCCCTGCCTATCCATACCACTGCCCCCGTTAGAGACCCAGTCTCATTGAGTGGCATGAAAAACAAAACAAAACAAAATCCTCACTTCCCCTTAGAGGCCTAAGTCCTGGGGAGCTGGAGCGGATGAGAAGTTGTAGCCTCTCAAGTTCAGCAATAAAAATGACTTTGTCCTTTCAGCTGCTGCTCCCTGATGTGACTCTGTGATCAGTATCAAATGCTCGGTGGCAAGGGTTTCTGTAGAGCCTTCTCAGCTAAAATAGGTTTAACCTGCCCGCTGCTCTTTGTGAGGGAACAATGGACGTAACAATAAGGAGCTGCTATATTGTTCGTGCATGAATAGTCCCAATTCTAGATATTTGCTGTTGGGCCCTGTAGATTACCTGCAAAGAATGTCCAGCTCCCTCTGTTGAGAAAGGTTATGCTACAGGCAAGCAGTTCAGGCTGTTTCATGGTAATGAATCAATAGAGCCTGCAATTAAAGATGTCTTATTTCAGAATGGTAGGGGGTCTCCTTTGGAAACAGGGTCTGTTTTTGCTTCCAGCCTAATTGCACAGCCTGGGGTGTCTCCTGTTTGAATGGGTCAACTTTGTGAGTGAGCTGGGGGGTTGGAGGCTGGAGGGAAGGGGCAGAGGGTGACAAGCAAGGTGGCTTTGGAGGCTTACTTGGGCAAACTCTGGGGGAAATGAAACCCATATGTGTGGTTATTGGCATGAGGCTTGGAACCAGGCAAGCCGCAGAGGCAGGCTGGAGGAGCAAGAGCGTGAGTTTTCCATCCCCACTATGGGCAAAACCTTGACCACTGGAGATTCCCACTGTGTGGTCATGGATTGAGTCTTCAAGAACCCATAGCTAGTGTACAGCGGTGCTGGCAGGAAAAACACCATAAGCTTCGGGTCCAGCACGTCTGATTCCCAATTATTGCACCATCATTTACCAACGCTGTGACCTTAGGCAAACTACATGACTTCCCTGAGCATCCCAGTCTCATCTGTCAAACAGGGATATCATCACCTCCCTTCAGGGTTCTTGCAAAGAAAATCTGTCCCCCTTGTAGGGGCTCAGTAACGAGTATGGCAGACATTACTAGTTTATCAATGCCTACCCTCCCCTTCTTTCTTACCAACACAATCCCAATTTTGTTCAGGGCAGCAGTATATTCAGCCAAGAAAATCCTTATTCCCCAGTGTCCCTTGTAATTGGGGTGGCCATACGACAGACATAGTTCTGATCAATCCAAAGTGGACATCTGTTGGGTAAGTCTGCCTGGAAAGCTACTGTTTACTTAACTCACAAAAAGAAGAAACAGATTTCACAAAGTTGTTGCCTTTTTCCTTGCCCTCTTCTCCCTTCCCGGAATGCAGTCTCAATGCCTGGAAGTGTGGGAGCCGCCATTTTGCAACCATGAGGACAAACTCCACGTGCGAAGGAGAGTGGGGCAGAAGGATAGGGGCAGAGGGATTGATGAAGTTTTGGGGCAGCTGTACCAGCCCTTGACTGTGTCCTTTGGGACCTCTTGTCAGGTAAGAACAATAAATCTTCATGTGTTTTATTATTACTTGAGCTGTCCCTCACAAGCAGCCAAGCACAGTCTCTAAATGAGACCTGGTGATTATTATTTCTTCAGGCTGGCAAAACAAGCCTTCGGTAACTTCTACGGATACTGCCTAAAGTAAGGGGGAGGAATACACTGGAAGACATACCACCTAGTGTCAGATATTTCAGGGCCTCTCCACCTTCCCCTATATCTATCAATCCACATACCTGAGCTTTTTTATTTACACAGGCTTCCTTGCTTATTATTAAGTCAGGGCTTCTGGGGAAGTGGAGTTAAATTAAGGGACATCAGAGGCAACCATAGCCACACTACTATATAAATACCTGTCTGCATCATATAAGATACTGGAGGTTAATCAACTCCAAGAACAAAGGCAGTACCCGAATGAAGAAACTGCTGGCTGCAGCAACCCTGCCAAGCACAGGAAGCAAACATGGGAACCAACAGGCCAACAAAATAATAATGGTGATAAGATTTGAAAAGCTACGCTCCTAATAAAGAAGACGTTGCTGAATTCCCATCCCCCGAAGAAATAGGCAGGGATCAGGTTTATCCAAAAAGACTTAGTGGGAACTCGGGAGAAGCATAGGCATGTCTCAGCTAAGGTTGGGAGGGAGCCCCTTGACCCTGGGGGAGGACTAGGAGCGAATCTTCTATTGACCTTTGAAGGTCAAGCTACTGGTCCACAGCTCTGGGCAGTGTGGCTTAGAGGCTGATTCTGTAGGACGATAGTGGAGTAAAATGAGTCACAAATGAGCTAATCACCACTAATGTTTCGGCTGAAACTGCCAGTCTGACATCCCTCCTAATGGCTGACAAATGTCAGGGTGACTTGTGTGCTTTTTTTGTTAATTGAATTGGTTAATTAGGTCCCAGAGGCCTAGCTGCTAATTATGAGCTACAGCTGAATATGAGCTTAAAAAAACAGATGCAAGAAAGTTAAAACAAGAGAAAACACACACACACACACACACACACACACACA